>NC_041828.1:20579413-20895429 GCF_900964775.1 Scleropages formosus | reverse complement strand
GGGTGTGTAGCAGGGAGTGCATACAAAGCAGAAAGAGAGAGAGAGAGAGAGTGAGAGAGAGAGACAGACGGGTGAGAAGCGGAGCCACAAAGGCGACTGTAGAAAGAGGGCAGAGATGGAGTGTACTGAGAGGGGTGGGGGGTGAATAGCAAAGAGATGAAGGACAAGAGAGCAGGAGGATGCGGGAGGCACACGGGTTGGGCTATGCACAGACAGCAGAGACAGAGAAGGTTGGGGGCCCTGAGAGAAAGATTCCAGAATCGCCTAGCAGAAGGACTTTAATGAAGCCGTGTCCGCACTCAGAATCAGAATGAAAATAAACAAACAAAGCAGATTAGTATGCAGTATATAAAAGTAAAGCTTTCAGATAGGTGAAAAGAGGCAGTTTCTTTGGATGGGCTCAGTCAACAGGTGAATATTAAAGAAAGTGGTGTGAAAATTAATTTTTAAAGGGGGACAAAGGAGGGGCAGTGACCATGCCCCTTGGTTTCAGCAGGAAATTGCGACACTCAGAATGTCAGGACACTTCAGCAAGGGCCCCAAAGCAGACAGCAGCCCTCAGGACCTCTCTGCACTGCTATGCTACCTGGCTCCATTTGCTGGCCATACCTGTTTCTGCTATTTGTGTCCACTGGGGAGTGCTACTCTGCACCAGGAGCAGAGGAGGAAGGTTTCAAGAGCTCCTGGTCCAGACGATCATAGTGTTGGTATGTCACCCATCCATGTAGCACACTGCCTCCAAACTTCTCACCTGGACTCACCTGTGCATTTTGTGCCCTTGACCTCTTACCTGTGTTGCTGGTCTTGGGCTGTACTGTCACTTCTGACCCTGAGTGAGGCACAGATACACTCCATTGAACTGAGTGTCCAAAGTGTGAATCTCTCACAACCCTCTTCCATCATTAGTCCTCTCCAGCTGATCTAAAATACCACGGTAAGAGTTGTGTTTGGCCTGCTGAAGTGTGCCCATGTTCTCCACTCCTTGTATCTCTATATTGGCTTCCTGTTTCTGGTAGATGGGGGGGCGCGGTGGCGCAGTGGGTTGGACCGGGTCCTGCTCTTCAGTGGGTCCAGGGTTTGAGTCCCACTTGGGGTGCCTTGCGATAGACTGGTGTCCTGTCCTGGGTGAGTTCCTTCCACCTCCAGCCTTGCGTCCTGAGTTGCTGGGTTGGGCTCCGGTTCCCCATGACCCCGTATGGCCGGGTCCTGCTCTTTGGCAGGTCTGGGGTTCGAGTCCCGCTTGGGGTGCCTTATGATAGACTAGCATCCTGTCCAGGGTGTGTCCCTTGTTCTCTCTGTTGCCAGGGTTAGGCTCTGGTTTGCCCCACCCCCACTTGGGACAAGCGGTTTCAGTCAATGTGCGTGTGTACTTAGTAGGTGCTTTTCTCCAAAGCGATTTCCAATGAACTCTATCAGCCCACACACCTTATTCACCAAGGTGACTTAGAATGGGTCACTCATCCATACATCAGTGGAACACACTCTCTTTGTCACTTACACACTATGGGTGAACCTGAAGTTACAGGACCTAATCACATTCTACAGCCCTGCAAGAGCACTGTGCTCTTCCATCTCTGGCCAGTTGGTGCTCCCACTCAAAAGAGGTCCAAAACCACAAGTGTGTAGGTTCTCAGTTTTGGCACCAGCGTGGTAGATTGAGCTCCCTGTGTCCCTCAGAGCTGCTAAATTCCTCTCAACATTTAAGAAATGCCTCACACCCATGTCTTTCAGACCCATTTCTCTCTCGATTTCCTAAATATTCCATTAACTCACATCACATCATCTGTCATGATCATCAACTATTATTGCAACTATTGTCTACTCTCTTGTGTGGCCTTCCCGCTACTGCTGTCAAACCTTTGCAGCTGATACAGAATGCTGTTGCACCAGTTGTGTTTGACTTTCCAAAGCGTTCGCATGTATCTCTTTTACTCATTTCTCTGCGCTGGCGTCCTATAGCTCCCCGGATCAAATTGAAGACCATGGTTATTGCCTGCAAATGCATCAATGGAACTGCTTCCAGCTATTTATAAGACTTGGTCAACTGCTACACCCTAGCCAGACTCCTTCGCTTGTCTGCTTTTGTTTGCTTGGTGGTCCCGCGTATGAAAGGTAAAGTGCAGAGGTCCTCAGTTCTGACTCCGTTGTAGTGAAATGACCTCCCCCCTCCCTCAGAACTGTTGAAACTCTGTCTACATTCAAGAAGGGTCTGAAGACTTACCTTTTCTGGACTCACTTCGTCCATGATCTCTCAAGCTGGTGTAAATGTTTATGCATCATACATTTATGATCATGCCCAGATAAGCCTTTACACAGCTTCTACGCTTGTATTGTATGTAAATGTTTGTGTACCGGGGGTGCGGTGGCGCAGTGGGTTGGACCACAGTCCTGCTCTCCGGTGGGTCTGGGGTTTGAGTCCTGCTTGGGGTGCCTTGCGACGGACTGGCGTCCCGTCCTGGGTGTGTCCCCTCCCCCTCCAGCCCTACGCCCTGAGTTGCCGGGTTAGGCTCCGGTTCCCCGCGACCCCGTATGGGACAAGCGGTTCTGAGAATGTGTGTGTGTGTGTGTGTGTGTGTGTGTTTGTGTACCTTTAAAAAAAAAAAAAAAAAAAATTGTAGGAAGGCGATCAGGATTTGTCTGTTTTGTGTTTTATGCACCTACTTGTGCGATAAACATCGGTGCATAAAATGGAAAGAAACAAAACAGGTTTACTTAAGAATCACATGTCTGCAACTCTATCTCTCTTTCTCCTAATGTAATGCACAAATTGTATTCCTCTGAGATGTATGTCGCTTTGGAGAAAAGCATCTGCTAAATGAATACATCTAAATGTAATGCACACCAGCAAGAACTGTGGTACTGGAAACACTAAAACATGTGTATGAATTTCTTTGTGGTGAAATGGACTATTGTTTACTCAGTTTATTTTGAGAAAGGTTTCTGCTAAATGAACAAATTTAAACGTACACACACACACACACACACACACACTTTCAGAACCGCTTGTCCCATACGGGGTCACGGGGAACCGGAGCCTACCCGGCAACACAGGGCGTAAGGCCAGAGGGGGAAGGGGACACACCCAGGACGGGACGCCAGTCCATCACAAGGCACCCCAGGCAGGACTTGAACCCCAGACCCACCAGAGAGTAGGACTGTGGTCCAACCCACTGCGCCACCGCACCCCCGAATTTAAACGTACATCTAATAGAAATTCTACCTATTCCTCTGTTTCACCTAATCTCAGCATGACTTCGCAAACGAAGATTAGGAAGGATAGAATCCATGTCTGATGCAGGCACACTGGTGGCTGATGAGGCCAATGCGAAACAAGCAGAGTCTGCCACAGCGGCTGCATGGGAGGGACTGGTTTATGGTTGTTGCTGAGGGAAGAGGGTTCATTCGCTTTCTTCTCTTCTCCTCCATGCTGGTCCTGCAATTTATCTCAAACTGTGCAGCGGGCTGCTGGACTGTCAGCCACTACAAGTCTCTGTTGGCAGCCTGGGATGTCCACTGATGGAGATCTATAACCGCAGAACATGAGGGACTTTTTTAGAATGTCTTGTATTGCTTCCCTGGTGCCACTTGATCGCAATATCCTGTGGACAATTTGCCATAGAGTAGAATCTTGGACAGACAATGGTCATTCATCCTTCATACATGCCCTGCTCAGCGCAGCTGTATCCTGAGGAGCATGGGCTTTATGCTAGTGCACTCTGCTTTCTGAAGGACTTTGAAGTTGGTGACATGATCCATCCAACGGATGTCGAAAATGGTGCGGAGACAGCATTTATAAAAGCTCTCAAGAAGCCGTAGGTGACGACGGTAGGTGACCCAAGACTCAGCGCTGTACAACAGGGTGGTCAGAACGATGGCTTTGGACACCTTGACTTTCATGTCTGCTTTCAGGTTTTTGTTGTTCCAGACACGTCTGGAGAGTCTTCTAAAAGCACTATTTGCTTTGGCCAGTCTGTTGTCCACCTCTTTGTCGATTTTTCCATCAGAGGATATCACACACTACAGGTAGCAGAACTTTTGGGCTGATTTTAGCTCTGTCTGCCCAATGAAGTAACCCCACCTTCTCCCCTCCTGCACCTTTGATCTGTGAAGAGGAGGTGCGTCGGGTCTTCGTCAAACAGAAGACAAGGAAAGCACCAGGCCCAGACGGTGTCTAACCAGCCTGCCTAAAAACCTGTGCTGACCAGCTGGCCCCTATCTTCACAAAGATCTTCAACAGATCACTGGAGCTGTGCGAAGTTCCTTCCTGCTTCAAACGCTCCACCATCATCCCCATCCCGAAGAAACCCAAAATCACAGGACTTAATGATTACAGACCTGTCACCTTAACGTCTGTGGTCATGAAGTCAGTTGAAAGACTGAAAGACTGGTGTTGGCCTACCTGAAGGACATCACTGGACCCTTGCTGGACCCCCTGCAGTTTGCTTATCGAGCAAACAGGTCTGTGGATGATGCAGTCAACATGGGACTGCACCACATTCTGCAACATCTGAACAAACCAGGGACTTATGTGAGGATCCTGTTTGTGGACTTCAGCTTGGCCTTCAACACCATCATCCCACATCTCCTCCTGTCCAAATTAACCCAACTCTCTGTGCCCACCTCCATCTGTCAGTGGATCACCAACTTCCTGACAGACAAGCAGCAGCTAGTGAGGCTGGGAAAATGTTCATCCAATACTTGCACGATCAGTACTGGCGTCCCCCAGGGATGTGTCCTCTCCCCACTGCTCTTCTCCCTGTGCACCAACGACTGCACTGCTAAAAACCCCCTCTGTCAAGCTCCTGAAGTTTGCAGATGACACCACACTCATTGGCCTCATCCAGGATGGTGACGAATCTGCTTACAGACAGGAGGTCCAAGAGCTGGCTGTCTGGTGCAGTCATAACAACCTGGAGCTGAACACGCTCAGAACAGTGGAGATGATTGTAGACTTTAGGAGAAACACCTCAGCATTACCCCCACTCACCATCACGAACAGCACTGTGGCAACAGTGGAGTCATTCAGGTTCCTGGGTGCCACCATCTCACAGGACCTGAAGTGGGAGCCCCACATAGACTCCATTGTGAAGAAGGCCCAGCAGAGGTTGTATTTCCTTCGCCAGCTGAGGAAGTTCAACCTGCCATAGGAGCTACTGCTGCAATTCTACTCTGCAGTCATTGAGTCTGTCCTCTGCACCTCTATAACTGTCTGGTTCGGCTCAGCTACGAAATCAGACATCAGAAGACTACAGCAGATAGTTCGGACTCCTGGAAGAATCATCGGCACATCCCCCCCCCAGCTCTCAGAGAACTGCACTCGTCCAGAGTCAGTAAAAGGGCTAACAAAATCATTGTAGACCCCTCGCATCCAGGCCACTTCCTCTTCGAACCTTTGCCATCTGGCCGGCGCTACAGAGCACTGAGCACCAGGACAGCCAGGCACAAGAAAAGTTTCTTTCCTCAGGCCATCTACCTCATGAACAGCTAAATCCCCCCTAGAGAGTAAACCAGTGCAAAACACAGCACTATTTATATTTATATTTATAACTATTTATCACATCATATCTCTTACTCACACTCCCTTGCATTTGTATAGAACATATCTGTACATACATACAATGTCTAGTGACTATTTTTGTATATTGGGTACTTTATATTTTTATACATTTTTTATCCTTTATTCACATATTCTATCTTCTCATCTGTGTCTTGTCACTGTCATTCTGTCTGTGCTGTGGAAGTTTCTGTCACCAAGACAAATTCCTTGTATGTATGAACATACTTGGCAATAAAGCTCGTTCTGATTCTGAAGATGCTGGGGTGCTTATATTCTTCTTTGGGTTCAGGTTGATGGAGGATTTCTGTCTTTCTGAGGCTGACCTCCAGTCTGAAGAACTGGGCAGCCTCTGCAAAGCAGGATGAGCAGCATCCTAAGCGACCAAGCAGCCTTTTTTAGGGACAGCACTGCTTTCTCCACACAGAGACAGACCTAGAAAAGGTGATGAACAAAGCTCATCTCCCAAACACCTAGTTGGCTTACCATGGCTAACGGGCATCTTTAACTGCAGTTGAAACAAAACAAAGAGGAATCATATATCACCCATAGGTGGAAAGGGACTCAAGCTCACTTGTTGTTTCACCTAATGGTCCGCTCAATTATGTTACTCCATGTGATGCATTATTCACCCCCTGTGTGCTTTTCTCCTGTAGTGCACTTTTGCAGTTGTACATCCCCTTTCCTATAAAGTTTCACCATTCTAAAAAGTTAATTTTTCGTTCTGTGTCCCTCTGGAGTGTTTTACCCTCTGTTGAATTTTTGGCTAATTTAGGTATTGTGTTGTCTGTTAGGTATTGTTTCATTTGCCACTGAATGTATCACTCCAGAGGGGGGCGCGGTGGCGCAGTGGTGCAGTGGGTTGGACCGGGTCCTGCTCTCCAGTGGGTCTGGGGTTTGAGTCCCACTTGGGGTGCCTTGCGGCGGACTGGCGTCCCTTCCTGGGTGTGTCCCCTCCCCCTCCGGCCTTATGCCCTGTGTTGCCGGGTAGGCTCCGGTTCCCCGTCTGGGACAAGCGGTTCTGAAAGTGTGTGTGTGTGTGTGTGTGTGTGTGTGTGTGTGTGTGTGTGTGTGTGTGTGTGTGATGGCGCAGTGGGTTGGACCGGGTCCTGCGCTCCGGTGGGTCTAGGGTTTGAGTCCCGCTTGGGGTGCCTTGCGACGGACTGGTGTCCCCTCCTGGGTGTGTCCCCTCCCCCTCCAGCCTTATGCCCCTGAGTTGCTGGGTTAGGCTCTGGTTCCCTGTGACCCCATATGGGACAAGTGGTTCAGAAAATGTTTGTGTGTGTGTGTATATCACTCTGTAAAAAAAAAAAAAAAAAAAAAACCTGTGCAGGGAAAGGGTGATGACTTACTGAGACTCTAGAGATTGTATTTTTAACCACTGGATCCAACCAAGAGAACCAAATAAAATTACTTGCGATGAAGGACACATACAGTGTTATAGATATCATGGAGTTCAGTGTTTCTGGAAAATATGCTGTCTGCGGGATGGTGCTGGAAGTATCATTTTTAATCTCTGAAAGTGGAAGAGGGAAATGTGTGTGTTCGAACACATGAGATGGCTGGTTATTGATTTGTACAGTGAAGGCATGGTAATGAGTTTAGCGGGTGGGTTAAATGAGCTGTGGACACCTTCGCCGAGGTTCCTCCTCAGAGGTGTTTCCGCTCCGCTCACACATTGCCATTTCCACAGCCTCCTGCTGCTATGAAGAATCCTCTATTCATGAGGCTGAAAACACCAGCGGTTTCTCAAAATCAAGAGAAAAGAGGCTGACAGAAAGAATGCCACGGGGGTTGACGTCACCGCTGGGGTGTCTTGTTAGCATACCCCTATGCCTGGGGACCCTTCGGTTCAGTGGAAAAGCAAATGAGCCATTTCTCCTTTGTAGCCTGATCTCTGTGGTCCTACAAAAGGTTTTAAGATGGTTTGTTATAAAAACCAGACATAAAGAGACAGAGCTTGTTGACATAACATCAGGGAAAGCAGTTGGCTTACAGTACATAGAGGACACAAAATTCAGAGACTGTTAATAAGACCATTTTCATGTCTACATTTTCATGTATCTATTTAACTCAGGATTTTTTGTGGTTCTGTGACTCTGGTCAATGGAAAAACTAATAAACTTTTAACCGCAGTCTTTCAACGTAGTTATTTCATTCCACTATTCAGAATAAAAAAAGTCTTTAAGACTGATAAACATGCAATAAAGTACATATAGGATACAGCATATTTATTGTATGTGTTAAACCGAGTGGTGGGAGATTTTACATGTAAGAGAACAACAGATGCTGACCTCTTTGACATTCTGGCTTTCTGATGGCCAGCAATAGCCCGTGTGTCCAGTCTGAGGGTGAAAGCTGAGCTGGGTTACAGACTTTTCCAGGGCCAGTGATGACTGCTCAGATGGCACTAATGCCACTGGTAGCAAAACACCAGCCTGGCTCGAAAAACTCAAGAGGTGTAGCTGCTGCAGCACAGAAAATACAAGATACATGGGGTCAAAAGACTGAATGTGACTCAGACTCTGAGGCTCAGCAGTATCTGCAGAGAGACCGAGGAAAGGTTAGAAGAGCAGTTCTCAGGGACAGTACACGGATGGCAGGACTTTGAATAATTAGGCCCAGTACATTCAAAGAGATGCTCATTTCCCAGAGCAGCTCAACCCTTTCCTCAAGCGCATCTTGGATATGATTGGCAAAGAACTCTTTCAGGAACAGAGCAGTATGAGAAGGCAAGCTCCAGACCACCACAACGTTGTACTGGACTAGCAGTTGTTGTCAGAAGTATTCATATTTCACATTGTTGTTTTGTTTTTAAACTTAAATCTTGATGACAACAGAACTGATACACTAAAGCTTCTGAAGGCAACAAGTATTTCATTGAAGTGTATTGTAAACAGGTGCTTTCAATATGAAACGTGTGTGAGGAGTTTGGAGGGTCTTTTTCATTCATACCAGTTTGCTGTCCAATTCATTTTGCCCTTGGAGAATCCATTTGACAGATCCACTTTTCGAACACTAATAGTCTGCAGTGTCAGTGCATCACACACATTTTTCATTGGCATCCATCAGTCTAGAAAGACCATGGAATTGCGCCTTGGTTTTGTCCACTTCACGGTGGTTTGCATCGCCGGCCATGACTGTGAAGGCCCAAACGAGAATGACAGTCCTTGCCGCAGTTGCAACAGATGTGCTGGGTGCTGTTCATGTGTTCCACTTGAAGCCTGACCTTCCTGTGTCTTCGCCTCTCCTCAGCCTGTAGTCGCAGCTTTTGTTCGCCACGTCCCAGACCTTGATGAAGTTCCCGCCTCCAGCTGCAACAATCAGTTGCCAGCTCCTCCCAGCCGTTCACATTAATGTCAAGCTCTCTCAAATCCTTTTTTGCACACATCCTTGAAGCGCAAATGGGGCCGTCCGGTTGGACGTACACCAAAGGCCAGTTCCCCATACAGGATGTCTTTCGGGATCCTTCCATCATCCATCCGACAGACGTGCCCTAGACACCGTAGCCTGCATTGCCTGAGGATGGTCTGCATGCTTGGCAATCCAGCCTGATTAAGGACGTCACTGTTAGTAACTTTGTCCTTCCACGAGATCTGGAGGATGCGTCTGAGACAACGCAGGTGGAATGTGTTCAGTCTTTTCTCCTGGTGGGCATACAAAGCCCATGTTTCACTTCCGTAGAGCAGAACTCCAAGAACGCAAGCGCAGTAAACTTTGATCTTAGTACGCCTGGAGAGCATGCCATTCATCCACACTCTCCTGCTGAGACTGGACAGAGTCATGGCGGCTTTTCCTATTCTTTTATTGAGCTCAGGCTCCAATGACATGGTATCTGTGATGGTCGACCCGAGGTAATTGAATGCGTGAACGACCTCAAGAGTGTAGTTGCCGATGGAGATTCATGGAGGTTGAGGGGTACTTTGTCCCATAACATTGGTTTTCTCCAAGCTTATTTTGAGACCAAAGGCCTCAACTGTGTGAGAGAAGCAATCCATTTGCCGCTGAAGCTCTTCCTGTGTGATCACACACATTAAGCACCGCTAAAGAATATTTCTCAAACAGGTTCACAAGTGACACTTGGTGTGCCGGCACAAGATTTGGAATCTGTCTTTAAGTCGGAACAGTTAGGTATGGTGGGTGTCTATTGTCAGTTTGTCAAATGTTTGTCTTGGAATATAGTATATCGTGTACCCTTTTATACATAAAAAACATTAAAGAAACATGTCCGGATACATTAAAACATCTTTAATTCAACAGTACAGTAATAATGATAATACAATGTAATGATGCAATGGTAATAATAATAACAATAATAAATTTTACTACAGTATTTATAATAGAGAGAGATGAGGAGGAGGAGGAGAGAGAGCGTGTGTGTGTGTGTAGGTATAAAAAACATTAAAGCAAGTTCGTTGCAAGGCACCCCAAGCGGGACTCAAACCCCAGACCTACCAGAGAGCAGAACCCGGCCAAACCTGCTGTGCCACCCTGCCCCCCCGCAGTAGTATTATTATCCAAGGATTTAAATTTTTTCAATCTCCACTTATTTGTTTTTACAATACTGGCAATACCCTGTGTTTACTGTATTGTCGTAATTATGTACCAAAAGCAACAGGAATAGCTTTCTGAAAGTGGGCTAGTTATAGACTACTGCATTTGTACTATGTTTGTGTTTTCCATCATTTAGAAGTTAATGACTATCTGAATGAAAAAAATATAAATATTTTTTCTTCAAATCACCTTCAAAGCGATCTCATAATAATGGAACTGTTTCACATTTGCTGGGCAAATGTAATGGCCATTTAAACAACTAAATTAGTGGCAGTTTATGGATTCTGAAAACATGACATCTATTTGTGTATTTTCTTGTGGTCTTTTTTTGGCTAAATGTTTGCTCATTTTTGGTTTGGTTTTGTAATATTGGATGATTTTATGTTCTTGCCAAATATGGAACAAACCTGGTGCTGCTACTATTGTACTGCTTTTTTCTGGCATCTTATGTTTTGGTATCATGAATAGACCATGTATTCCACAGAAGAGAAGAGTTTGGTAAAAAAAAAAAAAAGAGGTGCAGATTTCAATCCCATGAAAGACACTTTCACCTTGTTACCCTTACTTTCCCATGGGGCTCCCAGCTGTAGATGTTTTTCTTGACTGCAATCGTGAAAACATTGGTCACACTATATTTCCCCCAGAGAACATTTGACCTCAAAGTCATGCTGTCCTGTCCCATTTTAAAATTAAGTCCTGCACTGCATCATTTTTTCCGGCTATCTGCTGTCTATTTTAGGAAGGTTCATATTTAAAGACCCCATGAACCTGCATCATTATGCTGCCTGTCATCGGGAAAAGCCGATTCACTGGTGCACATCTACAGAGTGTCTATGACAACAATGAGGTAACCAGAATAAAGTGGAAAACACCATGCCAGCACAGGAAGGACATGCAAATTTCACACAGACTGAATGGGGATCAAACTCACATCCATTGGCACAGTCCAGGTGCTCTGAGACACTAACGCTGCCTGCTGTGCCACCGTGCCATTGTGCATTGACTTGCCGTTTGGGATGCTGATTTGCAGTATTTAATAACTGGCTACCAGTCTGACCAGAATGGGTGCAGTGCTGACAGTGTGCATCTTCTACTTGTTTTTGATACCTCCTACCTCTCCTGGGGCATATACCACCTGAAAGGGTTCTCCAGGTGTCCCTAAGAGCTGAGATGTCATGAAGTTTCCTTGTTGGCATTTCTGTAGCTTGCTCCACACCCAACCCTCCTCCTTTCTCAGCCAGGCTTGGGACCATCCATGGCGGAGTTAGTGTGCATCTGGCCAGGGGTAATACAGTCAGTTCCATCAATTTGCTCAGAAATTAATAGAGGCAAGGCAACCAGCAGCATCAGCTCTCAAAAAAAGTAAAGACCACTTTGTGAAACTTTTTCTATAAAAAAGTAGAAAAATGGTGGTTGGTTTATTTGCGGGGGGTGCGGTGGCGCAGTGGGTTGGGCTGCAGTCCTGCTCTCCGGTGGGTCTGGGGTTCAAGTCCCGCTTGGGGTGCCTTGTGGCGGACTGGCGTCCCGTCCTGGGTGTGTCCCCTTCCCCCTCTGGCCTTACGCCCTGTGTTGCCGGGTAGGCTCCGGTTCCCCGTGACCCCGTAAGGGATAAGCGGTTCAGAAAATGTGTGTGTGTGTGTGTGTGGTTTATTTGCAAAATGACAGCCGATTTGTTAAAGAAACCAATTACATTTATTCATTTAGCAGACACTTTTCTCCAAAGCAAATTCTGAGGAACTTTATATAGTGTTATTTGCACATACCTTATTTACCAAGGTGACTTACAATGGGTCACACGTCCATACACCAGTAGAACACACTCTCCATCACTCAGACACCATGTTTGAACCTGAATAGCACATCTTTGCACTGTAGGAGGAAACCCACACAGACACAGGGAGAACATGCAAACTTCACGTAGACTCGATAGGGATCGAACCCATGTCCTCTTGCATCACTACTCACTGTGCTACTGGGCTGCCCACTTAATTTTTAAAGTGATTTTCAAGCATATAACTTTCAACACTAAACAAACTTTTTTCTTCCTAGTGGTAGAATATCTGCAAAATTAAAAATAAAAAACAACTTCATCTCCACTTCAGTATTTAGTGATCTGCAAGCATACAACACAGAAATAGAAATGTTTAATTAAAATTTTATTCTACTTTATTTTTTAAAGCATTTTATTTACATATAACAAGATTACTATTATTACTAGTATGATGTGAAAAAGACTTTAAAAAAATACACATGTAATACTGTAGTACCCCTCCATCCCCACCCACATTAGTGTGGTCTTATGAGGATGAGCCGTGTCTCCCTCTGTTTCCATTGATTTACACTCCAACTGCAGTAGTCACTTCCATCCAGATAAAAGCAACCTCTGCTGGTTCAGTTTTTTGCATATGAAACAACTTTTTTGTTGTTATATCTAAGGAATTGAGCATGGTCATATTCATTTAATAATGAGAGGCCTAGATAATGTTTTCATCAGAAACTTGCATTAATTAACTGCCTCTTTGCCCACATCTAAGCCCCTCAGTCTTCTCTGTATTCTTCTGAGGCCCACCTACACATCTTTCATTTGTTGAATTGCCGTGACAACCAGATGGTAAAATGTCACCTGGAGCACTTTGCTTCTTGCCTATCCTGCTGGCTCTTAGATTTGGGGGCCAGGGTACAAGCGCAGCGAGATAGTAAGCGCACAGGTCATTTGTGTAGTCCTGTGTAGGTAGCTTTGTGTTGTTTTATGTAACACCATGGTCCTGTAGGAACTTTATTTAATTTCACTGTATACCTTACCAGCTGTATATGGTTGAAATGACAATAAAGCCACTTGACTTGATTTGTAAGGCTGCCGGTGGGTTGAGGGATAGGGATGCTGCTAATTGGCTGCTGGAGCCAAGAGTGACTGAGAGCGACCGGAAAGGATTAACAGGTCATGTTGTCGATGAACCACTCATTACAAAACTACGGTCAACAAACAATGAAGGCTAACAAATACCTTTTTAGAAAACTTTATTGCCAAATTTACAGTGGTTACAACAACTGAATACATAACTTTCCAGAATATTCTATCTGCTGCAGCAACTCTCTGTTGGTTAATATCTGAATGGCAAGTTCACAACACAGCTGCAACATTATCTTGTTTCATGAGATTAATTGTTAATTGTCTAGTTATTCCTGTCAGCACCTGCTGTCACGGCCACGCCTGCACCTGGCTCCAATTAAGCACATAGCTTCAATCCAAGCACTTAGCTATAAAAACCACCACTCAACCACCTCCCCTTTGTGGGATCTTGCTTGAGAGAACTGTCCCTTCTGTGTGGCCAACCCCATTTGGGTAATGACTGCCTGTCTTGTCCCCCAACCGCAACTTCAGATCCTCATCTCTATTCAGTTTGCTGACCAACCGTTTGCCTGAATAAATGATTCTGCACTTGGTCCAGTCTCCTCCATATCTTCTGTTTGGCATGAAACCTGCTACTTCTTATGTACTTTTTCTCCTCTTTGTGTTCTGGGCAGATACTGAAATATTTGTGCTATGACAACAATAAAATCAAGCAAATAAGCTGTTCTTCAGCAATTGTGCCTATATCTAAGCTCTCTGTCTGTTCTTGATGTGCTTTTGGGGGACAGCATTTGCCAAATGCTTAAATGTGCATGTAAGTCATGCAGCACAGTCTCTTAGGAGTTCTGCACTCTAACTCTGGGTGCTACTCTGTGTAATTGCCAATTAATGCAGACAAAACTTGCTTGCAGACATATTTCAAAGCAGCTGCCTTCAGTGACACTAAATCAGATAACTGTTGTATTGCTGTGAGTATCAGACATGACATCCCATCAAATGTCTTGCCCCTGCCTACAAAATGGTGCGAATTAAAAATATAGGAGAACTTAGTCAACAGAAAATCACTGTGATTTGCTTACTGAAACCAACTGTGCTGTATCAATGCTGCAAGAAGCCCCATTAATTGCAATGAATCATTTGCTGCTGAGAACAACACACATGTTGTCTGGAACAACTTGTCCCATGTGGGGTCACAGGGAGCCAGAGCCTAACCTAGCAACACAGGGCACAAGGCTGGAGGGGACACAACGAGGACAGGACACCAGTCCATCATAAGTTAAAATTTTAAAAATATTTTCTAAGTGCCTTGTTTAATTAATACCCCTCTGGAGCAGTACAAATATGGGGTCTCCAGCCCCTGTAAGGCTTTTCTACTTGACGTTCTTAAGGTGGTGATTCCTTTGTTGCATTCTGGGAAAACGGGCTTTGTTTTCTGTGTTTTGTGCTGATGGTTACACAGCTAAATGAGTTTGCTGTGCTGCGATAGCATGCTTTGACTGCTTTAGAGTGTGGACCATGAAGCATGTCATTGTTGCCATTTCTGAGCACAAGATGTTCAATTCAATTTATTTTTATAGAGCGTTCTTCTCATGTTCTGAAGATTCTCTTCACAGCACCGTATTCCATGTATTCAGCTCTGCTTTGTCGCTTTGGAACTTCCCAGCATTACCGCATGTTCAAATCTTTGGTTCTTCAGCTCTTCAGCTCAGCTAGGGTTTCGAATTCCTGGGAATATTCAACCGCTGAGCGGTTACTCTGCCAGATCTTCATTAGGTGGTCACTGGTAGCTTGAGCGGAGAGCGGATGGTTGAACATTGCCTTGAAGCATCTCTTGAAAGCCTCATAGGTGGAGGAAGTGTGATACTTCCATCCCGCCATGGCCCAGTGCTAGACAGGGCCCTTGAGGAGGGAGACCACGTATGTGGTCTTGGTTTTGTCTGCTTGATAGGTTTGCAGAGAGCTAGCGAACACGAGCTCACATTGCATTAGGAAGCCCTGGCAATTGTCCGGCGCTCCGTTGAACTTCCCCAGGTTAGTGATGTGCGGGGGTCCTCGTTGGGGGGCCCATCATAACTGAGTCTGGTGACTCGCATGGCTGTGGTACCATGGGGGTTGCAGGGATCCCTGTCAATCGTGTGATCCTGCTAGTCTGGAGCACTTGTACCATCTTCTAGAGGGCCTCTTCCATCCGGCGCAGGGACTGGTTATGTGAGGAGCAGGATGCCATGTGAGGAGATGGCATGGTGTAGCTGGTCGAGCATCGCTGAGTTCGCATAAGTGACAGAACCTTCTGTCATGTTGAGTGTAGGTGACCAGGAGAGCAGACTCAAATGCTGATGCTTAAGGCGCTTTATTTGTATCGCACGAGGGTTGCATCCACAGAACAGAGAGCCTTGGAAGATAGATGAGGAGAACGTCTCTCAATTGGAGGTTTCGCGGCCAGGTGCATTGGAGTGGGTGCTCTTATACTGCATTTACAGGGTTGTCACTGGGGGGGTTGTGGTGGTCATCCGGCAGACAGCTGTTAGACGCGCAGTTGTCAGACGCATGGTCATCAAGCGTGTGGTTGCCAGGCACCCAGTCGTCAGGGACATAAGGAACACCAGTGACAAAAATGAACCCACTACAGGAGAAGTGCCTTGTGAAACAGATGAGGTATATTCATAATTGATGTAAACTGATGATGATGATATCCTCACAATTCATACTTTCTGCGTTCCACTAGGTTCCAATCAAGCTTCCTATAGTTACTCAACATCCGCAGAATCTGTCCTTATTTCACAACAGACTCTGTGCAACTCCTTGTCTAGTGATATCCTGTCTGAACTACAGCTCTCTCCAGTCTGGCCTCCCAGCTACTGCTATCAAACCTCTACAGCTCATACAGAACACTGCTGCTCGAGTTGTGTTTGACTTGCCGAAGTATTCCCACGTATCTCCACCCCTCATCTCATCTCATCCTGTCTTGTTGTCACATAGTAATTGTGTGTGTGTGTATACATTGCTTTGGAGTTAAGCATCTGGAAAATGCAAATATATATTCCGGGTTCAGTAACTAATATGTCCTGTAGAGCACCTCACTCGCTCCAACCAAGGTCAACAACCACTTGTCCCAAGCAGGGTTGCAGCAAGCCTGAGCTTTACCCGCCAACATAGGGCACAGGGCCAAGGGGGGAGGGGACACACCCAGGACGGGACACCAGTTTGCCACAGGGCACCCCAAGCAGGGCTCGAACCCCAGACCCACTACACAGCAGACACTGGCAAAACCCACCTCGCCGCCACACCCCTCCACTCACTTGCTCTGTGAGACTCAATTAAACAAGATTGATGAGCCTGCTTTTTAACAAATCAATATTTCATAATGATGCAAATGAGGGAACAAACCTTTCACACACAGTTTGACTTTGCAGTCCCAGTGTTTGTTTTCAAAAGTTTCAATCTGGAAAATTGGATTTTGGGTGTTTTGAACCATAAAATGAAATCCTCAATGCACAGTGGGCAAAGATGGTATCTCAGATATTAAAAATTACAGCTGACACCATGACGCTCATTTTCAGGATATGTTTGGCATACATGCTATATATAGAATATTGAGTGACCAGGATATGATAATGAAAATGAGGCAATAATGCCAAAAACAGGTGAATAACATGTATAAACACAAACTGTACAGCTGCAGTTTACTCACATCTAGTTTTCTAAAATATATGAGAAATGGAATTTGTTCCACATGTTTCTGAGCTGTGGTTGAAAAAAAGGCAGAAGAGAGAGGAAACACGTCTCCTCTGCAGCGGAAGTGCTCTGTGGGCTGCCTGCCATGTGCCATTGATTTTCGTGTGCCGCTTGCCTGGCTTCCTTTGTCCTGCCTGTGAAAAGGCATCGTTTATCTCACGGAAAGTCTTTCAAATGGGCAGCAACTCACAGAGCAGCAGAGGTCGGGCAGCCACTTTACACTGCAGGAATACCAGTGCGGAGAAAGGAAAGCAGGCGGGTTGCTAGTACTAGTCCTCCGCAGCATCTCAACTTCGTCTTGTGCTTTTCTAGCAGTGTAACTCATGCTGTTGGCCGAGAGACCCACTGTTCCCCCACATGTGAATGAATGCCCCCAGTTCTCCATACACATTCAAACCACACTCACTAATTTTATTCCATTTGATGAATGTTTAGTGACAAGTGGGGAAAAAATTGCAGAATAAGTCTAAGGAGTCACATATCACATACCTGGAAAAGACATTCACCAGCATCCCTCTCCCACCATTACTGTCTTGAACTAATACAATAAAAATTCTCTAGTTTAAGACTAGAGAATAAATAAATTATAAGTTGTCTTGAAAAAAGACATTGGCTCAATAAATAAATATAAAGGATTTTATTTAGCTAGTGGGTGGTTTTAACTGTGGAACACTCATCCATTATCAATAACCTCTTGTCTAATGCAGGATCACAATGGTTCAGTGCCTATTTCACATTTATTCACTTAGCAGACACTTTTCTCCAAAGCAACTTACAATGCATACTATGTAGTGTACTAGCCTACACACCTTATTCACCAAGGTGACTACACTGCTAGATACACTACTTACAAGGGGTTACTCATCCATACACCAGTGAAACACACTCTCTCAGTAACACTCACACACTAAAGGGGAGCTGAATATCATGTCTTTGGACTGTGGGAGGAAATCCACACACACATGGGGAGAATATCCAAACTCCCCACAGACTGAGTGGGGATCAAACCCATGTTCTCACACATCATGTAGGCACTGTGAGACAGCAGCACTACTTGCTGTGCCGCCTATTCTGGAAGCATTGGATGTAAGGAAGGGTACACAGCCTTTCCATGAAAGGACACACACTCACACACGCGCACACATCCTACAGACAATTTAGTGTCCCTAGTCCACCTGAAAAACGTCTCTGTGCTGTGGAAAGAAACAGGAGTACCCAGAGCAAACCCATCCAAACACATGGAGAACAATTAAACGCCACATGGACTGAGCTGGATTCTACCCACAGTCTAGGAGCAGTGAGACACCACATTTTGAAACATGTGCACTTTATTACCCTTTGTGCTTATTTGAAAGCTTTTAATGAAAGTGGGGTTGAGCTGTGTGTCCATGTAGAAAGTTAAATTCAATTCAGTTCAATTTATTTTTATAGAGTGCTCTTCTCACACAGTGACACAGAGTGTTCCAACACAGGCATAGAGCAAAGAAACAAATACATCAGAAAGAGAAACAAAGAAGACAGTTGACTACAGACTAGCGTAATACATCACACACACACACACACACATTTTCAGAACCGCTTGTCCCATACGGGGTCACGGGGAACCGGAGCCAACCCGGTAACACAGGGCGTAAGGCCGGAGGGGGAGGGGACATACCCAGGACGGGACGCCAGTCCGTCACAAGGCACCCGAAGCAGGACTCGAACCCCAGACCCACCGGAGAGCAGGACTGCGGTCCAACCCACTGCGCCACCGCACCCCGCGGAATACATCATCAGTGCTTTTATAAAGCTATAGAATCAGAAACAGAATCAGAATCAGAATGAGCTTTATTGCCAAATATATTCACACATACAAGGAATTTGTCTTGGTGACAGGAACTTCCACAGCACAGACAGAATGACAGTGACAAGACAGGTGAGAAGATAAGTATGTGAATAAGGGGTAAAAAATATATAAAAATATAAAGTACCCAATATACAAAATAGTTACTAGATACAAATGCAAGGGAGTGTGAGTAAGAGATATGATGTGATAAATAGTTATAAATATAAATATAAATAGTGCTGTGTTTTGCACTGGTTTACTCTCTAGGGGGGATTTAGCTGTTCATGAGGTAGATGGCCTGAGGAAAGAAACTTTTCTTGTGCCTGGCTGTCCTGGTGCTCAGTGCTCTGTAGCGCCGGCCAGATGGCAAAGGTTCGAAGAGGAAGTGGCCTGGATGTGAGGGGTCTACAATGATTTTGCTAGCCCTTTTACTGACTCTGGACGAGTACAGTTCTCTGAGAGGTGGGGGGGATGTGCCGATGATTCTTCCAGCAGTCCGAACTATCTGCTGTAGTCTTCTGATGTCTAATTTCGTAGCTGAGCCGAACCAGACAGTTATAGAAGTGCAGAGGACAGACTGGATGACTGCGGAGTAGAATTGCAGCAGTAGCTCCTATGGCAGGTTGAACTTCCTCAGCTGGCGAAGGAAATACAACCTCTGCTGGGCCTTCTTCACAATGGAGTCTATGTGGGGCTCCCACTTCAGGTCCTGTGAGATGGTGGCACCCAGGAACCTGAATGACTCCACTGTTGCCACAGTGCTGTTCGTGATGGTGAGTGGGGGTAATGCTGAGGTGTTTCTCCTAAAGTCTACAATCATCTCCACTGTTCTGAGCGTGTTCAGCTCCAGGTTGTTATGACTGCACCAGACAGCCAGCTCTTGGACCTCCTGTCTGTAAGCAGACTCGTCACCATTCCAGATGAGGCCAATGAGTGTGGTGTCGTCTGCGAACTTCAGGAGTTTGACAGAGGGGTTTTTAGCGGTGCAGTCGTTGGTGTACAGAGAGAAGAGCAGTGGGGAGAGCACACATCCCTGGGGGGCGCCAGTACTGATTGTGCGAGTATTGGATGAGAATTTTCCCAGCTATAGCTATGTCTACTGTCCACGGAGAAAAAGAACAAAAAACTGCCAACTAAAAGATGAGGAAGAAAAAAACCAGTACCAGTGGCTGCCTACCCCTACTGGGTATTCTAGATTAAATAGGACTTCTAAGTCAGATTACAACTAGTAATGGCATTGTTGCTGTATGGTAGCTTGATTTCCCAGTTCACCAAGGTATGTCTTGTCCATCGTTGCAGTTGGTCATCAGCTTCAGTCGGCATGGGGTGCTTCTGTAACGGCCGGCTGGCCTCCTCAGGTCTTATTGTAGGAAAACAATGTTCAACAAGAAGAAATTGTTAGTAATTTATAACTTGAACTGGGGGACATGGTGGTGCAGCAGAGGGGGCGGCAGTGGTGCAGTGGGTTGGACCGGGTCCTGCTCTCTGGTGAGTCTGGGGTTCGAGTCCTGCTTGGAGTGCCTTGTGACGGACTGGCGTCCCGTCCTGGGTGTGTCCCCTCCTCCTCTGGCCTTACGCCCTGCGTTGCTGGGTGGGCTCCGGCTCCCCGCGACCCCGTATGGGACAAGCAGTTCAGAAAATGTGTGTGTGTGTGTGTGTGTGTGTGTGGTGCAGCAGGTTTGGCTGGGGCCTGTTCTCTGGTGGGTCTGGGGTTTGAGTCCTGTTTGGGTTGCCTTGAGACAGACTGGCATCCCATGTGAGGTGTGTCCCATCCCCCTCCAGCCTTGCGCCCTGTGTTGCCGGGTTAGGCTCCGGTTTGCCGTAACCCCACTTGGGACAAGCAGTTTCAGGCAATGCGTGTGTGTTCTAACTTAAAGAAATAAGTTTAATACATTTTGATAGAGAGGTGGGAAAAACTGAAACACAGCCAAGTGGAATTAAATTTTGTGATGATATGCCCAAGTGAACATGTAAGTCTTTAGTCTGGATTTCAAGACTGAGACAGATAGAGCAATTCTGACAGTAACTGATAGACTACTCCACAGTTTTGGCGCTCTATGGCTAAAGGCATGACCTCCTACCAAGGACTTATTGATCACATTATGATGATTAAGATATTTTACACTCTGGGAAGCTACGATCTATTCTAAGATAGATTGGAGATGGGTCTATAATTACTTGTGTTATTACAATGCAGATACAATTTCTTTAGGGGAGGGGTCTAATAATTTAGTTTATTAATATAGAACATAACATAGTTTATCTTTGTGTTTACCAGTTAGTAAGCGATGATGGTATTAAACAAGAAACAAGGGTTTTCCTGATTTTCATCAATTAATTTTGCATTGCATTTGGATCTAGCATGAAAAAGTTCTTTTCTATAATTTTTTTGACAACTGGACCAGGCTACATAATCGTTCTGTTTAGTTGAATGCCATTTATGCTCTAACTCACGACATTCTAACTTTATTGCACAAGTTGATTTGTTGACCCCTCCAGGAACTGCCACCTTATTGTGGTGGAGGGGTTTGAGTGCCTGAATGATCTCAGGAGCTATGTTGCCTGGGGCTATATGCCCCTGGTAGGGTCTCTCAATGCAAACAGGTCCTGGGTGACAGACGAGACAAAGCGCGGTTCAAAATCCCCTTATGACTATTAAATCAAGGTTCTCGTTCACCCCGCCCGGTATGGGGTCACCGGGGCCCCAGCCTGGAGCCAGGCCTGGGGGGGGGTTGCATGCAAGCGCCTGGTGGCCAGGTCTATGCCCACGGGGCCTGGCCGGGCTTAGCCCGAAGCCAAGACGTGGAGCCGCTCTTCGGTGGGCTCACCACCTGCCGGAGAGGACGTAAGGGGCCGGTGCGTTGTGATTTAGGCGGCGGTCGGGCCAAACCTTGGGCGCCAACTCTGGCTTTTGGGACTTGGAATGTCACCACACTGGCGGGGAAGGAGCCTGAGCTAGTCCAGGAGGGTGAGAGATACCGTCTAGATATAGTCGGGCTTACTTCCACTCACAGCTTGGGTTCTGGAACCACTCTTCTCAACCAAGGGTGGACTCTTCACTATTCTGGCGTTGCCCAGGGTGAGAGGCGGCAGGTGGGTGTGGGCTGATTAATAGTCGTTTGCGCTTATGCGCCCAGCGGCAGTGCAGAGTACCCGGCCTTTTTAGAGTCCCTGGGGGGCGTGCTGGAAAGCCCTCCCACTGGGGACTCTGTCGTTCTACTGGGGGACTTTAACACCCACGTGGGCAGCGACAGTGACACCTGGAGGGGCGTGATTGGGAGGAACGGCCTCCCCGATCTGAACCCGAGCGGTGAGTTGGTATTGGATTTCTGTGCTAGTCACGGTTTGTCCATAACGAGCACCATGTTCATGCATAAGGGTGTCCATCAGTGCACTTGGCACCAGGACACCCTAGGTCGGAGGTCGATGATTGACTTTGTAGTCGTTTCTTCTGATCTTCGGCCATATGCTTTGGACACTCGGGTGAAGAGAGGGGCTGAGCTGTCAACTGATCACCACCTGGTGGTGAGTTGGATTCGATGGCGGGGGAAAAAGCTGGACAGACCTGGCAGGCCCAAACGCATAGCGAGGGTCTGTTGGGAATGTTTGGCGGAGGCCCCTGTCAGAGAGGTCTTCAACTCCCACCTCCGACAGAGCTTCGACCAGGTCCCGAGGGAGGTGGGGGACATTGAGTCCGAATGGACTATGTTCCACACCTCCATTGTCGGGGCGGCGGTTCGGAGCTGCGGCCGTAAAGTCTCCGGCGCCTGTCGCGGCGGCAATCCCCGAACACGGTGGAGGACACCGGAGGTAAGGGATGCCGTCAAGCTGAAGAAGGAGTTCTATCGGGCCTGGCTGGCTCATGGGACTCCTGAAGCAGCTGACGGGTACCGACGGGCCAAACGGAACGCGGCTCTTGCAGTCGCCGCGGCAAAAACTCGGGCTTGGGAGGAGTTCGGTGAGGCCACGGAGGAAGACTTTTGGTCGGCCTCAAAGGGATTCTGGCAAACCGTTCGGCGACTCAGAGGGGGGAGGCGGTGTTCCACAAATACTGTTTACAGTGGAAGTGGTGCGCTGCTGACCTCAACTGAGGATGTCCTCGGGCGGTGGAAGGAGTACTTTGAGGATCTCCTTAATCCCTCCGACACGCCTTCCGTAGAGGAAGCTGAGGCCGGGGACTCGGAGGGGGACTCGTCCATTACCCTGGCTGAAGTTGCTGAGGTAGTCAAAAAACTCCTTGGTGGCAAGGCTCCGGGGGTGGGTGAGATCCATCCCGAGTTTCTCAAGTCTCTGGATGTTGTGGGGCTGTCTTGGCTGACACGCCTCTGCAGCATCGCGTGGAGTTCAGGAATGGTGCCTCTGGACTGGCAGACCAGGGTGATGGTCCCTCTTTTTAAGAAGGGGGACCGGAGACTGTGTTCCAACTACAGGGGGATCACACTCCTTAGCCTCCCTGGGAAAGTCTATGTCGGGGTACTGGGGAGGAGAATCCGACCGATAGTCGAACCTCGGATACAGGAGGAGCAATGCGGTTTTCGCGCTGGCCGTGGAACACTGGACCAGCTCTATACCCTCACTAGGGTGTTGGAGGGTTCATGGGAGTTTGCCCAACCAGTCCATATGTGTTTTGTGGACCTGGAGAAGGCATTCGACCGTGTCCCTCGTGGCATCTTGTGGGAGGTACTTCAGGATTATGGGGTTCAGGACTCACTGCTACGGGCTGTTCGTTCCCTGTATGACCGGAGTAGGAGCTTGGTTCCCGTTGCCGACAGTAAGTCAGACCTGTTCCCGGTGCATGTTGGACTCTGCCAGGGCTGCCCTTTGTCACAGATCCTCTTCATTATCTTCATGGACAGAATTTCTAGGCGCAGCCAGGGAACGGAGGGTGTCTGTTTTGGTGGCCGCGAGATCTCGTCTCTGCTTTTTGCGGACAATGTGGTCCTGTTGGCTTCATCGAATCAAGACTTACAGCGTGCACTGGAGAGGTTTGCAGCCAAGTGCGACGTGGCGGGGATGAGAATCGGCACCTCCAAATCCGAGGCCATGGTTCTCAGTCGGAAAAAGGTGGATTGCCCCCTCCGGGTTAGGGGGGAGTTGCTCCCTCAAGTGGAGGAGTTTAAGTATCTCGGGGTCTTATTCACGAGCGAGGGAAAAATGGAGCGGCAGGTTGACAGACGGATCGGTGCGGCGTCCGCAGTAATGCGATCATTGTACCGGTCTGTTGTGGTGAAGAAGGAGCTGAGTCGTAAGGCGAGGCTCTCAATTTACCGGTCGATCTACGTTCCTACCCTCACCTATGGTGATGAACTCTGGATCATGACCGAAAGAATGAGATCGCGGATACAAGCGGCAGAAACGAGTTTCCTCCGCAGAGTGGCTGGGCGCACCCTTAGGGATAGGGTGAGGAGCTCAGTCACCCGGGAGGAGCTCGGAGTAGAGCCGCTGCTCCTCAGCATCGAGAGGAGCCAGTTGAGGTGGCTCGGGCATCTGTTCTGGATGCCTCCTGGACGCCTCCCTGGGGAGGTGTTCCGGGCTTGTCCTACTGGGAGGAGGCCTCGGGGCAGACCCAGGACACGTTGGAGAGACTACGTCTCCCGGCTGGCCTGGGAACGCCTTGGGGTTTCCCCAGAGGAACTGGAGGAGGTGTGCGGGGAGAGGGAAGTCTGGAGGACTCTGCTTGGACTGCTGCCCCCGCGACCCAGTCCCGGATAAGCGGTGGAAGATGGATGGATGGATGGATCATTTGTTGAACCACAGTGAGTTTCTTTCAGTTCAAATAAGTTTAGTTTTTGGTGGAGCTGCAGAAATAGGGTGCGGCAGTGCAGTGGCGCAGTGGGTTGGACTGGGTTCTACTCTCTGGTGGGTCTGGGGTTTGAGTCCTGCTGGGGTGCCTTGCGATGGACTGGTATCCTGTCCTGAGTGTATCCCCTCCCCCTCCAGCCTTATGCCCTCTGTTGCTGGGTTAAGCTCTGGCTCTCCGTGACCCTATATTGGACAAGCGGTTTAAGACTGTGTGCCAAGCTGCAGAATCTAAGGTGAATTTCACCACAGAATTATACTCAAATGCCATTTGATCTATATCTGCTCTTGTTCCAAAATCAGAGTTTGTAATGCAATCGATAATTTTAGGAGTTGTATTTTCATTAGAGGGGGTGCGGTGGCGCAGTGGGTTGGACCACAGTCCTGCTCTCGGGTGGGTCTGGGGTTCGAGTCCCGCTTGGGGTGCTTTGCGACGGACTGGCGTCCCGTCCTGGGTGTGTCCCCTCCCCCTCCGGCCTTACGCCCTGTGTTGCCGGGTAGGCTCCGGTTCCCCGTGACCCCGTAAGGGACAAGCGGTTCTGAAAATGTGTGTGTGTGTGTGTATTTTCATTAATATGTCACCCGATTTTGGTTTTACTGTTGTCAGACGGCACCAGCAGGTATAGATCAAAGGTTAATAAGTGAATAAATACATTTTTGAAGCCGAGTCAGTTTTTGGATGACTTGGACCTCCAACCAACTTTCTCAGCTGCTACAGTTCCTCATTTGCTGGGGTGTATCTCTCACTCCTCCATACTTATTTATATGCAATATAATCTGAAATGTCAAATAAAAAACACATTACTGCTGAAGAAGAACACTATTAAGTTGCTGCATAAAGGTTTATCCATAATTCACCAATTTATAGTCACAAAATTATTAAACATAAACATATACACATTTATCATGCTCTTAAGAGATCAGCAGAAAATTGAGTATAAAGTAGATGAGTTTTGAGACCCTCCTTGGATGTAGCGAGATTGAAAGGGGGAGGTCATTCTACCACATCGGAGCCAGAAGCAACAACCTTTGTGTTTTGGATTTCAGACCACCAAGTGGGCAGAAATGGAGGATCGTAGCAGGCTGGTAGGAGTGTAGTGAGTGATCAGGTCTTGTAGATATCTGGGAAAAGTTCCATTTATACTTTTGTAGGCCATTATCAGAGTCTTGAATTTGATTTGGGCAGCTATAGGAAGTCTACGCAGAGAGACGAGGAGGGGAAATATGTGGGAACACTTCAGCAAGTCAAACACAACTCGTGCAGCAGCGTTCTGTATCAGCTGTAGAGGTTTGATTGGAGTAGCAGGAAGGCCAGACAGGAGAGAGTTGCAGTAGTCCAGACAGGATGTGACTGTGGCCTGGACAAGTAGTTGAGCAGAGTCTGTTGTGAGATACGGGTGCATCCTGCAGATGTTATGCAAGATGTATCTGCAGGTCCAAGTTGTGGTTTTGATGCGCTGAGAGAAAGACAGGCGAGTCAATTATTACTCCTAGACTCTTAGCCAAGGAGGTAGGTAAAATCAGTGAGTTGTCCAGTTTGATAGAATTCACGACAGGAACATGGACCAGCTGAAAAGGTGAAGGATCTCTGTTTTAGCAAAATTGAGTTCTAGGTACATGGTGATCAGACATCCAGGCACAGTTGTCTGAAAGGCAGGCAGTGATGAGCAATGGAATGTTTAATTCCAGGCAGAAAGGAGAGGAAGAGATGGGTATTGTGGACATAGCAGTGGTAGGAAAATCTGTGGGAGGTGAGGACAGGGGCGAGGAAAGAGGTTTCAACTGAGAAGCGTTGGGGGCCTAGTACTGACCTCTGGGATGTGGGATACCTGTTGTCACGCCCACGACCTCGGCGGCAAGCAACACCGGCGGCTAATCAGGCTCTGAGCACATAAAAGGGCAGCCCGGACCTTAGGAAGCTGCGGAACCTTGCTTCAGCCTCTTGACTCACTCGCGCTCCAGGTAATTGCTCCTCGTCCTGCTCCTCGTGATTGACTCCCCGGTCTGCCGTGACTCCTTCCCTGTCTTTGAATTACGCCTCTCGAATTCTCCCTTCGGACTACGTGCGCACATCGGTTACCCTTGCCTACCTCCTCGACCATGTCTTCTGAATCGCCCCCTGAACCAGCTTACCCTGCTCCGCACTTGGGTTTGATGCACCCGCCCCAGGGAAACACCGTGACACCTGTTAAGAAGTGATGATTGGGAGCCCCACCAGACATCTTGGTAGAAAGTTAACCTATATTGTGACCATAGATAGATTTTAAGGTTTTCAATAAACCAAATAAATGTCCCTCACTTTTCAGAATAAATGCTACTTCACAAATAAGTAAGGTACAGAAAGACAGCCATAGCTGACACAATGATGGCTCAGATCAAATTTTTAGAGGCACTTTCTCACCTCCACTGAAGTCACATCTCGGCAAAAAGTCAGCAGAAGAGTCTTAAATGTCCCCAGGCATTTACTGTGTTCTGTCTGCTAATGAAGCCCAGTGATTGAGAGCGGTGTTCTCATGCTGCGTTCAATGTGGTTATTTTTCTGTACAATTCCTCTCTTGGATTAATAACGTTTTCATTCCTTATTAGACATGTGCTATGAGGTTATTCATGTTTCCCTGGATTATTCTTTTATTTCCACTGTGAATTAGAAATTAAAACTGCAATTATGTCACCTGCACAATGAAGGCAAATAGAAGGTTTTTGATCATAATGAAACTGATCACAGCAGACATAAGTAATTGAATTTCAGATAGATTACAAAAAATGAATAGTGAATTAAAAGTTAAGTATTAATATTTCTGATTAAATGGAGTCAGGATGATGCTTACTGTACACTTGTGTAAACTATGCAGAATACATTGGTCTTGGTTTAGCAGTTTTTCAGTGTTCTGGGCAGAAGGTGTCATACTCATTTACTGAAAAGACTTTTTATATTTCCTCCGTTTATTCTCCTTAGCCTAATCACTTCTGTGAGGTTTTTCAGGTGATTGTGATAATCCTGTGTGCAGAGATCCCACAAGGATATACATTGTAATGCTTCGTCTTAAATTACATTCTTAGAAGAAATGGTGACCACAATCATAGCCTATAGAAACAATACAAAATAGAGTAGCTCCAGGGGCCTTTAAGTATATTGAAATAAAAAGTGACAAACATCTAAAGGGCCTTAAGCTAAAAAAAATGGAAAATCCATCCATCCATCCATCTTCCTCCGCTTATCCGGGACCAGGTCGCGGGGGCAGTAGTCCAAGCAGAGCCCCCCAGACTTCCCTCTCCCCACACACCTCCTCCAGCTCCGGAGGGGGCAATCCACCTTTTTCCGACTGAGAACCATGGCCTCGGATTTGGAGGTGCCGATTCTCATCCCCGCCACGTCGCACTTGGCTGCAAACCTCTCCAGTGCACGCTGTAAGTCTTGATTCGATGAAGCCAACAGGACCACATTGTCCGCAAAAAGCAGAGACGAGATCTCGCGGCCACCAAAACAGACACCCTCCGTTCCCTGGCTGCGCCTAGAAATTCTGTCCATGAAGATAATGAAGAGGATCTGTGACAAAGGGCAGCCCTGGCAGAGTCCAACATGCACCGGGAACAGGTCTGACTTACTGTCGGCAACAGGAACCAAGCTCCTACTCCGGTCATACAGGGAACGAACAGCCCGTAGCAGTGAGTCCTGAACCCCATAATCCTGAAGTACCTCCCACAAGATGCCACGAGGGACACGGTCGAATGCCTTCTCCAGGTCCACAAAACACATATGGACTGGTTGGGCAAACTCCCATGAACCCTCCAACACCCTAGTGAGGGTATAGAGCTGGTCCAGTGTTCCACGGCCAGCGCGAAAACCGCATTGCTCCTCCTGTATCCGAGGTTCGACTATCGGTCGGATTCTCCTCCCCAGTACCCCGACATAGACTTTCCCAGGGAGGCTAAGGAGTGTGATCCCCCTGTAGTTGGAACACAGTCTCCGGTCCCCCTTCTTAAAAAGAGGGACCATCACCCTGGTCTGCCAGTCCAGAGGCACCATTCCTGAACTCCACGCGATGCTGCAGAGGCGTGTCAGCCAAGACAGCCCCACAACATCCAGAGACTTGAGAAACTCGGGATGGATCTCACCCACCCCCGGAGCCTTGCCACCAAGGAGTTTTTTGACTACCTCAGCAACTTCAGCCAGGGTAATGGACGAGTCCCCCTCCGAGTCCCCGGCCTCAGCTTCCTCTACGGAAGGCGTGTCGGAGGGATTAAGGAGATCCTCAAAGTACTCCTTCCACCGCCCGAGGACATCCTCAGTTGAGGTCAGCAGCGCACCACTTCCACTGTAAACAGTATTTGTGGAACACCGCCTCCCCCCTCTGAGTCGCCGAACGGTTTGCCAGAATCCCTTTGAGGCCGACCAAAAGTCTTCCTCCGTGGCCTCACCGAACTCCTCCCAAGCCCGAGTTTTTGCCGCGGCGACTGCAAGAGCCGCGTTCCGTTTGGCCCGTCGGTACCCGTCAGCTGCTTCAGGAGTCCCATGAGCCAGCCAGGCCCGATAGAACTCCTTCTTCAGCTTGACGGCATCCCTTACCTCCGGTGTCCTCCACCGTGTTCGGGGATTGCCGCCGCGACAGGCGCCGGAGACTTTACGGCCGCAGCTCCGAACCGCCGCCCCGACAATGGAGGTGTGGAACATAGTCCATTCGGACTCAATGTCCCCCACCTCCCTCGGGACCTGGTCGAAGCTCTGTCGGAGGTGGGAGTTGAAGACCTCTCTGACAGGGGCCTCCGCCAAACATTCCCAACAGACCCTCGCTATGCGTTTGGGCCTGCCAGGTCTGTCCAGCTTTTTCCCCCGCCATCGAATCCAACTCACCACCAGGTGGTGATCAGTTGACAGCTCAGCCCCTCTCTTCACCCGAGTGTCCAAAGCATATGGCCGAAGATCAGAAGAAACGACTACAAAGTCAATCATCGACCTCCGACCTAGGGTGTCCTGGTGCCAAGTGCACTGATGGACACCCTTATGCATGAACATGGTGCTCGTTATGGACAAACCGTGACTAGCACAGAAATCGGAGAAAACAGAGGGGAGCAGTGTGTGTGTGTGTGTGTCAGCTATAAAAGAGCTACGACAAGTAACACTGAGTTTTTAAAGCAATCTGAGGTAACTAAGAGAGCTCCAAAGAGACTAAATATTCTGTGCATCAGTCACAAAACTGCGACATTATTTAATGTGTCAAGTGGAACAGTCTCAAAAATGATGGCATACATAGACAAACGCAGAGGATTGGTGGTCACTAGTTGGAGCTCCCTGACAGGAACAGATGAACACTCTATTGGATAGTTACTAAGTTCCACAAAAGTATAGCCTCAAAAATTACCACTGAATTGAATCACACCTCTAAGAGCCACTCTCAAAAACTCTATGCAGGGAACTTCACAGGTTCAAATTTATGGCAGGGATGCCATTTGGAAACTATTACCTAAGGCTGATTCACCAGCACTTGTAACCTGGAGTAAAAAGCACAAAACTTAGAACTCCTGAGCAAAGGAAAAAAGCAGTATGGTCTGATAACCCATCTTTCACCTTTTTTCCATTTGTATGGTCAGGTTTACATTTGATGAAAGCAAAAGGATGATTTCAACCCACATGTCTGTTGTCAGCTGTTAAATATGGTGGGGAACCATAACAGTATGGAATGCCAGCTGCTGTAGATTATTAGATAATTATTTTGCATGGTCATATAATGGCCAAAGGGGGCACAGTGGTGCAGTGGGTTTGACTAGGTCCTGGTCTCCGGTGGGTCTGGGGTTCAAGTCCCGCTTGAGGTGCCTTGCAACGGACTGGCGTCCCGTCCTGGGTGCATCATCTCCCCCTCCAGCCTTACACCTTGTATTGCTGGGTTAGGCTCCGGCTCCCTGCGACCCCATATGAGACAAGAGGTTTCAGGTGGTGTCTGTGTGCGTGTGTGTGTGTGTAATGGCCAAGGTATCTGAGGCCACTGTGAAGGGCCAGATGCACCCTGGGGTGCAAACACTGTTCCCTCATGATGTCCTCACATTCCAGAATGATAAGGATTTCAAAAACACCAAGATGAAGTGAAACACCTTCAATGGCCTCCCCAGTCATCAGATTTCAGTATCGTTGAACTTTTTTAGGAAATTCCAGAGTTCAGCCCTCAAAGAACTAGAGGCTTTTCTTCTGGAACAATGGTGCAATATCCCACTGCACACAGTTCAGGGCTTGTACAACGGCATTCCAAGAAAGACTGATCCAGTTCTGAAAGCAAAGGATTGCCCCAGTCCTTATTAGGTCCTTGATATTAAGTGTTTCTGTTTTTTTGTCCACCAAATGTAAAAATAATACGGTGTGTGTAGAGTAACGGACTAAGAATGCGAAAGACAACTCCAGCAGCAAGGTTTCTCCTGGAAAAGTGGTGAAGTCCATTCATCCCTTCATATGGAGACTTGGCTCAGAAGTACTTTAAGATGCTGAGATTGCAGGTTTGAATACCAGTGGGACTAAATCTTTTCCATACATTGATGGAAATATGGCAGCCTGGACAATAATAATAACATAAACTTCAAAAAACTGTGTTGTGTACTTGTCATTTTTTTCCTTTTTTTTATTCAGTGCAGTTTGTTAGGAACTACCACTAATGTTTCTCATCTCTCCATTCAGAATCCTTTGAGCAGCGGTCAGAGCACATTGTATTGTGGAAAAGGGGAACAGGTCCCTTTGGATTCAATGACAAAAAAAAGAGATTATCAGACAATATTGTTTAAGCACTATCCTCTAACAAAACACAGCCCACTCCAACAGCAATAAAAACAACTAGTTTGAAAGCACAGCTGCAACAGTTCTATATGGCATATTTTACTTGTAGTAGCGGCATCATTGTTTCGTGTGGGAATCTAAAGAGCTTACAGAGAGAGGCGTGAAGTGTGGGCCTTATGAAATACAATAAATCTCTGGTCTGGTTGCTAGACTTGCTGCTTCCCTTCACTGTGATGGCCTAGCGTGTGGCACTGACGTCACCAGCCTGCATTAAACTTGCAACTGATGGAGACCGGAGAGACCCAAATGACTAAACCTTGATTTTCCAAATGGGCAAATAAAAACCAGGAAGTGGACATAAGCATCAGTGACGTCCACAGGCCTTGATCACATTAAACAGATATTCTGCAATTATTATTGTTATTATTGCTGTTAATATTGCTCTGTAAGTAAGTGTTCAACTGATTATATCTTAATATGAATGATGCCACACGTGCCTGCTGTATACATACTATATACATACATACAGTGTAGTACATGCATTCATTTAGCTGCCGGTTTTCTCCAAAGCAACCTACAATATTAACTTATAGTATTTATCCATTTATACACCTGGGTAATTTTATTGGAACAATCTAGTGTAAGTACCTAACTCAAGGGTACTACAGAAGTAGGTGAGATTCACACCTGAAGATCCAAAGGCAGCAGCTCTAACCACTATGGAATCAATTATACGTTTATATGATGATATTATGATAATAATAAATATCAATGGATGGATATTTGTTATTTCCAGTGGGAGCGCCTCAAAGAGTCCCTCAGTGAGGAGACACTTTATTGATGTACAAAAAGAAAGAAGCAAAATATGTGCATTCTTTTGTTTTCTTTTAATTGCTTATTGTTATTTAGTCTGTACTGTTCTCATCATTCAGACAAATCTTATTTTATTCCTCTCTCTCTGCATCATATGAGACAAGACCCAGTACTGGAGTGCGGCTGTAAAGAAGGACAAGAGGAAAGCTGCTGTTGTACAACTGGCCTTTTTCGGTTTGACGTAATTGAAGAAAGTGTGAAATTAAGGAAGGTACAGGATTGCTTGTTTGACAGGTTCTCTGGAACCTGTCACAACAGACAGAAAAGAAAAAAGAAGAGTCATAAATGAGAAATTGCTGCTGCTCTCCGTTGTAATCTTATCAACTGGGTTTTCCGAACAACCTGATTCTTTCTCCGTCTTAGTTGGGAGTTTCAAACACCTCAGCTCAGTTACTTAAAGGGCTGTGCCCCGGCTTTACATGCAATATATGCTGCTGTCCACGTCTATTCTGCACACATTTTCCCTGTGCCCCCACTGATAGGACACTAAGTCCTTTCTGTTTGAGATCATGCTCCAAACAGACAGCAGGGACAGGTTGGAATTCACAGTCAAGTGCTGAGTGTTGTCTACATGCTCTTTGCAGGGATTCCTGTGGTGGGTGCAGGCCTGCTGTTGACGGCAACAACAATCGTTGTGTCCTCTCGACCCTGGACACAAGTAGAGTGATAAGTAGCTGGAGCAGAAATAAGCTGTTGTGGGTGAATATGAATACCTCCTTTAAGAGGGCCAGCTCATGTTACATTGTGTAACATGGGCATCCCTCATGAAAAATGGGTTTTGAACAGCACATACTGCATGTTGGTATCACCAAGTAGTGGATCATGGGATTGTTCCAACATCACATCCTACAGAGATGTGGGACTGATGGTTGCTTGGCAACAGGATGGAGCCTGCAGAGGCAGTGAATTAAACATCCGGGACATGGCTTTTGTGCCCTTTCATAAGAGCAGAGCTGCTGCTGCATACACCATAGCAGAAAATGTGTCAAAGGGAAGGTCTTTAGAAAGTAAAGTGTATTCAAACATAAACCATTGTACACAAGTTTCAGCCACAAAAACTGTTTAACAGGATTACAGCTCACCTGTTTGCTTCATCTGATGCAATCACAGCAACAGCAAAAACTTAAATTTTTGCTGTTAATATATTTTATGAAGTATGCAAAGTAAAGCAATCTTTCCAGGAAGGTCTTTTGGTTTACATGTTCACTTTGCTCTTTTTTTCCTGTTGAAAAGCCAAGTTTCTTTTCCTCTTGTGCAAGAATTTCTAAGAAATATTTGTCCAGTGTTTGTTCATATGGCATTTTTCACAATTAGAAACAGTATAGTATTCTGCCACTATGAAGAAGAGCTAATAAATTGTGATAACTACAACAGTTATTTTTTGATGTGCCTAAGTTCACAATTGACTCTAAAGTGGTGAATAGGTGCTGTGTAAATGGTGAGCTTACCATTAGAATTGTGTGCAAAGCTTTGTGTGCATTTTAGGTCCTGTAAAACTTTATTTTGTCACACAGCAATATTTGAAAGAGCTGTCTGTAGAGTTCAGATGGTATTCTATTTGTACGCTTTGGTGCTGAAATGGCTGACCTCAGAGGTTTATGGTTCAGACCTTTAGGCAGGACCACAGTCCTTTAGGCAAAAACCCCCTGCAGAACTGCAATGGAAAAAATTACTGAGTTTACCGACATAGATGGTTACTGCATATTACAACTTTAACAAACAGCCTAACTGTAAAACAGAGATTGTGTGAAAATCGTGCAGGACTCTGCTAAAAGATGACAGACAAGATTTGTTTTTCTGCTACTGAGCAGTTTTTGAGGAATTAATTAACTAATTAATTAATTAATTAGCCAATTAATTTTACTTTTTCCATGTGAGTTGAAGAAAGATTCATTTTCCACTCCGTATTTTCCAGTTGTTAGAAAAACATCCTACAGGAAGTGGCAATATTTCATGTGTAGTCACAGAGAGTGATGCCCTTGGGCTTCCGCAACCAAGCACCTCCCTTGCACTCAAAAGCTTTTCTGCTAACAGCCTCTACTAACTGTAGTTGTTTGTGCTTAAGGCCTGAGTCATACCTATTTATCCTCTGCTGCCCAGTCCAATGGGTTTCATATGGTCACCATGGAAACACATGAAACTATTCAAAACCTGGCTTCCATCATTGGAGCAGTGCTGATGCACAGTTATGTCTCTCATTTGAAAGGGATTGACATTTCATAATGTAATTGATTAGGTCCCTGCACATTATGGTACCCACATAGTTATGAAACTGGATGGAGGATCCCAGAAATTGTACTATTCACTAGGGCTATGAGTGCTACTGTATCTTTAGGAATGGCACTCAGCTACAGAAAATGATGTGTACATAAGTTGATAATAACATATGTACATAAGAAGATAAGTCTATGTATCTATATAGCTATCTGACTGATGTTTTTGTCCAAGGTGATCTACAGGGATTATACAAGGTAAGAAGTGCTTACAACCATCTGATGACAACTTAAAACAAGATATTGTGTTGCAGCTAACACAAAATCAATCTAGTACAAAAATACACACACACACACACACATTTTCAGAACCGCTTGTTCCAAACGGGGTCACGGGGAACCAGAGCCTAACCCGGCAACACAGGGCGTAAGGCCGGAGGGGGAGGGGACACACCCAGGACGGGACGCCAGTCCGCCGCAAGGCACCCCAAGCGGGACTCGAACCCCAGACCCACCAGAGAGCAGGACTGTGGTCCAACCCACTGCGCCACCGCACCCCCCTGTACAAAAATAAACAGTATGATTTAATGAATCCAATACATTCTTCATAAAATGTTCTCTTCCATAAAATGACAAAGCACACTCAGTTAGCACAGTGATAAAAGAAGACAAAGGAAATACACAGTGAAGGCAGCTTTATAAAGAATAACACTGTGAAAGGCCATGAGGAAAGGAAAAAAAAACTCACAGGCTTAGGAGTTAGAGAAAAATAAACCTAGGGGTTCCAAGTCTAGGATGTACCCCTCCTCAGCCGTGTGCCCAATGCTTTTGGTCTAGGCTGTGATTCACTACGACTCTACTCATGACAAGCGGTTATTGAAATTGAATAGATAGATAGATCCAAGTATCAGTGGCTTCACCACCTCCTGGGCAATCTAGTATATTAGATAACACTTGCAGGTGAGAGGTACGTTACTGTCACCCAGTATTGAATAGGACAGGATCCATAATGCACAGGTCTGAGGTAACATGATCCAGAAGATATCAGTGCACAGTTGTTGTCAGGGGCTTCCTGCTTTTTGTGACACCCCAGGAGGACAGAGAATGGAAGAATGATGAGTATAATGAATGAAGAGAATAGAATTAAATGGTTATATTAACAAAAGAATCATAAACTTAGAAGTTAGTTGTGAATCTACAAACAAGAACACAGTGACACACAACAGGAGCAACAGGAGGTTTTAAGAGGGTGGTGGTAAGTCAGAAGACTAGTAGCACACCTGATGTTGAGTGGCAGTGCATTCCACTTTGGCACCCAACAAGAGAATGAGAGGTCCTTCCTTGTACACATGGAAGGAGGGAGTACCAAAAAAAGGCAAACAGAGGACAACACATTAAAGACAGTATGAGAAATGAAAGATTGTGAAGTGAAAAGACAAGCCATGATAGGATTTATGTCATGATGAAGATCTCAACCTGGATCCTGGTATTGATGGAGACCCCGTGGAGAGATTGGGGCAGCTTGGTGGTTTGTGCATATGATGCAGAACATCATGCTGAGTCCTTCTGCTACAAATGTTCAAGTTATGAATTTTCAAAGGGCCAAACCATTTTTTTAAATACATTTTCATCACTTATCTTCAGAAATCTGTTGTGGGCAGAAAGTGACCTGCATTTTCAGGCCCAGCCATTAGTTGACAATACAATACTCCCAAACAGAATAGAACACAATTGGAATCTTCAGCCTCCTTCATTAAACTTGTTTGATGTATTTAAAAATCATGTTTGGTGTTCCTGAGGTCAGAGGTTAATTACATTAACATTTATTGTAGATATATCTGAAACTTTAAAAACCTACCTTACACATAAATCAAGGTATGTTTCAACTATTATGTATTTTTTGATTGTATAAGTAATAGAGCAATCTGAAAGCGATCAAATGCTGAGAGATGTTGGAATGTTTATACGATGAATCAAAAAGGAGGTTTTTAGTATTTTTAAGGTAGACAATCACAACATTGCATTTACTGTACAGTACAAGTACAAGCGACTGTCTGACACAATAAAGCACATTCCATTTCTTGCATTTATAGTTGTTGCAATGCTGAGAAAAGGGTTGCCGCTCAACCAAAACAGAATGCTAGCTTTCATAAATATCAAACATTGCTACTATCACTATCATTCCTTTTTAGCTGTTTAGCTGATACTAAAAAAATAGTGTTTGGAATCAAGGAGGAGAGGGATAGCCCCGCAGACACACAGCTGCGGGGGGAGTAAGAGATTGGCTCTGCAAACACTGTATTTTTGAAGAGGAAAGGAAAAGAAAACCTTGTAAACACAATGTTCTGCCACAGGAAAGAAACTGCTCTTTTTTTCCATTTCAACCTTGACCTCAGCCGCTACCATTCCCTGGCCAACACAAATGCTCATTTGGATTGGACACTTATTTCTATGTTAGTGTAGGGCAGAGAAGAGGTAGAGTGGGGTAATTGCTGTGCAAAGACACTCCAAACCAAGAAAAGGGCACATTACACAGTGGAATACATAAACTTACCTGCCAGAGTCCGGTGCATGCTGTGCATGGTGAGAAAAACCAAGAGTACTTCCTCATCAAGCAGAATACACACACACACACACACATTTTCAGAACCGCTTGTCCCATACGGGGTCACAGGGAACCGGAGCCTACCCGGTAACACAGGGCATAAGGCCAGAGGGAGAGGGGACACACCCAGGACAGGACGCCAGTCCATCGCAAGGCACCCCAAGCGGGACTCGAACCCCAGACCCACCGGAGAGCAGGACTGTGGTCCAACCCACTGCGCCACCGCACCCCTCAAGCAGAATAAATACTAAGAAATAATAATAAATAACAACTGAAGGCTTGAATTAGGATAATAGGATCATATGGGTTAGAGAGACATTTAATGAGTTCGGTACCGGTTAGCAATGGAACAGTTGAGAGTTCTCAGTGATGCACCTGATGTTGGAGAGCAAGGGAAAGGTGGGGACAATGGTGGATGTGGGGAAACAGATGGTTTGGGTATATGCAAAATTTTTAATGTTCCACATTAGGACGTTCTAGGAACAGCTGGTACGGGAAAGTAGACTTGACGTTGCCGCAAGAAGTTAATTTTTTTTGTGATGATTGTTGCTGTCCTTGAAAACTGGCAGGATGTGCCATGAGCCCTTCCGCCTGTAACTCTTTGAGGTCCTTGCCGGATGTGATAAGTGTGCACTTGTGTGCCACTGGGTGCATTGCTCATTACTGTTGCTCAGCCTCTCAGATCGAGGGCATGTCAGTGCCAGCCACATAATACACACTTGACTCCATTTCATCAGGACCCTGGAATCAGACAATACCAAGAGCTGTGAAGCAGCATGAGACAAAGCACTGCTCTGAGAAAGGAAATAGCCAAGGAACCTTGCTTTGTCTCTTTACCCAGGAAACATGAACTCATTTTAATCAAATGGTTAATATCACCAACCTTATTGCCAAGGACTGGCTTCATGCAGCACAGTAACACAAAGTGGAGATTTTTGCGTTACAAAAACTGTTTCAGCTTCAGTTTGCTGTCAGATGTTCAGATATTGAAGTAATGGGGTAATCCTGTGCATCACAATATTTTTTCAAAAATAACAAAAAAGAAAACAAAGCAAGACAAAAACCTAAAAAGCAGGTTGACTCATCAGTAAAATTAAAACTAAATTGTTAAAGAAATCATTTTATTGCAATGTGACTGGAAAGGACAAATAGATAATTGATTAGCAAGCATACTGTACAGCTCAATATAAGGTAATATTTCTTCAGAAATGCAGGATTGGGAGGAATTGTCATACTCTTTGCACAAGGCTCCTTGCTTTCATCAAGACTCATTTTCTCCATACTGGTTTGATAATGGGAGAAACACAATTTGTTACAAAAGAACTTAATTTTAATATATAGATTTGCAAGCTGTCACACGGAACACAGGGAGCCGGGACAGCTGAACCCAAGTGTTTGTCTGAAGTTGAGGAAAGAGGCAAGTTCTCAAAACCAGGGACAGGCGGAGGGTCGATTGATCGGTGAACAGGATAGGAATGAGGATCCATGGACGTGGTCAGAAAACGAAGCAAGGAGTCAAAAAATCGGAGATTGTGAACAGAGAATAGAGTAAGTGTGCGTGCAAAGTAACGCGAGGAAGGGCGGTTGCCCCAAACAGTATTCCGCAAAGGTACAGGAGCTGAAGAGGATTTTTATAGGGTGAGCGATTACTCAGGAGCTACTGCAGAGTCAGGTGTTGTCGCTTGTGTTGTGGGCGTAGACGTGACAGAAGCATACAACTTAAAACACACAACACTGAGAATATTTTTTTTAAATTTGTTTGACAAATGTAGTTATATAATAAAATTACTATTGTAATTTTCAAAAAATCACATACATTATACATTGGAATGATTGGTAAATGTCACAATTATGACTACATGGAAATCCAGTAATTCACAGATACAGTGGCTGTTTTATTAGACCTGCATCCCTGCAAACAATCCCTCCCTTCTGAGTGGAATGAAGCTAATCTGTTATTTGTTTGGACTCCTGCAGAGTCCTTCTGAGATCAGATTTTTCTCAGGGCGAGATGCTGACTGCTAGTGGTGTCTCAATCCAGTCTCATAAGAAGCGATGAATGTCTATCAAAGTCAAAATTATTTACATGCTGATTTATTTACAATATGCTTTAGCTATACATGCTGATAAGTGATTGGAGCACAAACAACTCAGCAGACTTAGGGTGAGTGAAAAACAGGCGCTGGTTTATTTACCAAAAGTGAAGTTGCTCGGGGACAGGATTGTTGGTAGGACATCATATCTTGTACTCAGGGCTGGGGTGACTGTGGATGGATTGGGTGCCTGTTGTTTTTGTATCTTGGACTTTCAATCTCGGTCTTAGTCGTGGCAAATTTAGCGACCGTGTTTGCCTTCTGCTAATCCACAGAAAACAGAATGGAGGCATCTGGTATTGGCACAAGTACCACTGGCTGGTTTAAGTTGCTCTGGGATTCCTTGATGATCCCCAGTTCCAACATTTTGTCAGTCTCCTCCCTGACCACATGTTGTCTGTGAATAGGAAGGTGATACAGATGACAATGAACTACCTTGCCCAGGTTGTATTTGGTGAATAGGGGATAACGCATCACCAAACTCCTTCTGGATATAGATCAACAACTCCCATTCACCATCACCGTAAATGACCCTTCCCACTTGGCTAGCAATTTGGACTGCGAAGTGAAGAGCAGCAGCAGGGCCTTTTTCCCAGGTTCAAAGTGTCATAGTTGGGCATCCCTGTTGTAAAAGCAGGCTTGTCATTCCTGAGCCTGTAGTAAGTGTTCCTATGACTGAAACTCCAATGCGTGCAACTGTGCTTGCAAGTCCAGGATGTATACTTCATTCTTACTGGGACTGGGCCCTGTCTTGCGTTATTCTCCCTCAAGTAATGTCCAACGTACTCCTAGGATGCCAGCTGTATAATAATTCAAAGAGGGAAAATCCCATGGAAGTCTGGGGTACATCACGCACATCCCTGGGGTACATCCCGTAAATGACAAAGGGTCCAACATGAAATCCCAGTGACGATGGTCCTCTGCCATGAACTTACAAATTATATTTTTAGGGTTTTATTAAAGTTCCCCGCCAGGCTGTCTTTTTGGGGATGGAAAGCACTCAAATAGATTTAACGCTGATGATACACCTTCCCCTGAACCAGGCTTTTTCCTCTTTAATCACAGAGAGACAGTCCTGAAAAACCGTCAAATTAGTAATGAACATCAGAGCAGATGGAGGCTAACTGCCACAACTATTCTGTGTTTTTGACCTATTACACATAAAGTAACCTGAGTAGCTGGATACTGGTGCACATCCACATGAGTACATTTTACCTTCACAGAGCCAAGTTTAATCCAATGCCCCTGGCAGAACTAGACTTTGTCAGGTAATAGTCTGCTGACAACCGGAGTTCAACAAAGACCCCCTTGGATCCTGACTGGAACATGGTATTTATCTGCTGTACCGAGTGCAGGTGTACCAGCAGTGTCTGCAGTAGGTTCCATGGCCATGAACTTCTTCTTACATCCATAACAGGACATTCGCAATGGACATGACTATGTTCCCTGCACTGCTAGCACTCTGATCCCTTTATTCTGGTCGTCTGGTGAGACTGGAGCATGGGAGAAACCACAGTACTCCTGATAACTGCCAGCTGGGTTCCTCCTTAAGAGATTCGATGTGGAGGCACTACAATCAGTCGGTAGTAGCAGGTGTCACTGCGGACATGAACTGCTCCAGTGTTACCACCTCTTCTCTGGTTGTTACCAATCCAACTCCAACCATCCTCAGGCAGAGTCAAGGATGCAATTGTGAACAGAGAGTGTCGGGTCATGTCCTCAAAGCACAAGCTGCGCAGCTGCTTGTGATGTTCTTCTGGAGCGGCTCCAACCCACAATGGCCTCCATGAGGGCCCTTTAGTCTGCAACAGCCACAGCAAGGACCTGATGCATCACCATCAGGGCCTCCCCCATCAGAAGTGGCATGAGCAGAAGTGTCCACTCCTCCAGAGCCCACCTACAGACCTGAGCAGCCCCCTTGAAGACCTGCAGGAAGGTCTCTTATTTGTACTTAAGTGAACTTCTCTAAAAATAATATTTTTTAGATTAATCAATCATTTTTCTCAGAAACACACACACACACACACACACATTTTCAGAACCGCTTGTCCCATACGGGGTCACGGGGAACCGGAGCCTACCCGGCAACACAGGGCGTAAGGCCGGAGGGGGAGGGGACACACCCAGGACGGGACGCCAGTCCCTCGCAAGGCACCCCAAGCAGGACTAGAACCCCAGACCCACCGGAGAGCAGGACTGCGGTCCAACCCACTGCGCCACCGCGCCCCTCTCCTTCTCAGAAACATTTGTAAAGAAAAAGTATACTTTACCCTCTTCTTTTTCAAAGTTTTAACATTTTAATCAAATTATTTGTAGGACGAGGGGGTGTGGTGGCGCAGTGGGTTGGGTCACAGTCCTGCTCTCCGGTGGGTCTGGGGTTCGAGTCCCGCTTGGGGTGCCTTGCGGCGGACTGGCGTCCCGTCCTGGGTGTGTCCCCCTCCCCCTCCGGCCTTACGCCCTGTGTTGCCGGGTAGGCTCCGGTTCCCCGCGACCCCGTATGGGACAAGCGGTTCAGAAAGTGTGTGTGTGTGTATTTGTAGGACTTGATCAACTGCTACACCCCAGCCAAACCCCTTCAGTCATCTACTTCTGCTTGCTTAGTGGTCCCACGCACAAAAGATAAAGCACAGAGGTCAACAGTTCTGGCTCTGTTGTTGTGGAATGACCTTCCCCTCTCACTCAGAACTTCGGAAACGCTGTCTACATTCAAGACAGGTCTGAAAACTTATCTTTTCCGGACTCATTTTGCCCAAGATCTCTCCAGCTCATGCATGGTGTAAATGTTCATGCACCAGATAAGCCTTTACACAGTCACCAGCATTGTATGTGATCTTATTATTATTATTAAAAAAAATGGTAGGAGGTTATCAGGATTCATCTATCCTGCGTTTTATGCACCTACCCAAGCGATGAACATCGGTGCATCAAGTGGAAGGTAACAAACTAGGTTTACTTGAGTCACATGTCTGCAGCCATGTCTCTTTCTTTTAATGTAATGCACAAATTGTATTTTTGCAGAGATGTACGTCATTTTGGACAAAAGCGTCTGCTTAATGAATAAATGTAAATGTAAATGTAAATAAAACTTCCCTCATACTGCAAACCCAGTAGTGATGCCTCTCACTGTCAACTTTTTTCTGCAGACTTCACAGGCCACTTTTTACCCTTGAACTTATTTAATATGAGAATGTTGACAAAATCAAAAACCATAACTACATATTTCAAGCAAAAACTGCTTTTTAAAGGAAATCTGTCATAAAAGGCTGCAGTCTGCCATCAGGGATAGATCACCACTTAACAGAACAGCTGAAAACCGTCAAAAAGCAGCCTAATGAGAACTTTTGTGAACCCAAAAACTGTGTAATGTGGCCTTCTCTGTGGAATGCAGAGTAGTGCTGTTTCACAATCATCTGTCGTCACGAAAAAAAATACATAACCTGGAGTAACTATCAGAAAAGCCGGAATCCCGTCACATTCAAAATATCTGATGAGTCACCTTCTCCTGTTTTCCCTTCACCCAAGAGAGATGGAGTAAAGCGAAAAGGGCTCCTTCAACCCATACTGTCTGCTGATACAGTGGGTGGTGCTACTCTTTTACAGCACCTGCGTGGTGTGAGCCATCATGGTTTTGATCTCTGCTCAGTCTGTGTGCAGCTTGCTGTACTGTGCTGTAATGCGCTAACCCTCATCATTAACCATCTGTCCAGTTGTAGTTGTCTTCCTTGGGTCCATCTCAGCTGTGTGCTTCCAGGCTCTGGGTCCCCCCCTCAATATCTGAAATGGGGTAAAATAGGATTGTTTATTAGCCCCAGGTGTAACAAGTCCCTCTCTTTCACCTTCCCCTTCTCCCACAGCTCGGTCATGCCACAAAGCTGTTCAAGTGCCAGCCTTTCCTCCACACACTGAATGCAGACTGTTAGATCCTATTAGGCCATAGAGATGTGATCCCAACTGGAATATGTGTGTCCTGACAACACTGGAGTGATAACAGATTTATTTGCCTAGACTTTCAGAAAGAATTCAGATTTCTGGCATATGATGCTGTGCAAACAGGCAGTTTCTCAGTTTTTGTTTTAAATGGAGACCATTCCCAGGACTTAAGCCCTGCATCAACAAACTTCTTTCTTTCCTGTCAAGCTGTCTGTAGTTACCAAGATTTTGATGAGCTTGTAGCAGGTGATGCCAATGCTTAAATTCTATGAGGCTCACCTGTACGTCTCTTTTTATAATCCAACTTTTTATTTTGACTTAGATGAACTGGCATGAAAAATACAGCACAAATTATGCAATCATTTTTGATTTAATTTGGCACAAAGTTGCCACACTTATTAAAGTACAAGTAGTTCCCTTTAAATTGAAATGAAATTAACATGAATTTTAAAAGGAGGCTTCTTAGGACTTCTTGATTAATAGATTAACTGACATATAACCTCCTTGTTCCCTCAATATGCAACACAGAGCTTTGGAAAACAGACAATCCCAGAAATTTCAGCATACAAGTTTTCGTCAAAGCATACTTTATACACAGCCCAGCAATATATTTTTATGTTTTAATTTACTGCATGAATTGTGTCCATGGCAGTGCAAGGGTGAGGGAGTAGACTGCCTGAATGCACCAGTACACAATAATCTTCATCATCTGTTTAACCGTTTCCTCATGGCAGGCAGGAGCGCTGACCTGGACATTTATTCACCTGGCTGACGCTTTCCTCCAAAGTGACTTACAATGTTTAGGTCGTAATTATTACAAAGTTTAAACTATTCATCATTTATACAGCTGGCTAATGTTAGAAGTGCAATTGAGGGTAAGTACCTTATTCAAGGGTAGAACAGCCAGATATCAAACCTGCGACCTTTGGGCCCAAAGGCAACAGCCTTAACCACATGAGACATGGCTGATTCCCACGTCCAGTTCAAGATTACCATCCTGGTTCTCACCTGTACACAATTGTTTTTCTTGATCACATATATCAAAGTTTTCCCTTGCACTTCCAGCTATTGCCTCTTAGGAACTATCACAGTGTCATATTCATTGTCCAGGACCCACAAGTAACTTTTATGATTATATGAAATTGGCTTTTAGCTGCCGTGGAGGATGGAGCCAAGTCCCCCTCGACAACACAGAGCACTTTGAGAGCCACTGAGGCACAGCAGAGTCACTTCATGAACAATAAAAAGGGGATTAATTTAAATTGTAAATTCAGAAAAGAGCAAGTGCCCTTCAGTGCATGTCACATACTGCATACTACATTCATAGAGACACGTGACCTTCCTGGCTCAGAGAGAACAAAGAGTGCTCCCCATGTATTAGCACATGGCAGTCAGCTCCAGCGGGGGGCCTGTAAGTAACTGTGCACTGGACATACAGGCCAACAGTTACAGCCTTTAAAACACCATTCTGCACATGCAGAGATATTGCATGAATAAAAAAATCTGTGGAGTTAAGCGTGACATACTTTATTTGGACAATGGGAAGTGCCTTGAAAGGAGTATGGTAACTTATACAAGTGGTAAACAGTTCTGTAGTTAAACATCTCAGTGTCACTAAGTGGAAAACTGGCACTGAAAATTATTCTTCAGCTTGTTTACTGTAGCACTTTTTTTTAAACGTTTCTTCATTTATCCTCACTGTTTTTGTTATCTAAAGAAAAAAAATGAAAGCAGTCTGATAACGTTTTTGTGGTGGCGTGTTGCAAGGCTATTTTGGTAACACTTTTTTGAGGAAGCATGTGTGAAATTCGTGTTGTCGACTGTGCCAGTCACTTTGGGCTAGTGAGTGGGATGTTAGGACAGGGGGTCATAATCTCCAGGCAGACAACAGCCAACTGCAGAGAGACATGAACAAAAGCACTTCCATGAAGTAAGAAAACATTCAACTTTCTTCATTGTGTTACTACAATATGAAGAACGAGAAATAAGGACCACTGGACACATGATCTGTATTGCCATGGTTGCCAGATCAAGTCCTGGTCTTATGGTCACCCTGTTCAAGCACATAACCTGAGATCTTCCTGTACAATATATTGCTGTAGAAATATCAATAAGTTAAATTGATCTGTGATAAAAAAGAAATAATTTCCAAATTACTAAAATTTCTCTGTTGTTTCTCTGTTATATTACACTTTGTGTAGAAACACAAAGTGTAATATAATTATTTGAAACTATATCAATGTGAATGTAAATGTGAAATGTGCAGCGTGAAGTACAGAGACACTGAAATTAAGTGCCCTGGTACAATATAATAAAGAATTATATAAAAAAACAGGACAGGTACTAGCAAAGTGGTTAGAGCTGCTGCCACTCCTGCTGCTCATTTCTGGTTCCAGGTATGGTTGTTGATGGAGGTGGGTGGGCGTAGCAAGACCCCACACAGCTATTACAGCAGGCTTTGGTCAATGGACACACCAATCTCCAGCACTGATTTACTGCAATGTGGCACAGAGGCATATTTATGAATTAAGTTTTACAAGTTAGTGTTAAATAGTAGTGTTGGCGGTGCAAAAGTGTAAGTGCACATTTCTTCTGGCGACAGCCCCTGACTGCTTTCCAGAGCGACAATAGAATGACGCACGGAAGCCTGCAGAAAATTACCCAGGGACCTGGCTATGATTCTTCCTAATAGCTGAGATTAATTAAATAATGTGTTAAAATAAGCCTATTCATGAATGAATTAACTTCATTGTATTTTTTTGAAGTTTATGTCGCCTTTCAGTCTCTAAACAAGTTGACAGCAGAAGAGATTTTTTTAATTTAAAATGCCTGAAATCATGAATGAAGGACAATAGCCTTGACAAAACATTAAGATTGTGAAAAATCTGACATTTGCTAAAAATATCATTAGTCTGAGAATAACTAAGTTGCTTACATAAGTGTGGGCATGGTAAAAGTGACTACCTTTGTTGAGCACTGTTAAGATGAATGCATTCACTAAATGGCATATTATCAGTCCATGAGCAGTGGAATATAACAACAAATTAAGTTTTCACTCAGATCACTTTTTAGCTTTTTATAGATTTATGGTGTTCTAATATGTCAGAATAAAACTTTTGTAAATTCTATTTCTTACTTGATTTGCCATGGTAATTTCTATGCCATATCACAAGTTTTGAATTTAGAATATTGCCTGGAGGTTGAACACCTTTTGCATCCTGCAGGGATGTCCTCTGTATTGTGAGTTGTTCTGCACATTTGCGCCATAAAAACTGGTGAAAAGAAGTGGTGAATTTTGTTCCCAAATCAGTTATCATGTCTTTTGTGTTTGCAGCACTCTAGACCATGGTATTGTGTGTGACTCATCATCTCCTGATCATTAAAAGGCCACCTAAGGCTGCGTCACTGGAATACTTCTGAGCTGGGCACATGTGGTCAGTCACATCCAGAGGTGCCTGTACAACGGCACTCACCTATAAGGATGGACAGTGCCATTTTTGTGGCTGCTATAGGACTTGACAGGACAAATTTTGCTCTGATTCCCTCCTTCCTAAGACAATATTGCCTGCAAACATATGTCTGCTATGCAGCCAGTTCTAAGTGCACTGCAGGATATCAGTCCTTTCAGAGCTGCAGCATCGCCGCACATATTTGCACCTTCACTGCTTCCTAACCAGGTATAGCCACTGTGACACAGAAAGCAACATGTGTTCTCAGGTGACAGCTCTTTCTACACCTAAACAGGGTGGTACCCGGTCTCTAGTCTTTAATGAGAATAATCTGAAGTATTGAAGGTGATTAGTTGAAAGATTTAAAGACATAGCTTTATGAATGAATATCCAAAAACCCTGTACAGATTTTACATTCCTGCATAGCTGTAATGTTGTTTGTTTTTTTCTTTTTAATAAAAAAACAGTTTTATCTCAGATCCATTTTGAGAGGTCAATTTATTAATCTCTCAATCTGTAGTGTTTGGTTCCCACACTCAGAGGCTGGTTTCATATATTCCCAGGTTGTGCATCTGTGTAAGAAATTGTCAATAGCTGTATTAGTGTCAAAAGACTTCCAAACCCACATTTTGACATTTTCACACAGTCAAATGAAAAGCTGGTCATCCATAACATTAAACATTAATCTGCTCTCCCTTTTCCAGGTTGACTGGCCAAGAGATTAGCTGAATCTTATTGAACACCATAAAAAATCAACAAATGAAACTAATACCTATGCTTTAATGAACAAAGAGATTGCAAGCATAATTTATAAGGTTGGTATATGCACATGTAAGGCATAATGATTCTTCTGCTAGTCTTGGTCCAGTCTCCCTGAGCACTGTGTTTAATAAGAGTGAGATGCATAGTCATGCTCCCCTTGGTTCCCCCGACCACCGCACCTGCCTTCTGGTTGCACTTCAGCACACGTGGGCCCTGTATACGACCTCCCATGGTTTCACTCAGACGTACTTAATTAAAGAAACAATTATCTCTACAGCTGAGGTTACCACCAGGGCTGCACAGCACCTCTCAAACGGGCTGCCAGGGTATTTGGCATAATTCTAAAAAATAAAAATAAATAATATTTAGCCTTTGCATGTAGATGTAATATGAGTTAACTAATAAATATATGTGAGGGGGTGCGGTGGCGCAGTGGGTTGGACCGGGTCCTGCTCACTGGTGGGTCTGGGGTTCGAGTCCCGCTTGGGGTGCCTTGCGACAGACTGGCGTCCCGTCCTGGGTGTGTCCCCTCCCCCTCCGGCCTTACGCCCTGTGTCGCCGGGTAGGCTCCGGTTCCCCGTGACCCCGTATGGGACAAGCGGTTCAGAAAATGTGTGTGTGTGTGTGTAATAAATATATAAATAAATTCAAAACAAGTGCATTCATTATTAAGCTATTAATCTATCACCTCAACTGATTATTAGAAATATACCTTTTGATGAGGTGGAGTGTCTTCTGAAGGCGAACAATTAAAAAACTATACCAAAAAAGAAAAGTTTGCACGGAAAATACCAAAAAAAAAAAAACACACACACATACAGGTAAGTGGCCTCCCAGCCTGCAAAGTTTTAATGACCTCTGTCATAGAATTCTCTTCTGTTTCCAGTTAAGTTTGGGGATTAAACTGAAGCTGAAAAGAGTTTATGGTTCAGTCCGCAGTGGGATAAACTAGTTTCTGCCGCTCTAACTGGGACATGAAACCAAAAGAGGAATTCTGGAAAGACCATCTAGAGAACTTCTGGGCTTTACTAATCTCAGACCATACTTGTCCAGCCATGATTTCCACTGTGCACAAAGAAAAGAGTGAAATGAAAACATTAGTCACAAAAAAATACTTTCATAACATCCTACAATGGTCCCATAATTGTGCATCAGTGAGTGTAAAATAACAGTGTTGCTGAAACTTTTCCAAAGTGGTGCCATTAACAAAGGTCTCAAAAGTAAGTCCCTGAAATGTTTTGAAATAGTGCTGTATTTTATATATACACTGGGTTCTAACCTATGAGCACAACTGATTCAAAACTGAGTCTGTTTGTAGCTCAGGTTGCTCATAAATCTAACCACTATATTGCAATCACTTACAATTAACTAATGGGGCAGCTGTTATAAAAACTTTGAAGCCATGATGAACCAAAAATTTACTGTAACATTTTTTATTTATTTGTCCCATTTTCAAAAGCTGTTGTCTTAAGCAGGGTTGCATTGGTCCAGAACCTATCCTCAGTCACAGGGCAAGAAGCAGGGTACCTGTTTGATGGGACACCAGCCAATAAATGCTGAGAGCTCAATGAAGGTGGTGTCACACTTCCACTATGCTTCGGTGCATTTTTCTGCCGGCAAATGTTTGGATGTGCAAATGCAGGTGACCCTTAGCTCTGCGACACACAAAAGTGAGGAAAATATAATTACATTTTACATTTTTACATTTATTCATTTAGCTGACTCTTTTCTCCAAAACGAGAAGTTACTTACAACTATTTATCTATTTATACAGCTGAATAATTTTACTGCAGCAATTCATTGTAAGCACCCTAGAGCTGTGCAATTAAACATAAATAAACAAAGGTGTTTGTATCTTTGAAAATCCATCACTTGAATATCTGTAGCACAAGGACCCACACTGTTAGTATTGCATATCTGCACTAAAATATTGCGATAACTCAGCTATGAAGGGACTGTAAAAAATATGAATTTGTCCTCTGTAGTTCCCGTCACTGGTGTTCCTGGCATCCCTGTCCCCGACGACCATGTGCCTGACGACCGCGTGCCCGGCATACATGCACCTAGTGACAACCCCTGGGATGCACTATAAAAGCACCCGCTCAGACTCACCTGGCTGCGGAACCTCCAACTGAGAGACATTCCCCTCACTTATCTTCTGAGGCTAGCTCTTCTGCTTTGTTCTGTGGGTGCCACCCTCGTGTGATACAAATAAAGCGACTTAGCATCAGCATTTCAGTCTGTTCTCCTGATCCTCCACACTCATCACGACAGCTCCATACCTGTTGACAGTGGGTAGAACCAGCAGGGACTTGAACTGGAGAGGCAAAATTCTGCTCTCCCTTCTGAACAAAACAGTGCTCACATCCAGAGATTAGAAATACTGACCTTAAGCGTGACTGAACTGGAGGAAAAGCTGGAAGAGAATGCTGAGATGAAGCATGAATTGTGCTTTACATCCACTAAAACCATATTAAATACAATCTGTGTTTAAGCACATGGAGCTGGAACCTGTATAAGACGCTGCAGTAGGACATCAGTCTAAATAGTTTCAGTTTGAATATCTGGCATTATAAATTACTGCAACATGAAACTCTAACACTGGGAAATTCACGGACATTTCAATTCAATTTAGTCAATTTATTTTTGTATAGCGGTCTTCTTACAGAATGACCCAGAGCGCTAAACAAAGGATAAGAGACATAAAACAAATAAAAGATCAGCTATTCAGTAAATTACTACAATAACTTTACAAATTATTAAAGCTGTAGGTAAGCCAACTGGTCATAGAGGATAGGAAAAAAAAATAAACCCAACAGAAAGGCAAGGTAGAAAGAAACCTGTGGGGGTCCAAGAGCCAATGACTGCCTACCCCTCCTCCAGGTGAAATTTCAGTTTAAACTGGAACCGTACATGAGGAAAAATGTGTCTGATGTGTTGATATTAAGCAACAAAATAATAATTTAGAAAAAAAGACACAAATTTGCAGTTTCTCAGTGGACTGCATTGTCTCTGTGTTACTGTGACTCAGTGTTGATCATAAAACTAATTAAAAACATGTGCAAAACTTAGAAAGTACATTTTTAGCTTACACAAAGTCTTCACACTCAGTACCTTACACATTTTATTTTTGTTTTTCACAGTTGTATGCTTTTCTCATGCAAGTTTCTCTTGTCAACATTGACATGATTCATGTCATTGTTATCTGCACATGTTCCAAGAATATGCCATTTCATGAGTAACAACATTTGCCCTAAATGACAAGTGATTCAGGAGGGACTATTTCAAGACTGGCTTTGTGAAGCTTGATCGGTGTGCGCTGCCTTCTGGAGATGTGCTGATAATATTCAGATGGAACAATTGTGCTGTCAGATGACAGCTGAGAGGTTGTGGAAATGATATGTACTTTTGTTGTCTGACATCAGACCTGCCAGCAGTTTGGAGACGATGTGATGTTTGGACATTAAGAAAATGCATTTTATGGTTTACGGAGGCCCACTGACCCACTTACTGTATGTCAGTCAGGTAACCATTATTAAATGACAATGTGATAGATGCTCAGTTATAAATGTGTTTTACTTTTGAAGAACTGCAGGCAGTTCTGAAACTCAGGGGCCTGAAGAGATATGATCACAAGACACCTGTACCGTAAGTGAACGTAAAGAACGAGATGTACTAAGGTAAGAAGAAGATGTACTATAAGTGATTAGCATTGTTTAAAATGTTTGTTGTTTAATCAAAGTGGCTTTTTGACCATATAACACCGGTACTTAAATCGTCGTTGCATTGGCTCCCGGTCGCATTTAGAGTTGATTATAAAATCCTACTTTTGACCTATAAGGCAGTACATGGCATTGCTCCAGCTTACCTTTGTGAGATTATTCTTATATCCCAAGACGATATCTTCATTCATTGGATGCAGGTTACCTTAAAGTAAAAGTGATCAATAAGCTTTCAGTAGGAGGTTGCGCCTTTAGTTATAGAGCCCCTAAACTGTGGAATACTTTACCAGTTACTGTAAGAAATGCCCCATCTGTTTCTGTCTTCAAACCCAGACTAAAGACTTACATGTTCACTCGGGCATTCCACCTCGAAATGTAATTCCACTTGCCTGTGTTTGTTTTTACCACCTTTCTACCAACGCATATTAAATCGACTTGTTTAAGTTACAAATTACTAACAAATTATTAACAGTTCTTTCTTCTGGTTGAGCATTGTCTCACTACATAAGACTTGAGGAGGCCAACCGGTGGTGATAGGAAAATCCCATGCTGACTGAAGATGATGACCAACTACCATGGTGGACGAGACGTTCCATGCTGAGCTGGGGATTCAAGATACCATAAAGCAACAATATCATTATTACTTGTTAACTGGCTTAGAATTGTTACTTTATCTAGAATGCCCAGGAGGGGTGGGCATCCACTGACTTTTGGACCCCCACAGGTTTTTTCTCCCTCAAATTTTAATTGGGAGTTTTTGTATATTATGAGGGGGGTGCGGTGGCGCAGTGGGTTGGACCGGGTCCTGCCCTCTGGTGGGTCTGGGGTTCGAGTCCCGCTTGGGGTGCCTTGCGATGGACTGGCGTCCCGTCCTAGGTGTGTCCCCTCCCCCTCTGGCCTTACGCCCAGTGTTGCCGGGTTGGCTCCAGTTCCCCGCGACCCCGTATGGGACATGCGGTTCAGAAAATGTGTGTGTGTGCATGTATTATGATAGTCAGTAGTCAACTGTCTTCTTTGTTTCTTATCTGATGTATTTGTTTTTTTTTGCCTTATGCCTGTGTTAAAGCGCTGCGTGAGAGTGCTCTATAGAAATAAATTGAATCGAATTGCATAGCAACGATGGGGGTGTGGTAGCGCAGTGGGTTGGACCACAGTCTTGCTCTTCGGTGGGTCGGGGGTTCGAGTCCCGCTTGGGGTGCCTTGCGACGGACTGGTGTCCCGTCCTGGGTGTGTCCCTTACGCCTTGAGTTGCCGGGTTAGGCTCCGGTTCCCCGTGACCCCATATGGGACAAGCGGTTCTGAAAATGTGTGTGCATAGCAATGTAAAATATAAATTTTTAAAATTATTTCATAAAAAATATAGAAATGAACCAACAAATTATTTGAAAAATAAAGCACAATGATTCAAAACAGAGGATGCAAACACAGACACATTATCATGGTCAACAGAGGAGACTGGACCCAAGGGCTGGATCATTTATTCAGAATCAAAGGACTAGACATGTTCTCGTGGTTGGGGATGGGTGAATGGTCGATCGGCCATCGGCAAACTGAACAAAGGTGAGGATCCAAAATCATGGTCGAAAGAAAAGGCGGGCGGTTGTTATCAAAGAGATGTGGAATGGGACGGTTGTCTCAAGTGAGATTCTGCAACTGTAAAAAGGTTGAGAAGTGTATTTTATAGCCAAGTGCTCCAATTCAAGCCAGATGCTTAATCAGTGCCAGGTGCTGCTGGTGGGCGTGGTTGTGATACACATGAGTTCACAGGTGACATCTTAGAGTGCTAGGTGACAGTTCCCACAATGCCCTACATCTCAGTCTCTCTCACATACCTGCTTGGTGAAATTTTCAAATGTATCTCAGTTTGTCACTTTAGAGTGAATGTGACAACTCAGAATAGATAAATGGAGGTCCAGACCAATCATCAAGAAGTACTAGTCGTAACTATGTACTGGATGAGTGGACACTGTTAGTCAGTTTAAAGGTTAATTTCAGCTATGGATCTTTTATTTTCTGCACATCTGTAGAACAGTTTGGTGAGCTCAGGCTGCATCTTTGCCCAAGATCTCTCCAGTTGTTGTATGGTTTAAATGTTCATGCACCATAACTTCATGATCATCCCCAGATAAGCCTTTACACATCTGCTACTCCAGCATTGTATGTGAATGTTTGTTTGTGTACCTTATAATTTTTTTATTTTTTTTTTAAATTGTAGGAGGTTATCAGGATTCATCTATCCTGCGTTTTATGCACCTACTCAAGCAATGAACATTGGTGCATCAAGTGGAAGGTAACAAACTAGGTTTAAATAAGAGTCACATGTCTGCAGCCGGGGTGGTGCGGTGGCGCAGTGGGTTGGACCGGGTCCTGCTCTTCAGTGGGTCTGCGGTTCAAGTCCCGCTTGGGGTGCCTTGCGACGGACTGGCGTCCCGTTCTGGGTGCGTCCCCTCCCCCTCCGGCCTTACGCCCTCTGTTACCGGGTAGGCTCCGTGACCCCGTATGGGACAAGCGGTTCTGAAAGTGTGTGTGTGTGTGTCTGCAGCCATGTCTCTTCCTCGTAATGTAGTGCACAAATTGTATTTTTGCAGAGATGTACGTTGCTTTGGAGAAAAGCATCTGCTAAATGAATAAATGTAAATGTAAATATACTTGTTTCAAGCTGCATATTAATGCTCTATGTACTGACTGATTTTTTAAAACAGATTTTGTTGATGGTTACCCTGATTCCACAACTGAGAAATTAATTGATTGCCAAGTGTGTTTTTTACTTTACTTACTTTTTGCAATCATAAATATTTTAAAAATTTGTTTGTTTTAAACAATTTTTTCATTGTTTCACCTTCCCCTTTTAAGATTTTTTTATTTTGCAAATTCTGGAAAATATATGAAAAAAATACTATGATACGCTGGACTATCTGGTCACGTGTGGATGAACTGTAACTCAGAAACACAAAAGGAATGTTCTCATCTTAGGACTTAGAACTGGCCACCTTCCAGTAAGGAATCCGCCACTCAGGAGAGTAAACAGATCTCTTATTGACGCAACTCCATTTCTTTTGCTGCGGGGGCTCTCTACAAACTGCTTGGTGAAATCTAAAAGGAAAACCTCTGTTTTGACACAGAAAAAAGTCATAAGTGTTTTTGTGCAGGAGAATCTACAGGGATGACTAGTACAGGCTTCCCCTTTCACTGTCATTTCAGAGCTCTGTGCACAGCCAAGCTGACCTGCTCTCTCCACTTCATCAGGGGTCTAGACAGCCTCCAGAGCATAATTGGCTTTTGTGTCTGATGGCATCATCACTTATCCCAACAGTGGAAATGGACACTTAATCATCTTATCTCAGTCTCCATCAGCACCTCCTACATTTACTTTTAGCTGATGCTTTTTTCCAAAGCGACTTACAACCTTGTTACAATTATTTACCATGTTGTACAGTTGGATAATTTTACTAGAGTAACTTAGGGGGAGTACCTTACTCAAGGGTACTATAGCTGCAGATAAGGCTCAAACCTGCAGCCTTTGGGTCCAAAGGTAACAGCTCTAACCACTACACTACCAGTTGTTCCTACTCTTGCGTTCACAGCTCAGCACACCCTTCCTACGGCACTTTGTTCATTTCACTCAGTAATTTGCATATGGACTCATTCACGTCCTCAATGAAACATGTGCATCAAAATACTTGTGGATTTAAATCTTTAGGGATTAGTGATTGTGGGACAGAGATTGAGCTTTAGAAGCAAAAAAAATGTCTTCCGATTTACAAATTTAGGGCAGTGGGAGGCATAGTGGTTAGAGCTGCCTTTGGATGTAAAGGTCCCAGGTTCGAATCCTGCATTCTTCTGCAGTACCCTTGATCAAGATTCTTACTATGAATTGATACAGTAAAAATGAGCACACTATATATATATATATCTACAAAAATCAGTGTAAACAGCTGAACACTGCAAGTTGCTTTGGAGAAAAGTACCAGGTAAATACACACACACACACATTTTCTGAACCGCTCGTCCCATACAGGGTCACGGAGCCTACCCGGCAACTCAGGGCGTAAGGCTGGAGGGGGAGGGGACACACCCTGGATGGGACGCCAGTCCGCCGCAAGGCACCCCAAGCGTGACTCGAACCCCAGACTCACCAGAGAACCCACTGCGCCACTGTGCCCCCTACCAGGTAAATAAATAAATGAAAATGTAAACTTGGGAGTAAATGTTCTTAGATTTGCATCTCTTATAGTTCCACAGATTAAGAAGGCTAGCACATGAACAGACATTTTTTGTAATGGTATATGTGCATCAGAAGTGTTTTGTGGCTTTATGAAAAAAATAATAGCTGACTTTTTACAAATGTCCAAACAGCATACAAAGCATTTATTTAGAAATTACTCAGTTTATGGAAAAAGTGTTTATTATCTGTGGGGGGGTGTGGTGGCGCAGCGGGTTTTGCCAGGGCCTGCTCTCTGGTGGGTCTGGGGCTTGAGTCCCGCCTGGGGTGTCTTGCAACAGACTGGTGTCCCATCCTGGGTGTGTCCCCTCCCCCTCCAGCCCTGCACCCTGTGCTGCCAGGTTAGGCTCCGACTTTCTACGACCCCACTTTGAGCAAGTGGTTTCAGAAAATGTGTGTGTGTAATATCTACTAAACACCACATAATAATAGCCAGGCATATTTGTTCTTGTTTGTGTGCGTATGGATGCGTGTGTTTGTCTGAGTTCAGGGTTTGAAGGATTTGTATAATGTTGCAAGAATCTTTCTCAGCTGAGATTTTTAAAAGCCAAACATCAGTGGAACAGTGTTTTTTTTTTTTAACAGTGGGTGTGCCCCTCTGTGGAACATGAGTGTGCAACACTAATGATTCTCTCAGTACTTTCCAGGTTACACTTGTTCTGTAACACACAACTTGAGCGACAGGTCGGTGCTGAAGGAAGCTATTAATTATGGAGGGAATGGAAAGAGCCATGTAGCTAATTAGGTAGGAATGTTCTCCTCTCCATAGTCCAAGTACAAATGTCTCACCGTGATGTGATGTATAGGAAGCCTCCTCAATTCATTAAATACTAAGAGGAATAATTAAAGCTAATGGTCTATTACAAAACATTTTACAGGCATTGATTTTTCAGTACAAAGCAGCAGTAATGTCGCATGTACCGTAGATTAGATGGTCTTTGTGTGTGTGTGTGTGTGTGTGTGTGTGTGTGTGTGTGTGTGAGTCTGAAAAAAGAAAAAGATGAGTTTGCTTTTATTCCTTGTTCAAGATAGATAGATAGGAAAACTTCAGAACGATGATCAGCACCAAAGTGCAATGTGCTGTGAAATCTAAACTTAAACAGAAACCACTGTATACCACCTTCCACACATCCCTCATATGGCCAGGGCTGCTGTGTTAGCAGTGCACTAACAGAAAAACTGTTGAATTTTATTTCTGAGAAGGTCAGCAGGTGAGCAGAATGTTCTGAGACTGAAAAACTGAATCACAAGTTAATGGCGAGAACCTTGGCAACCCACCCAACCCCCCAGCACCCCAGCACCCCAGCACCAGTGCTGTTTTGAAGACGGCTGTCAGTTGGAGGGGGAGCTCCGGACAGACAGGAAGTGGGAGCAATGCTCTAATAAGCACCAGCTTATTAGGGGGTTCGGAAGTGGCTATGCGGGAGCTCAGCGTGAGCCCCAATCATGCTGTCGCAGTGCTGCGGTGGATCAGGGATTTGACATAGCAGACTCAAGAGGAGCTGCCCCCACATCCCCCACTGGCCCTTTGCGTCACTCTGGAGACTCTGGCCATTTTCGAGGGCACTCCTCATTGTTGGATACATTCCAGAAGAAGCAGAGTGCAAAAGGTCCGCTGATTGACCACTCATTGGCTCTGACTCATGTCCTTATAACTGCCCTCTCATGATATTGGTCACCTCCGCATAGGTGCTATGATCACTTCTCTTAGCCTGTGCTGGGGGGCTATAACAGGACACTGAAGTACCTTTCCCATTTTGATACAAGTTGTGCCATGTTTGTGTTCACCTATCACTCCGGACCTGTGCTGGTAAAGTCAAACCACACAGCTCACTGGCCAACACCATGCGAATGAGTGGGAAGCCATCTTCTTCCATGGACTCAAAAGAACTCTATAAAAAGGCCTTTGTGAGGCGCGAAAATAGACAAGAAGGAAAAACAGTGTGGAATACAATGGAGAGCAATCAATGGGCCCAGTGGTTGACAGCATGAGGAGATTCACAGAAAACATAGTAAACATGGATGCTGTCCTAAAGAGACACCCCACCACACACATATTGAGGCAGCTCTTTGAGAGGGCCACCATGTGCTCCTCTTCCCTACACTTAGATATTTAGCTGACACTTTTCTTCAAACATACTTAGAGTAATTCACCCATCTATACAGTTGGGTAATTTTTAGTGCATCAATCCAGGGTAAGTACCTTGATCACAGGTGTTGCAGTAATCGGCTGTATTTCAGTCGTGGGTCATCTAAGCACAAAGGGAGAAGCTCTAACCAGTTGTCAGTGTCGAGGGCGGAAGACAGGAGGCAGGGTTTGGACCCAAGTGCGGGTGCTTTTATTTCGGTGCCAAAACACAGAAGTAATCAGAGGCAGAGATTGGGGACAGGCGAGGGTCTTCTAAGGTGCAAACGTCATTTCAGGAGCGAAGCAATACTCAGTAAACGTGTGAACAAGCCGAGGTCAAAAAAGCCAGGAGAATCCGAAACTCTAACAGGGAATGGGGTATTGGGAAACAGACCGCTGAATGCACAAGCCACTCGATGGGAGTTGTAGATGCTGCACCCGTTGCTGTGACGATGCTGTCTTTATACCTGGCCGCGCTAATCAGCAACAGGTGCTGTCAGGTGTGGGCATGACACCACTACACCACCTTCTGCCCATTATTGGATTTGTACTGATGTGACTGTGTGTAAAACTTTTCAGGCAAGAGGTTTATTTTCTGTTTGCTAGATTTCATGTAAAAAATTTCAACTGTTTGTTTTTTTTTGTTGTGTTTTTTGTTTTTTGTAGTTTTGTTAATGTTTATTATGATAAGCATTGTTTTGTCACAAATCAGGAACAGTTTGTAAGCCTCACAAGCTCCCCTCTTAGGCAAAGTTATTATAACTACCACTAAGTACTGCAGGACCGTTGTCCTTCTCATTATAATCAGGTGATGATAAAGCATATTTGTGTAAAAAGTGGGTGAAACTTTCTTCTCTCAGAAGTGCACTTCCTTTTTTCCAATTTATTATGGTAATTCAGGCCCTGATTGACAGAAATGTTCTTTATGAGTAGCTTTTAGGAATGCATTATGCTTTGAAATCAGGAGAGTAATAAGGAGTGTAATAACTTCGCTGGTTTGGTTTTCGCTTCAAAACTGTTACAAAACTTCCAGCAGATGGTCCAGTCCACAGAACCTAGAGTTAAAAAAGTATAATCAAATAAACAGTGGAATTATTTTGGTGAATGAATTCCCCTTGTCCCTGAAGAACCTGACAGTTTCTCACAGAAAATTCCCAGCTGCATTTCCAAATTAGGCAGCTCTCCTCAGGGATCTGTCATGGTTCGTTCTGCACTGTGACTCGGGTCTGCAGATCCAAAAGAGTCGATGGAATCCGAGATACTGGCAGGCGAAAGATCCGTTTTAAAATGTGAAAAAAAAATAATTGTGACATCAGGGAGGAGGAGTATGACTTATTCACTCACTGTTGGTATTCCACTGTTTGTAAATGTGATGTGGCTTCTTCTCCACCTTTGCACACAGCCCCATACCCGACATGTTGTGTTCAACTATTTAACTTTTAGTTCCCCAATAAATGTAAGAGGTTCTTTTCCTCGTTAACATTTTTTCGCAATTCTCATTAGAATATTTATGTAAACTGCCTAGTGGTAACTCTGATGTACAATTATGTTCTGCCAAATGCAGGTATGTTGATTGATGGCTGTGTGTGACACGTGATGTGTGCACTATATTTCTCCAACAGCACCGTAGTGCAGCAAGGTGCAGCAGGGTAAAGGGAAAGCACCCCCATCAGAGCAAATGTCAGAGAGCAAAGGTCAGGGCCGCTCTTCGCAGTGCGTACTGTCAGGTGTGGGAAGGCAGCGACACGTTGCGCAGTTCTGAACAAAGAGGTGCCAAGGGGCCGAGGCTCAGGAGAGGGAGGTGGGTGGTGGACAGATGGGAAGAGTGGCGCGGACTGACGCATGTGGATACAAAACATGCAGGGCGGGCAGAATGAGTCAGAGAATAAATTAATTCCTCACGCGATATATATTCAATTTTTTCTTGCAGCCGTGAGACCCTTGTACGTTGTGCTCTGATGTGTTGATGTGAAGTTGATCCTTTGTACTGATACACAGCTGCGTCCAACTTCATCATCATCACATCGTCATCATCACATCATCATCATCATCACCATTCACTGTTTTTCTCAGTCAAATACTTCATCAGGTTCTTGAAGATTTTAGATAATGAACAACAGACCAAGCAAATTTTTCAAATCATCTCACTATTGAAGCCTTTCTTGAATGTTATTATTATTATTATTATTGTCATTGTTGTTGTTGTTAATGCTCTCTCCATGACTGGTACCAGGGTCCTGATGTTCCACATTCTCCTGATTTTGATTTCCAGGTCATTGTAGCTGCAGAGGTTTTCAGCTTCCTTCAACACAATGTCTACATCATCTGGAATAACTTTATCAATCATTAACCAGGTCTTCATCATTATTATTGTTTTCACTATTATAATTGTCATTGTTGCTGTTGTACCCTCATGCAGTGTCCTTCACTGAAAATACCACCTCAGCAGAGTTCTCACCAGTACAGGCTGGGGTTCTCTGTGAACCAGGTAAACATTTTTAAATGATGCTACAGCACTTTGGTACAGCAAACCATGATGCTGGATAGATGTTCGACAATAATATGTTAGTGCATCCTGCTCTTCAGGCCTGAGTAATAAGGCACAGGGTCAGACAGTGCACCAGCACATTGAGCCCTAACCCATCTGTGTCAGCATGTTGTACAACAACTGACTGCAATGCAGCTTTACTGGGCAGTAAATCCAGACTGGTGTCATCTGCCTGAAGCCTGCAATCTGTAAAACCTAAGCAGTCTGTAACTTTGTTGTTGTTGTTATCATTATCATTTTTATTATTATTATTATATAATGACTGCCCCATCTGTTGTGGTTGTAGCGGCCGCCTTATGCTTTAGAGGTTACCAGTTCGATCCCCGCCTTTGGCCCTAGTGCCCTTGAGCAAGGTGCTTGCCCTGCCATTGCTCCAGTACCTTCACCCAGCTGTATGCCTGGGTACCTGGTTGTGGCCCTACAATGGACTGGTGTCCTGTCCAGGGTGTGGCCCCTTTCCCTTCAGCCTTCTGCCCAGTGTCTCTGGGATAGGCTCCGGCTCTCCGCAATGCCTCTCAGAACTAGCGGTTATTGAAATTGGTTGGTTGGTTGGTTGGTTGCCTGGGTGCCCCACCAGTGGTATACCTGGAATCCGATGATTCAAGGAGAGTCTCTGAACCACTGAACCACTAATGTAGGGCAAACGGCAGAGCAAACAGCCTAGATTTCCTTGTTATAACATGCCTGTGTTACCCAATACATTGGAGTGAACTGAGCAAGCTAGTATGAGGAAAAATTGGAAATAAATAAAATGTGCAGAAAATGTATCAATATATGCATTAAGTCATTCATAAAAAATGACATGTGGGGTGTATGGGACGAATTTGGTCATATTTGTTCAGAATGTAAGTCAGCTGTACCTTGTCAACAGTCAGCAGTGCAAAGATTTTAAACCATGGATGTTCAAACTACAGTGCAAAGCCTTAAGACCGAAAATATTAGAGCATGGACTTCGAACCTTGTTCTGGGTGTGATACCAGTGCTGCCTGCCAGGAAGGTCATCAACCACCTAACAAGGAGCTTAAACCAATCACATCTGTCAAGTTCGAAGAGCACAGAATGGCCCTCAGAGTTCTGAGTCCAAGCCAATAGGTTTTTATTGAGGTAACTTCTCATCTCATCTCATCTCATCTTCCTCCGCTTTATCCGGGGCCGGGTCGCGGGGGCAGCAGTCCGAGCAGAGTCCTCCAGACTTCCCTCTCCCCGCACACCTCCTCTAGTTCCTCTGGGGGAACCCCAAGGCGTTCCCAGGCCAGCCAGGAGACATAGTCTCTCCAACGTGTCCTGGGTCTGCCCCGAGGCCTCCTCCCAGTGGGACAAGCCCGGAACACCTCCCCAGGGAGGCGTCCAGGAGGCATCCGGAACAGATGCCCGAGCCACCTCAACTGGCTCCTCTCGATGCGGAGGAGCAGCGGCTCTACTTCGAGCTCCTCCCGGGTGACTGAGCTCCTCACCCTATCCCTAAGGGTGCGCCCAGCCACTCTGCGGAGGAAACTCATTTCTGCCGCTTGTATCCGCGATCTCATTCTTTCGGTCATGATCCAGAGTTCATCACCATAGGTGAGGGTAGGAACGTAGATCGACCGGTAAATTGAGAGCCTCGCCTTACGACTCAGCTCCCTCTTCACCACAACAGAGCGGTACAATGACCGCATTACTGCGGACGCCGCACCGATCCGTCTGTCAACCTGCCGCTCCATTTTTCCCTCACTCGTGAACAAGACCCTGAGATACTTAAACTCCTCCACTTGAGGGAGCAACTCCCCCCTAACCCGGAGGGGGCAATCCACCTTTTTCCGACTGAGAACCATGGCCTCGGATTTGGAGGTGCTGATTCTCATCCCCGCCGCTTCGCACTCGTCTACAAACCTCCCCAGTGCATGCTGCAAGTCTTGACTTGATGAAGCCAACAGGACCACATCGTCCGCAAAAAGCAGAGACGAGATCTCGCGGCCACCAAAACAGACACCCTCCGTTCCCTGACTGTGCCTAGAAATTCTGTCAATGAAGATAATGAACAGAATCGGTGACAAAGGGCAGCCCTGGCGGAGTCCAACATGCACCGGGAACAGGTCTGACTTACTGCCGGCAATGCGAACCAAGCTCCTACTCCGGTCATACAGGGAACGAACAGCCTGTAGCAACGAGCCCCGAACCCCATAATCCCGAAGTACCCCCCACAGGATGCCACGAGGGACACGGTCGAATGCCTTCTCCAGGTCCACAAAACACATATGGACTGGTTGGGCAACTCCCACGAACCCTCCAGCACCCTAGTGAGGGTATAGAGCTGGTCCAGTGTTCCACGGCCAGGGCGAAAACCGCATTGCTCCTCCTGAATCCGAGGTTCGACTATCGGTCGGATTCTCCTTTCCAGTACCCTGGCATAGACTTTCCCAGGGAGGCTAAGGAGTGTGATCCCCCTATAGTTGGAACACAATCTCCGGTCCCACTTCTTAACAAGAGGGACCACCACCCCGGTCTGCCAGTCCAGAGGCACCGTTCCCGAACTCCACGCGATGCTGCAGAGGCGTGTCAGCCAAGACAGCCCCACAACATCCAGAGACTTGAGAAACTCGGGGCGGATCTCATCCACCCCCGGAGCCTTGCCACCAAGGAGTTTTTTGACTACCTCAGCAACTTCAGCCAGGGTAATGGATGAGTCCCCCTCCAGGTCCCCAGCCTCAGCTTCCTCTACGGAAGGCGTGTCGGAGGGAGTGAGGAGATCCTCAAAGTACTCCTTCCACCGCCCGAGAACATCCTCAGCTGAGGTCAGCAGCGCACCACTTCCACTGTAAACAGTGTTCGTGGAACACCGCTTCCCCCCTCTGAGTCGCCGGACGGTTTGCCAGAATCTCTTTGAGGCCGACCGAAAGTCTTCCTCCATGGCCTCACACCGAACTCCTCCCAAGCCCGAGTTTTTGCCGCGGCGACTGCCAGAGCCCGCGCTCCGTTTGGCCCGTCGGTACCCGTCAGCTGCTTCAGGAGTCCCATGAGCCAGCCAGGCCCGATAGAACTCCTTCTTCAGCTTGACGGCCATCCCTTACTTCCGGTGTCCACCACCGTGTTCGGGGATTGCCGCCGCGACAGGCGCCGGAGACCTTATGGCCGCATCTCCGAACCGCCGCCCTGACAATGGAGGCGCGGAAACATAGTCCATTCAGACTCAATGTCCCCCACCTCCCCTCGGGACCTGGTTGAAGCTCTGTCGGAGGTGGGAGTTGAAGAACTCTCTGACAGGGGCCCTCCGCCAAACGTTCCCAACAGACCCTCGCTATGCGTTTGGGCCTGCCAGGTCTGTCCAGCTTTTTCCCCCCGCCATCGAATCCAACTCACCACCAGGTGGTGATCAGTTGACAGCTCAGCCCCTCTCTTCACCCGAGTGTCCAAGACATATGGCCGAAGGTCAGAAGAAACGACTACAAAGTCGATCATCGACCTCCGACCTAGGGTGTCCTGGTGCCAAGTGCACTGATGGACACCCTTATGCATGAACATGGTGTTCGTTATGGATAAACCGCGACTAGCGCAGAAATCCAATAACAACTCACCGCTCGGGTTCAGATCAGGGAGGCCGTTCCTCCCAATCACGCCCCTCCAGGTGTCACTGTCGCTGCCCACGTGGGTGTTAAAGTCCCCCAGTAGAACGACAGAGTCCCCAGTGGGAGCGCTTTCCAGCACGCCCCCCAGGGACTCTAAAAAGGCCGGGTACTCTACACCTGCCGCTAGGCGCATAAGCACAAACGACAGTGAGAGACCGTTCCCTGACCCGAAGGCGTAGGGAAACGACCCTCTCATTCACGGGTAGACTCCAACACATGGCGGCTGAACTGGGGGGCTATTAATAAGCCCACACCAGCCCGCCGCCCTCTCACCTTGGGCAACGCCAGAATAGTGGAGAGTCCACCCCTGATCGAGGAGAGTGGTTCCAGAACCCAAGCTGTGAGTGGAAGTGAGCCCGACTATATCTAGACGGTATCTCTCAACTTCCCGCACCAGCTCAGGCTCCTTCCCCGCAGTGAGGGTGACATTCCAAGTCCCAAAAACCAGAGTTGGCACCCCGAGGTTTGGGTCGGCCGGGCACTCGGCCCCCGACCACCGCCCAAATCACAATGCACCGGCCCCTTACGGTTTCTCCGGCAGGTGGTGAGCCCACCGAAGAGCGGCTCCCCGTCATGGCTTCGGGCTGAGCCCGGCCAGGGCCCCGTGGCATAGACCTGGCCACCAGGCGCCCGCATGCGAGGCCCCCCCCCCCAGGCCTGGCTCCAGGGTGGGGCCCCGGTGACCCCATACCGGGCGGGGGTAAACGAAAGCCTTGATTTTTCCTTCATAAGGGGTTTTTGAACCGCGCTTTGTCTCGTCTGTCATCCAGGACCTGTCTGCCATGGGAGACCCTACCAGGGGCATATAGCCCCAGACAACATAGCTCCTGGACTCATTCAGGCACTCAAACCCCTCCACCACGGTAAGGTGGCGGTTCACGGAGGAGAGGTAACTTCTCTTCAGCTGAATTTCTGGACCATGTCTTATTTTTTCCTCAGTCATTACGCCTGACCTGTTGTCCAGCAGTGGGAAATTTTTCCTCCACTTTCCTGCCCTCTTGAACTGACTCTGTTGTACAACTATGCACTCATTCAACACATTTCGCTTGGAGCGCTCTGTTAAAGCTGCTGCAGAGCCTTCGTACTCTAAATGTCCTGAGCAGTTGCTCGTTCAGTTCGAGGGTTGGCCTTGTGCTCCTACAGGGACTCGTGTTTCACGGCCTGTTTCAAATCAGTTTACTTCCTAGGAAAATATTTATATCTTTTTTATTTTATTGATAAATATTGACTTATTGACTGGTCATTGATTAATATGCATTTATTATGGATATTGTCTGCTAACGTATGTCCCCAGGCTGCAAGACTTGATTTAATCTTGTGCCATCGTACTGAAGCCTTTCCCACATTAGTATAAGTGTATGTAAGGTGAAGAGGAGGAGAAGAGAATACCTTCTGCCCCAATGAGTCACTTCAGGGCCTGAGAAGGTCCTGTTTCGGGCCAGAATTAACACACATTATTGGTGAATGAGATCACTTTAGGATGTTAATGTAGGTTCCCAAAGAGTAAGGTCATGTCAAATCAACAGTAAAAAGAAATTACCAATGAGTGGGGTCATTTCAGGACATTAGTGCAGGTTACCAATGAGTGAGGTCATTCCAGAGCAGCATCAGTGTGGATTATATAATTAAGGTCATTTCAGGTCAAAGTTAGTGTGTTTTTGTCTTTTTTGTGTTATGGCCAGTAGATAGTGTCATAGCTAATGGGATGCTGTGTGATCCAAAGAATGCATTTTCATCCTGGTACACGAAAACAGCAAAGAAATCAGAAAAACGTCTAATTGTTTAAATAAGTAAAAAAAGAAAAATTGCTACTAATAAATGTGTTTGATTCCCTCTCCTTTGTGAAGGACTGACTTTGCTCTGTCGTATGCAGTATATGAAAATGTGGGACTGAAGTTCAGAGAAACAGCATAACCTACATTCAGAAGAACACACGAAGCAGAAAAGAAGCAGGGTTTTAATACATACTTTACACGCTCTCCTTTTCATAATTCTTTTCCGGGTGTCTGAGACTGCGAGCCTCCAGCTGTCCTCTGTCATCACCTGGGAGCCAGCAATCATTTCTCAATAATAAAAGAAAACCCTCCTTAAAGAACTTGGAGGGTGAAGAGCTGGGAATGAATGGCACCCAGCTGTGTTATTTCCGTGTTCTTCAAATGGCATCTCAACGTGATATCCAGTGAGATTTGGCCACAAGCCCCAGGTAACCATGTGTTGGGGCAGAAACAGAAAATAACTGTGTAGCTGGACACAAATGAAGCTATGCCAGGACACAAACCTACAGATGGCTTTGCCCTGTGACTCAGACTGCAGCTCATCATGTGCTGCAAGATAAGCTGGGCACAGCAAAATATTCTATTTAATAATGCAGTGAGGGGGAAAGGCTGTAAATGTGGTCTGGAACCTGCAAGCACCAGCAGTTGTCATACTGAAGAAATACACGTCAGACACGTTGGAGCAGCCCTTTGGGATTCCGGCAGTTTCTATGCTTATTAGGTATGCGTTAGACTCGCCTGCTCTCTCTGTCTGGAAAAAGCAAAAAGTACCTCCTCTGGCTGCCATGGTGATGGCAGCTGAGTCACTTGCTGACGGCCCATCGCCTGTTGCCTGAACCTGCACACGCGCTACAGCTTCGGGGCTTGTCTGGCTCCCAGCACTCAGCAAAGCAGCTTTTCTTAGCGTCCATGTTCTCCACAGCATGTGATTCAGTGGAACACACTCCCTTCACGACAGACAGGCCTTTCTGCATCACTAGTAGTCAATATTGACTTTATATACATACAGATGGCACCGGTTTTGCTTGTGGTTATTTTATTTACACTCTGAACCTGAAGGCCATTTGTTTGAGTCCCAGTGGGGACCCGACTGGAGGAAACTAGGGCACGGCACTCTACCCAAATAATTCCAGTACAATCTCCAGCAGTATTGATTGTGAGAGCCTTAAGCTGAAAGCTAAATGATGTTTCTACCATACATTTGTTATTATTACCCATAAGGCTATGAGAACTGAAATAGGACCTGTATTCCAGAAAGTTCACTGGGCTTGTAAAACTACTGTTCTGCTGGGTTCCTTTGCAGCCACTCTGTCTGTGGCATACTGCCACCAAGTTTGTGCAGGACACCGTCATTCAGGTGTGTTACCTGTCCTGGTGCAACCTGGAAACTGAAAAGATGTAGGTGATTCACAGCATGCAGACAAGAGAGGATGTGTCCCTTTGTTCACCATTCTCTCTGAAGAAGACATGGGTATACCAAAATATGTATAGATTATATGTAGACTGAAATGACAAAAGCAAGTCCTCCATTTAAGCAAAAAGAAACCCAAATTGAAGTAATGACGAACACTTGTCTGTGTACACTGGCTGCTCAGCTTACAAATTCAACTGGGTCCGGAAATCCGTTCATAACCCATTACAATTATGTCGTAATCATTAAAAGTTAATACAAATGCCCCTTCATTCATTTATAGGTTAGGTACTGTAATGACTTTTTGGTAACCTAATGTAGTTTTTTCATTAAGATCAATTAATATTAAAAGTTAAAATTATGAAAATAAAAGGTTCACAATTGATCCCATCATCATGTACAATTTTCATATCAGCTTCTGGCCACTTTCTGTTAAAAGTCAAAATATTACTATAATAAATAAATAAATTAAAAAACTTATGATTTCAAGCATTTTATTTAACTTTGAGCTACATTAAACTAATTTATATGGCTAAAAATTAAACCTGTAAACACCAGACACAAGCTGTAATCACCGTGGGAGTTGCATTGATGCTGTACCGCACTGCTATTCTATTTGATTGTGGTTTACTACCAGCTCACAGCTGGGTGTGGATATGTAGTGTTCTTGTAGTGTGGTGATGTCCACTTCATCAAAAGCTGAAATCATGAAAACGAGTAAGTGAAATAAATAAACCAGAAAATGTTTGTATCTTTGAAAATTCATAACAAGCATCTGCCACACAGTGAGCCAGTATGTTTGCATTACATTTTTTTATCTAGCAGACACTTTTCTCCAAAGCAACTTCCAATGAACTCTGTGTAGTGTGACCAGCCCATGAACCATATACACCAAGGTGACGCACACTGGTAGATACACTACTTACAATGGGTCATTCATCCATACATCAATGGAACATATTCACACACTATGGGTGAACCTGAACAGCATGTCTTTGGACTGTGGGAGGAAACCCCTGCAGACATGGAGAGAACATGCAAACTCCACACAGACTGAGTGGGAATCAAACCCATGTCCTCTGACACCACCCAGGCGTTGTGAGACAAGCAGCACTACTTGCTGTACCACTGTGCCACCTATTTAACAGTTTGCATTCAACTGTTTTTTTGTTCAGCTAATTCAAACATTTTAATTGACTGAAAAGGCAAATTATGCGGGAATGACAAACAGAAATTGGTGCAAAGCAAAAGAAAAAATCTGCACTTACAGATATGGCTTTCACCTCATTTCACACTGCTGGCATGACCTCAGAGATGTGGAGGGGGCAGAAAAGATGAGTAAACAAAGAAGAGAAAATGAGGTAACTGACACAGCAATTCTAATTAAACTGGAATTCACGGTGTGGAACATGGATCTGCCAGGGGAAAGGGGATATATGGCACTGAGTTGCTCCTCGACTTAGCATATGGGCCGATTTGGCTCACCTTGACAGACGCCTCTTAAGAATTTGTGAGAGCTGCATATTACTCCAAATGGGCTTTCAACAGTGACTTTGTTGCATTAGGACGAACACCTGTCTATCACATATCTTCTTCTGTCTTCTTTGGTCCTTAGCTGTCAATTTGGGGGGTAGGTCGCCCTCTCAACCAATAGGCTGCTGTAGGGGTCCGCTGGATTCCGTATGTCATTCAACGATACGCTTCCACTTCTGGAGATCCGTGGCGATAATTCTAGCTCGTGATGGTCAGTTGCTGGTTCTTTAGGTCTTCTTCAACATGTTTAAGCCATGTTTTCTTTGGCGCTGCTCGTTGAACCCTCACGTGGACAGGTCGCTTTCGCCAGAGGAGCTTGTGTGGCAGCCGATTGGTGTTCATTCTGCATACATGATACATGACCAAACCATCACAGTCTGCATGTTCGGATTTGCTCTTCGATTGAGGGTTGATTGTCATGCTTTTTCCGAATTATCTCGTTACAATGGCAATCACGAAGAGAGACACCCAGGATCTGTCTCAGGCATCGCATTTGGAAGACTTCGAGCTTGTTGATGTCTGATTTGAGCAGAGTCCATGTTTTCGATCCATATAGGAGGATTGGCAGGATCAGTGTTCGGAAGAGGCGAATTTTGGTCTTGGTGGAGATGTTAGCCTTCTTCCATAGGCACCATTTGAGCGAGGCGAACACTGCTGTTGCCTGGCCAATCCTGCTGTGGACTTCGGTGGTGGATGGCATTTTCTTCTCCTGTACCAGTGACTCCAGCTATTTGAATTCTTGGACCTGCTCGATTTGGATTCCGTCGAGGTGGATGTTGGCTTGTGATCCATCGGTGGTCATAACACATATAACTGTTATTTCATTGACAGTTCAAGGGAATCTTCTCCCTTTTTAGCCTGTCATGATCACATGGAATCTTGGACCCTGATTTGAGAGGAGGGGATTCTACAGTGACATGTCCCACTTCATGAACTGTCAATGAGATGAATGCCTGTGCGATATTTACTTGGTTGCCAAGCAGATATTTTATTCCAAGATCTGCAGAGCTTTAGGGTCACAACTTAAGTTGCTAAGGCTGTTAACATCACTACCTTTCTCTAGGGCACAGCAGTAGGACCCCTGGGTTGGACTCATGAACCACAATGGGACCTGCGGCCTTCTGTACAATTGCTTCATATTCTCTTTCCATGTGTTTCCCCCGACCAGCACAGCTCCTCCACTTGACTTCCGCTGTGAGGTCCATCACCCCCAGCTATGGTAATAAATAGTCACCTGCTTGCATACTTACTGATTTCCAAACTCCAACAGCTTAGAGAAGCAAAAAAGAAAAAAAGGCACAATGTATCCCACCCTCATGGAGAATTCATAATACTACATTTTGTTAGCCATAGAAATCATGGATTATAAGCAGCAGTGGGGTTACTAATGCACATGGTGGGTTATTCTTGTTTTGTACTTGCTGTGGTTCAGACTTTGCAATTTCCATTCATTAATATAACTGCAGTTTTACTTAAAAATTTAGGTTAAGTCTCTCAATAAGAGACAGAAAAATGTAACAGATTAATTAGAGCTTCCAAACAGATTAATTCTGGACTATGCAAGAGCACTCAGGAAGGAGGAAAAGTATTTGTTGTTTGACTGTGCTGGAAAATCCTTTTTCGACTGATGGCTAATATCTGGTTTTGTCTTAAGTGGGCAGAACTTAAGATCACTGAGTTAGTGCAATTTTCATTTTTCATTAGTGCTCTTAGGCCCCTGCTGATCTTCAGCTCCCGCGATAAATGGACAGTGAACTGCACTAGCACTGAACAGTGTACAACAGGAATGAGGACAAGAGAAACCCAAACAAAAGGGGTCTTTTGGAGGGGTTGAAACAGTAAGCATTTAGAATTGGTTTATTTTCAGAACCGCTTGTCCCATACGGGGTCACGGGGGAACCGGAGCCTACCCGGTAACACAGGGCATAAGGCCGGAGGGGGAGGGACACACCCAGGACCAGGACGCCCAGTCCGCCGCAGGGCACCCCAGGGCAGGACTTGAACCCCAGACCTACTGGAAGGCAGGACTGTGGTCCAACCCACTGCGCCACCGCACCCCCACTCAGAATTTTGTTTGTCAGACTTTGTTTATTTTTATTTTTTTCTCTACGTGTTCGCTAATCCTTTTTAGCAAACATTTCTGACACAGCTGTCCACCAACAGAAGCATTTTAAAAGTCATTTTAAGAATTATGTTTAAAGGGTACAATACTGTATCTATAAAGTGTCGTGATGCCAATTACATTGTTTTTCTAAGTCCAGCAAATATAAAAGACACACACACACACACACACACACACACACACACACACACACACACACACACACACACACACACACACACACACAGAGCCTGAAATCGCTCATCCCAAGCAAGGTCACGGCAAACCAAAGCCTAACCTGGCAGCACAGTGCGCAAGGCTGGAGGGGAGGAGACACACCCAGGACAGGATGCCAGTCCATCGCAAGGCACCCCAAGCGGGACTCAAATCCCAGACCCACCAGAGAGCAGACACAAGTCAACCCGCTGCACCACCATGCCCCCCAAATATTAAAAGAGAAAATACAAAAACTTAATACATGTTTCAGATTCAAGTATCCACTATTCTGCTAGTCTTTAGCTGACAGCTGATCTACCAGAAAAATAATGAGCCACTTCTAAGCATGTAGCTGTTTGCTGATTGACTGAGAGCTCAACCTTGCTATACATAATAAAAAGTTTTTACAAAGAAGCAAATGGTCAAGATTTTCACCTTCTTTACTAAACCGCTGATTAATTTGACAGTATTATAGTGGTATTTACCTGGTTCCAGCCCAGGATGACTATTGTACTTTTTCCACTGAGAAGGTTCCACTGAAGAAGATGTTTGTATTTTCAACCACATAATGACATTTTTTTCTAGTTAGACACCACCTCAGTGCTTTTAACTATTCAGAAGTGCAAACTGGAATTATTCTGAGATGTTTTCAGGGTGCTGGGTTTTCCATACCAAAGATTTTACCCATTCTAAGAGCTCAATATTTCACTATGAAAGATCTACTGAGGGGCAGGACTTGAACCAGCACCCTTTTGTTTTCAAAGCCAACTCCTTGACCAGTACATTTCCAGTGACTGACCCTGTTTGGTGAGGCTGACCCACATTCACCCAGAAATTTCTATGTGTGATAATGAGCAGGGCTGGCTGTCAGAAACCGTGCCAGACGCTCCCTGTGTGTGGAGGTGCCAGCAGTCAACATCATTGATTTGTGGAGCAGGAATAATTGACTCATATAGACAAATCTACTGGCAAAGGGAGAAATTACAATTTGTGAGCCAACCACAGATTATTTATGAAAAAGTTTAACAATATGAAGTTATTTTGCCTGCGATTATTGGACCTGAAATTCAGAGACAGGGCAGAGCATTAGCTGAGAGCATTAACTACATTAATTAACAGCCGGAGACTGCTGATTTGCATATGGATGATAGCTTAAAGGCCCTTCATGACTTTCCTGAAGTGCCAGCCATCTGGGGAGACATGTTTTGAAAGGGTGTGATGAGAATGGCTCTATCTAGAACTAGTATTCTGTCTGGAAAGCTAATTGAGCAAGATACTTCAGTGCTTTTTGTCATTTATATCTCATTAGTTGAATGTAAGACACCTTTGTTGTCAAGCTGAAACTGTTTCTTGTTTTCTCAAGGTTCAGGAATATTATTCCTGGGTTTGGTCTCTGTGTTTACGTAGTAATATAAGGTAGGCCATTTCTTTTTTTCCTCTTTTTTCGTGGATGCTGACCTAGGCAGATGCACCAAGTGAAACTTAAAGCTCCAGAAAAGTGACCACGGCATTCAGATCACAGGACAACTGCTGTCATTTGGTATATCTGAACGAAGAGAGTATGACGTACTAACAGGATGGTTAGCTTGTCCCTCATTCTGTCATTCACAAAAAACTACATATATCTGTAAAAAATCTTCCATAAATCACCCCAATGAACATTCCCCACCAGAGCAGGCCAACCAATCACATGGGGCACCACACACAATTGATATGAGCCTCACTTATTCTGACCCTTACCATCAGAGTCTAGCTGTCAGCGCAAAGGTTCAACGAGCGCATTATGTCACAATCCATAGAAGTTTTACAAAAAACAGGAAGAAAATCAGTTGATATAGCAGCCTGGAAAGAGTTACTAAGCCATTTCTAGAGCTCTGGTACACAAAATGACAGCAAGAGCTCTAGTTTCCAAATTCCAAAGAAAGTCTTAAAAAACATCCAGAAAACTTAGCTTTTCTTCCATCAGCTAAGGTCAGTGTTTATGACCTTCAAAATAGGTTTCAGGGTAGTAGTTAGGTGGAAACCACTGCTAACCAAGAAGAGCATAAATGCTCATCTGTCATTTCCCATGAAGCACATGAATGATCCAAGCCTTTTGGAAGAATGTTCTATGGACAGATGAGTCAAATGTGGAACTATTAAACAAAAGGTTCTCATTATGTCTTGTGTGAAACACACACAGCATTCCACAGTAAGAATATCATACCAGCTGTTAAACACGGTGCTGGTAGTGTCATGATGTGGGATACTTTGCTGCTTCCTGGCCGGGAAAACTTCCTGTGACTGTAGAAACTGTGAGTTATGAGCTGTATCAGAAAATTCTTCAGCAGAATGTTGGGTAATCTGACTGTAAAGCTGAAGTGCAGCTGGGTCATGCAACAGAGCAATGAGCCAAAACACAGAAGCAAGTCAATATCAGAAGGGCTGAAAAGAACCAACCGGTGTTTCTGAATTAAGTCATTTCTGCAAGGAAGAGTAGGCTGAAACTCTTCCACAGCGATGTAAAGGACTGGCATTGAATTATAGGAAATGTATGGTTGCAGTTATGATGGCTAAATGTGCCACAGCCTGTTATTAAGTGTAAGAGGGCAATTATTTTTCACACAGTGCCACTTGGTGTTGGATGGCTTGAAAACATTCAGTTTAAAATAATTTGCATAATAGAGGAATCAGGAAGGTGAAAATCTTTTTTTTTTAATCTGTAGACATAGGTGCAGTTGTATTAAATTGGTTACTGGATGCTGGCAGTGGTTTCTTAAATGATATTTTCTGTGTGTCCCACAAGTTTTGGGACACTTGGAGGGTTAAAAGAAGTTCTGTAGTGTTCTTGTGCAGAACAGTTGTTTGTTCTTCTGGGACAGATATACATCCCTGCTGAAACCTGGGTTGGCTCACTGAATCTTATTTTGTTGAAAACCAGAACAAGGACACTTTCTCGAGAATACGTTCCAAAGTGGTAATTTCCTTCTTTTTTTCTGCTCAAAGGGTCAAGGTGTGAAATCTCATTTGTCATACAGTTGATCCTGTCTAGGTCCGACACTTGTTTGTCTCTCTGCCTGTTTGAACGAGTGGCAATTGTGTAAGCAGGTGTGAACTTATTTTTTAGCTGGTGTTTACTTATGTTTTCTGGGTCAGCTGCACAACCCCCACCCGGACACATTGCAGTGTATCACATCCTCTCTGATGTTTCCATACTGTGGTCCCACTGTGGTTCAGCTATCCTTTGTCTGCAGGCATTGACGGTCTAACTAATGACTGGAAAAAAATATAAGCAGCTTTGGAACGAGCAGACATTCCTGCTTTTTCTTTCGGTTCTTTCTCCTTAAAATATGAGAACTTTCATGACTGAAGTCCACAATGTCCTGCTTTTGTGCCGATCCCCTCCCTCCAACAGGTGCTCTGAGCTACGCTTTTTCTACCTTTTATCAGTTCATCCTTGAGCATCTGCACTTCCCCTGCCTTCAGCCGCCAAAAGAGAGGTGAGAGCGATATGACAGTCACTGTTTCCGTCACCATATATGGCGCGCCGCTTCCGGAATTTCCATGTGCAGCTCTATGAGCTGCTGCTCGACCCCTCGTTACCTCGAGGCGATCGTTTGCTGTGCTTTTGCAAGCGAAGACCTTCCTGAGAGTCTGCAGTGCAGGGGGGGTTTTCGGAGTCAAGGCCACAGGAAGTGTGAAAACCTCTCAACGAATCTCAGTTGTTGTACCGGCATGCCACTGGGCACAAGAACCCATCTACAGGCTGCCTGTGCTGATGTGCCCAGCAGTGTGCTCAGTTGTATGTGTGTGTGTGTGTGTGTGTGTGTGTGTGTGTGTGTGTGTGTGTTGTGTGGGTCTGCCTGTTCACATGTGAAGGTGCACAGGACTGGATGTGCTGGATTGTATGTTCACCAGAGTGTGCCCATATGGGTGGCAGCAGGAGGCGTAGCAGTTAGAATACAAAAGATTGTAGGTTCAGATCCCACTCCCACTGCCCTTAATGAAGGTACTTAACCTGAATTGAAAATTACTGTGAAAAATGACCTGGCTGCATAACTGGGTAAATCAGTGTCAGTATTTTAATGCTGTAAGTCACTTGGGAGTAAAGCCTCTGGTTAATTAGGTAATAATAATAATAATAATAATAATAATAATAATAATATAAAGATTGTGCTCTCACAATGAGTAGCTGATTAACAGTGACCCCACATTATAACCAACCTGACCACCTTTTCCACCTGAATCAGACTGCAAACATGTACACTGTAACCACGGTGACTTTCTTGGTTTGTGCCATGGGTGTGAACAGCAAGTAGCGCTGCTCTCTCACAGTGCATGGGTGGTGCAATGAGGACATGGGTTTGATCCCCACTATGCTGTATGGAGTTTGCATGGGTTCCTCCCACAGTTCAAAGACATGATGTTCAGGTTCACCCATAGAGAGTGTGTCCCACTGATGTTATGGATGAGTGACCCATTGTAAGTAGTGTACAGTACTAGCATTGTAAGTAACCTTGGCGAATAAGGTATTGGCAGATAACGCTTCATAGCGTTTGTTGGGAGTTGCTTTGGAGAAAAGCTCTGCTAAATGAATAAATGTAATGTTGTCCTGAATAATGCGGGCAGCTGGTATTCCACATGCTCAACTTGGTTTGAGGTCTTGAACAGCTTGTTTGACTTAACAAAGTACTGTGCACTTGGCAGGCATTCTGCTCCATGATGCTGCTGATGAGTTTAGATGAGCTTGGCACCAAGAGATTGAGGAGATGCTCCAGCAATGTAAACTAACAGGAACTGGGGCTGTGGGGATGGTTTCCCTTACACAGAGGTGTCATCTGTTTCTTTCATTGTGTCGACAAATCAGAGCGGCAAGTGGTACAGCAGCTAGTGGTAAATGTAAATGCAGATCAGTTTAAATCAGTTCTAATGAGGCCCCTCCCATCCCTCCACAGACATTTATGAAATTGATTAATGTCATTCAGAGGTTTCTCACTTACAGCCCATAGGGACAGACCTCAGCAGTTTACCCTGTAGTGTGGCTACAAATGAAAAGCAATCAACACACTGAATTGCTCCATCTGTCTGTACATACACACAAACACACAGATGGAGAGCTGTGGGGAACTTCACTGTGACACAGGCACAGGGAGATTACTTGGGACACTGTGTGGGACAGCCCTTTCAAGCTCATAGCCCCATGTCCAAGTGGTTCTTTGAACGTGCCATGACTCAGCGTTCGATCCCCGGGCTGGGAATCAGAGTCCAGCATGAGCAAGGTGTCCTCAGAGATGGATGCTAACACACATGCACACAAACAGGCACAAGTCTACGGAAACGTGAGCTACCATCACACGGAAGCTTGACTTGCTTCCTAGAGACAGAGATGTCATGGAAGAATTCTAGTGACCCCTAGTGGAGACCCAGCTAAACACATGCGGTCGAGTCAGAAAAGTTACACCGAATCAGGTATTCAATTACAAACCAACCGCTTGCCCCAGGCAGGGTCGCAGTGAGCTGGAGCTAACTCAGCAACACAGGGCGTAAGGCCGACGGACACACCCAGGAAGGGATGCCAGTCCATTACAAGGTATCCTAAGAAGGGCTTGAACCCCAAACCCACCAGGCAGCAGGCATGGGCCAAACCCGTTGTGCCCCCCAGAATAACAAGCCAGGTACTCAATAAAACAGGGCCAGGTCAAATGTAACAACCCAGAGGACTATAATACATCAAAACAGTTTGGAGCGCAGTTTTCGCTGTGCTCAGAGTCTACGTTGCTTGCATGAACTGCACACAGAAAATACACATAAACATTTCAATTGCATATTGTACCAGATGAAAGGGCCAATATGCAACTGCTTCAGATCTCAGTGTGGCACAACTATCTTTCTCATCATAATGCGCATCTAGCAACAATAAGGTGGAGAGAACGCTGCCTCTCACACGTGGGTGTTGGCAGTGCGCAGCGAGCAGCAGCCATGGGCTCGTTTATCTCTTTTTGTTAATAAGACAGGTTAGTTTGCAGACTGTGAAGTGGGCTCTGAGTGCGCAAAAAGTGAATGAAGAGCGGGAGGGGGCGCTGAACAAAGGCGGTGAGGGACACTTTGCTTTGAGAAATGCTCGCCAACAATGAACGCCACCCGTCAGAGCAGGCCGACCAATCGCACCGCAGACAAGGCTGCCCGCACGCCAAATACCTAACGCCACTGCAGACAGGAAGCCCATATATGGTCAAAGCAAGACTTCCTGTCAGCTCTTGCAAGAAAAACATTAAAGTTACCTTGAGGGGTGCGGGAGCTTTACTCTCCAACTTTAATTGCGACAATGAGCCAACACTTAAGCGAATTGTAGGTGTTTTTCTCTGTGTGTGTGTGTATGTGTGTGTGTGTGTGCTCGCGCGCGTAGCGCGCGTATGTGTGGTGTCTGTCTTCGGCTTCCTTTCTTCCATTGGCTCCCTCTTATTTTCAGACGTCATGTTTTCAGGGCATCGCCAGTGACCCCCTCGAACCCCCTTCCTTCCGAACCGCCCCACCATAATTGTGAGTGGGATGATTGCAGTTATTGAGTGCGCCGTCCGCCTGAGTGACAGCCCGCCAGGGTGCGAGTGGGAACAGACGTCAGCACCGACAGAGCGGCGGCAGGAGTGGGTGGGGGGGGGTGATGGATGCCCACAGTTTGTGAAGGAATGACAGGCGAGAAGAGGACCCAGAGGTCATCGTCTGGGGCAACCGCTCGCTGCTGAGGAAGCAGAGGGAGATGTGGAGTAGCTTGGTCGATGCGTGTTCACTGACGTCAGTGTCGGATGTGGTTCGGTCCACGCCTCCCTGGTCCGCCCTGTTTCCCTGGTGCCATGGCGACTGGTGCGACATTGTTTATCACTGTGCTTCACCACTGGCCAGGGGAACAGTGGGGGGCAGTGATCCACCACACACAACCACACACATACACACACACACACACACCACACACACACACACACACACACCACACACACAACATATACCATGGCAGGCCCCTTGCATTCCCAAAGTGGGCTTCCCCTTAGGTGAGGGCGGGCCACATTGTCAGGGTCAACCAGCCATACCGCTGTTTGCTGAGCAATTATTGCAGGGGAAAAGCATTCATCTGTAATGAAGCTGCCACGCAATGGAATTCAGGGTGCGAGGTTCAAATGCATGACGCTTGGAGCCAGCTGGCAGCCCCACGTGGAGGACATTGAATGTCTGTGACTAATTTACAGGCCATTTCAAACAAATGCCGGATTTGCCTGAACTCTAAGCTAACTCTTCTGCAGGGCTCAGTGTGGGGCAAGAGTTCACCTGTTATTTGTACTAATTCTTTAACTCACACTTCCTTCAAAGTCACTTTTGTATTAAGCTACTTCCAGCAATTTACCCATTTATACAGCAGGGTAATTGTTTACTATCAGGTCAAGGTATCTGTCTGGGTAAGTACCTTGGTCATGAGCACAAACAGCAGGAGGTGGTGAGTCCAATGGTGGACCTTAGCTGCTCTAACTATCACACATCTGGCTAACATAGGTATGTCACTTCATCGCTGCCATCCGGAAATTTCTTTGTTTTCTGAATGTATGCTCATTTGAAGGGTGGAGAGACTGAAGCAGGAGTGGGAGTTCCATCACTCCACCTCACTATGTCACAGCCCAGCAGCAAAAAATGCCCCAGCTTCAACTAAATCCAGAAAAGCCAGCTGTGTCATATATGACTGATTTGACCAGAACCACCTTCAAGATTCCGAGGGTATTTTACAGACACTGAGGAGTATGACGTTACATTAAAGCACTCAGTCACAGTGACTGAAAGCACACACAAGTACACACACACACACACAACACACACCACACACACCACACACACACACACACACACACACCACGTACAACACAACACAAAAAATCAATAGACTGTTTGAGGCTATTCAATGTTTTTAACTTTTGTCTGTAGAAAAAGAGAAAATTACAACAAAATGTCGTTGTGTTCACCCATGATTCATAACCCAGCCTTCCCGCTGCCTCCTGGCCCTGTTTTTCTATCTCTTTTTTCTTTGCTTTATCTCTGTTGATCTGTTTCGATGGGAAGATGAGCTGTTGCCATGGTGACCATACTGCAGGAATGGGGGCTGTTGTGGTGTACTTGGTACAAGGACACTGTCCACAGACTCCTTCTTTGAAGGGCTGCAGTGCACTAGTTGGGGGGGTCAGTAGCGCCCCCTCAGGTCAGAGCAGTACATGGCATCCAGCTGACTCTGGCACATGGGTGGTGGGGCCATTGGATGACTGAACTCACTCAGCACCCTGGAGTTAGGCTGACACACGTGATGCTGAAGCTGCCTTTAGTGAGCAGAATGTTAATCAGGTGCGTGTTCCCCAGTCCTCTTTAATGAAGACGGATGACTCAGGCACTGAACGCAGCAGTCGTCTCATGGCAAATTATGCAAATGAATTCAAGTGCAGACATTTAGAGTTGTCCTGACTTTTAGCCTGGAACTGTGGGCTTCCTGCACAGAGTTTTTCCCAGTGGATGTACATCAGCAGAGCAACTTATCGTGCATAGGTCAGCAGGTGCTGCAAGTGGTTAGGAAATAGTGATACAAGGGTGTGGTACCTGTGAACAGGGTAAATATTTAGTTACCTGAATAAATAATGGGCAAACCTAACAGTCTAATGAGATTAAAGCACAAGCGTACAGGTGACTTATGACAGGGGGTGGCCTTTTGATCCTGTCTGTGGGCACAGACGGGCTCAGTGGAGCCACTTTGGATGACGCAGATGTGGAGATGCAGAAAAGAGCAACACATGAGCCCACTGGGAGCCAAGGAAAAAGGACGTGGCAGTGGCTGCATCAGTAATTCACTTATTCACTTTTGCAGCAGCACCAGAGTTCGGGGGTCACGGCTGTCCAGGGGTCACAGTTATACGTTCACAAGTTAAATTCATTCACTCATTCACACACTCATCCAACTCTTACACATTGAGATGCACTTAGGATGCCCTTCCTGACATACAACTGCATGTTTCCATCATTCACTTTCTCTCGAGGGATGATGCCAGTGAATTTTGTCAAAACCTTGCTGACCTCATCCTTCATGCAAAACTAACCACCTTAAAAATCGACAAATTCTTTTTTTTAATTTGCTTTATGAACAGCACATGGTCACAACAACTCCAAAATAGAGGCAGAACACCGAGGAATGCAAAAATGTCTCCATAAATACAGCGAGGTTAACATGTTACAACAAATCACAGGTATGTTCACGAAAAACACACACTTCTCAGAAAAATTATGTAATTACATGTGAGCGATAGGAACATTTCTCCAGCGACTGGTTAATTACATGGCCCAACGCTTGAAGTTTTTAGCCACATCCTGTGACAAAATCCAGTCATATTCATTCTGAAATCAGCTGTTTTCCTACCGACTTTAAACCATGGAGCATCGGTGTCTGAACCCAGCAGCCCCACACACTGCAGTGGTCGAAAAGCTGGTCCTGAGGAAAGACTCCACTGGGAGTGCAGACGGGCGAGCAGAATGCCATCAATCCGCCACGCAGAAATGCATTAAAAGTTTCTGCTTTAAACGAAAAATCCAGAAAACAGGACTAAAAATATTGTTTCCCGAACTACATGGCCAATGTCTCCTCACAATAATCCCGCTGCTCTCACACAGCTGGGTTTTGCACCCTAATTGCACTCCAGACCCACACAACGCTTTTTGTGTACTTCTGCCGCTAAGAGCAGCCTCCAAACTTTCTTTCCAGCACATTCTGCCCTGATGCCTGTTTCCTGTTGTGTTGTGAAGCTGGTCGGTGTTCTTTCTGAAGGTGACCTGGAGTCCAAGAGTTTGGGTTCCACACTGACCTGCTAACGTCGCCAGATGTTATGATTACGATTAAGTTTCTGATGATATGATGCTGTATGCACAGATTCACTGTTTTATGAGTCACAGCTCATGGGTGAATTGCTCCCATCTGGTGACATGCAATAAAAATTAATATTTTGTGAAAGCACTCGATTAGTGGTTCAAATTAAGCCCTTGGTTTTTGCAGCCCTAATAAAAATATTTATGAGTGAAATTGTTTTGAAACATTTGTATGCAAACGGTGTACATCTCTGTCACACTGGAATGGTGTGAATCTCCTGGATAGTTTTTAAATTCTTTTAACTGGAATGAATGACAAGAGATGATGTTTCATTTTCCTGGTGATGAGCTGGTAATGGTCATTTTACTGGTAAAGAGCTCTGGTCTCACATTATCTGCAGAGCTGAGCTTGGTAGCCCAGAAGAATATGGACAAGCCGTGAGCTGCCATGTCGGGAATCACCATGGGTTTCTGTGCTCATCACATGGTCCCTGCAGGTCGGAGCAGGACTCATGATGGCAAACCCAGAAGTGCATAGTACCACACACAGCCTGAGATGACGATTCACTTGCAAAGGAAGTGAGTCACTGCAGGTTCCCGGTGTCTCGTCCTTCACTGTGGTGGAACAGAACAGTTCACCGAACGTCACAGCGATACCAGCACAGCCTCAGCATCAACAGGACACTTTGTGAAGAGCCGTTTATCAGCACACAACTAATCCTTCAGTGACCGGGTATTGGGACAAGCGGACAGTCAAGGCAACCCAAAATTATTTTTTAATATGCAGGACCGCAAAAAGTATTTGCCGCCTTTCCAATTCTAAACAGGTGTCACTTTTTTTCTCTCTCAGGCTCCACTCATATGCTACTGTAAGTGATAACAAGATCTGATCAATTTTTTTGCCAGAAAGCCAGAAAAATAGAGAAACTTGAAAGGTGGCAAATCCCTTTTCACAGCATTCTATTTTGTAGAATTTTCAAACAAAAATGAATTGTGTAAAGTGATTTTTTTACAGAATCACTTAATATTTGAGGCAATAGACCTGCATAAAAATGACATGAAAAATATTTTGCTATAAATGCAGCTTTAGTAATGAAGAATCATAAATGCTGCGTCATTTTCCAACACAGCATCACATTATTAGTAATTTTCATTTTGAGTGGCTGATTAATCAGAAACCAAAATTGTTTGAAAAAAATCATTAATCACTTAATGTGACTAAACTGAAACATTAAAGTGATTTATACAGCATAACTATTGATATGTAAAATATTTTCAGAAATGAAGTAGCAGGAAATTTTCTATTCTTTGCTACATCATCAGCAATTTTTCTCCCTTGTAATAGGACATGGGATATGAAACACAATTGGTCAAAAAAAAAATTTATTCCAATATTGCAAGTAATTTTCAAGTATGCAACTCTAAATGAGTAACAGAAAAAAATTGTATTAATGTCGGAATGGCTAAGGAACTCTTGTATACGTTTTGCATGTATGTTGTGTTTTGTCAAAACTTTTTATTTATGTATGATATTGACTTTTAGACATCATCAGTATGACACACTGGAAGGAACTGCACAGTCAGGTCACAAAGGGATGAACTGTGACTATAATGAGCATCTGCAAAATCACACAAAACCATTTTGCCTTGTTTTAGAAGTACACACACCATCAAACACACATGTAAATATACACTTACACAAAGATACAAACAGAAAAACCCATACGTAAAGATGCACGTACATCTATACACAAACTCACACAGCTTTGCGCAACACACGCCCTGTGCTGCATCGTGTGACTCACAGCGTGACGATTCATACGCACAGATTTGATATTCCTACATCTCAAGGCTCTTCAAGCCACAAGGCAGAATCTCACTGCAGGGGAGACGTCACACTGCAGCTTAAACCTCGCTCTTTACTTCACTGTGCTGTGTGCACCTCCCTCTGCATCGCACCACATGTGAGAAACTCCTTCTGCAGTGTAATATCACTATGTGACTCCAAGCCATCTGAATCATCGGAATAGTGTAAATATACCTTTGAGATTTGGAGAACTGCTTGCCATGGCTCATTGCATCCGCGGACCAATTCAACAACTCTCACAGTGCTACAAAGAAAGGAAGGTTATGCACATAATTTTTAATATAGATCATTGCTGAATAAATGACTGACCTTAAATGAAAGACAAAGTCAAAATTCAATTCAATTCAGTTTATTTTTTCGTAGGCTTCCATGGTTGGTGTCAGCTGACTGGAGGTTTTGTTCTCCTGGATTAATGTCCCATACGCGGTTTAATCCGGAAGAACAAAACCTGCAGTCAGTTTATTTTTATAAAGCCTCTTCTCACACAGTGATACAGACCGCTGAACAAAGGCATAAGACAAAGAAAACAAATAAGACAGCTGACTATATACTAGAGTAATACATTATCCGTGCATTTACTGAAGCTGTAAGTATGCCTACTGGCCATTGAGGAAAGAACAAAAAAGCTCCCAGCTGAAAGTCAAGGGAGAAAAACCTGGGGGGGTCCATGTGCCAGTGGCTGCCCACCCCTCTTGGGCAAAAAGTCAAAGTCAACTTTATTGTCATTCCCAAATACGTTTAGGACATACATAGGAGTGAAATAGCGGTTTCTCCTGGACCACAGTGTGAACACAGAGGACAACATATACTATTACTATTGCAGCACTATAATCATTACTACAATAACAATTTACAATAATCAAGCTCCAAAACTAAAATACTATGCGATAAAGTGAGTGGTGTGTTCGTTCAATAAAAAGAAATGTAAACAGATTTTAAAAAGCTAGTGCATAGAAGTAAGGTTTTTTTTGTGCAATAATTGTTTGTGGAAATGAGCGTAGTGTGACGTAGTGTAGGTCAACATGGGCTGTATTTAAGAACTATAGCAGCTACACTTGGGATGGGCACCAATTTAAGTGAGATTTCAGCAGAAGCTGTCACTGGCAGAAGAAAGACATTCTCTGCACTCTGTATTAAAGTGAATGTGTCATTCTGGATGAGGGTGTGGGTGTGGGGGTTTGAGTTCAAGGTATGTTAAAGATGACAGAGAGGGTTCAGGATCCTGAGTGCTTGTGGGGAAAAGCTGCTGCACAGCTCTGAGCAGGGGAAGCTCATTACACCACATTGTGTCACTGCGTGAGAAGAGCTCTCTGTAAACATAAATTGAATTTAATTGTGACCACAGTGGTGCAGTAGTCTGACAAGTTTGACCCGTGCCCACTGTGTGGTGGTGGTGGGTCTGGGTTTTCAACCCTGCATGGGATGCCTTGCGGCGTACTGGCATGCCATCCGGGGTGTGTCCCCTTCCCCTTCGGCCTTGTGCCCTGTGCTGCCGGATAGTCTCCGGCTCGCTGCGTCCCCGCTCAGGACAAGCGGTTGTAGATGTTGGTTGATTGGTTGGTTGAATTGTGACCAGAATGTAGAAAGGACATATTCTGAATTTGGAGCCTTGTGAGTAGGATGACCAAGTAGCCAGAGGTTGAAAAGCTTAGTGCTGTTGCTGATCAGGCCCTGTAGGTACTGAGGTGTAGGATTGTTTGGGTGGATATCTGTAACAGCCCAAACCAGCCTTAGAAATGAAAGCAGAAACATCTCATCAATAACTTTTTTTTTTTTACCTGCATCAGGCAAGGCTACGCAATGCTCAGAACTATCAGCTGTTTTCTCTACAGCTTCATGACAAAAGCTTTGTCTGTCTCCCGAGGCCACCGGAACTTGACCAAATTGGGTTTGTCCCAGGGATGTGCCCAAGGGAGGCGGAGGACATTTGATGAAGAAAAGAGGAAATGGGGGCAGACGTAAAGCACTGCGTGTCTACAAAACATCCCTTGCTTAAATACTCAGGTCTGGCACAAAGAGAGATGGGGCTCATCGGAAGCACGATAAATGCTAAGCAAACAGTCCAGAAAGTTCATAGGCTTCTGCGTCTCTCTAATTACAATAATTCATATCAGTAATGACAGCCTGGCTCAAACCCAGACTCCTCGATTCAAACTACTGCTGGACAGAATGGCAATTCATCTATTAGTTTCCCAGAGCAACAGGAAGCTAGCCGTGTGCGACGGGCAATGGCATATGGCTCAGAATTCATTGTGCTTGTTGCGGCCCCACGGACGCAGCTGCATTTGCTCCCACACATCTTCCTCAAGTTGGTTTCTACAAGTGGGGTTCTTAGATGAGTGTTGGTGAACATCCTATCCTCAGCTCCTGCCTGTAGCTTAGCTGCCCGATGCTCAGCCTAAGGTCTGCGGGCTTGCAAAGGTGACAGTCTGACTACGGCTGTGTAGGGATGCAGGTCCATTGCTACATGTGGAAGTCTTCCTGTGGCAATGCAGAGAAGGGGAGGCACAGCGAAGTGTGAAAGGATTAGCACAGATACATATGGAAGTGCAGCTGCAACCGCACATTCCCACCGCTAAGTGTGAAAGGATCACCACAGATATGTATGGAAGCATGGCCATATTCCCAGGTTTCCACAGTCACAGGATGTGCAGAAATGCCACCAGAGCTACATGCGCAACAGAACCATTAGCAGAACTTCATGAGAAAGCAGACTACATACACAGAGTCGTTCTAGAAGGTTCTGTGGTCCACTTGCATTCTTCGTGTTGAAAGGGGAGTGTCCACTGTCACTGCGATCCATCTGGTCTCCTTCTTTCTCCCCCAGCTGTTCCAAGGGTTGAGCACTGCCACACGTGAACCAGTAAAGAATTTGTGAACAGAAAATATAGCGGGAAGAATGTACCTGAAAACGTTTCTTGGAGCAGTGTGGTTCTAATTGAGACAATGTGTTTCTAGTCTAACACAGTAGTATCTTGCCGATGACTCCTTGAACAGGCAACCGGAGAGAAGGCACAGTTGTTGTTACCTTATAAAAGCACAAGTGGATTTCCAAACCTTCTAACTTTGTTCAAGGTTGTTTTGTCATCATAAAACAACAGGTAGCAAAAAGCTTTTGAAAAGAAGGTTACCTTTTACAAGTGGGCACTAAGTACTTTGTGATAGCATAGTGATTACTTTGTTAAGTGCAGTGTGAGTGCGGCATTGTCTTTGTCATATATTACGATTTCTGGTAACAGTAAGTCCAGTATATGGGCAATACTCAATCTATAGCATGTGTTATAATTTGATTTAACAGCAGAGCCACTTATTTTTTCAGTTATAGAAAGTAGACTAAAAATAATAGTTCTCAGCTGGGATTCAACCATAAAACAATTTCTGGTGAACAGAATGAGTGACTTGATGCATTTGTGTTTCTGTGTGTGTGTGTGTGTGTGTGCAGCAGCACCTGTAAGCAGAATAAGTCACCTTGTCATGTCATTTTGATAGGCCTTAAAGGAGGAAGGGACTTGAAGAAGGTCATATCATGTGACCCTGAAACAGACACAACGTCAGCAGTGGCGGCTTTGAGGTGTGATGAATGTTCATCTGATTGTCACTTTTTTTGCAGAGAGGATATTGATTCTCATGGCTCCAGAGAGCAGCACAGTAATATCAGCAGCATGCGTCATTGGCCGAAAGACTTGTCCTCTGACTGCGCAAGAAGCCCGACGCAATCAGTCAGAGCATTTATCTCACATATCTCCATGTGTCACGAAATAATTAAAAACTATTTTCTTAAAGAAGTTAATGTCTTTCAATGTACTTGAATTGTTGAATTGGTACAAAGGGTCTCAACAGCAGAGGAATTCTGCATTATTCACTGGGTCCTATTTTTAAATGCTGTAGAGTTTTGAACTGAAGTCATTACTTGAAGCTGGCAGTTCTACGTTAGAGAGAGTTCCATGAATTTCCCATGAATTTAATTGTTTTGGTGTATTCTCTAAGATTCAGAAGTTCAAAAGAGAGGAAGAAAAGAAATTGCTGTAGATTTTGGAGAATGAGTAACTTTGGCTTCGAAGATAACTTGTATGATAACTGCTTCCTTCTGAAATTAACTTGCCCACAAAGACCACAGGAATTTATGTGCTCTGAATGGGTTACTTGATGGTTGGGGACTTGATGTGGAATAAATCAGTTTTACTCGACACGGACTAGAGCAGTAGCACTTCAGACAGAATGCAGCCATGCAGCGAGGAAGATTATAATTCATATTTTCAAAAACCTTTTATTGAGCCTGATATTCTGTATGATTCAAGAGGATGAGAAATTATTAGAAAAAGGCACAGCATTATTTCCAGAACAGGTGTCGTTAAGAAGTAGCAGGACAGAGTGTGTGCTCACATCTCACTGGTGCCCTTCTCAATAAATCACCAGAATGTTACCTAGCTGACAGTGCCTTGTCTGTTCAGCAGACACACATTCCTCTTTCATTTATGTAATTTCTTTTGTTTGCTTCAAAAACACAAGGGGGCGCGGTGGTGCAGTGGATTGGACCTGGTCCTGCTCTCCGGTGGGTCTGGGGTTCGAGTCCTGCTTGGGGTGCCCTGCGGCGGACTGGCGTCCCGTCCTGGGTGTGTCCCTTCCCCCTCCGGCCTTACGCCCTGTGTTACCGGGTAGGCTCTGGTTCCCCGCGACCCCGTATGGGACAAGCGGTTCCAAAAATGTGTGTGTGTGTGCTTCAAAAATCAGAATTATCTTTATCTAGCTGGTGCTTTTCTCCAGAAGGACTTACACTGTTAAGATTAAAATTTTTTACCTATTTATACAGCTGGGTAGTTTAGCTGGAGCAAATTTAGGGTAAGTACCTTACTCAGGGACACTACAGTCAGAGGTGAGGAGTAAACCTACAAGTTCTGGATTCAAATGCAGTAGCTTCAACTCCTAGACTACCAGCTGTAGAGATTCAGCAATATATATTCACAGGGGTTCTAAAAATGAAAATTCATAATTCATGGAGTGGGTTTATTTGTCTGTGTTTGTCCTCACATTTACATTGATTTAACATTACTCCAAAGTGAATGACAATGTTAACCTTCTTATACTGATTTACCCATTTATACAGCTGAGCACTGAGTATCAATTTAAGGACAATGGTTAAAGCTCCTACAGCAAGAAGTTGGCATCATACCTTCAAGTTTCAGGAAGCAGCTGTATCCACCATACTACCTGTTACTGTACATTGTATTTTATACCACCTACTACTATACCATTGTGTGCTCTTTGACCTTTGTTATGGGTTTATTGGATTCCCAATAAAAATTTAAAAACCAAAATTAAAATTGGCAACAAAAGATGGGGACTGTGGAGGAATGACCTCACATCTCCTCAAAGGATGGTAAACAGATACAGGGTCTGGGCTCTGGAGCGATCAGTGGTGGATGGCACCTGGTATCTAGTGCTTCTTGGATATATAGTCTGTGGAGTGTACTGGAAAAAGCAGAAAAAATTTAAATTTTTTTTACATATTTTTCACCTGTTGTTTCAAAGATCGGTGGGTGCCATGGCAGCACGGCTGCCTCTGGAATCAAAACACTTTATTGTATCATTCCTGTCATTAATGGAAACAATACTGTATATTTCTAAAACCTCCTTTAAAAGTTCCATCCATCCATCCATCCATTTTCTAGGCTGCTTAGTCCTTCTAGGGTGGCGGTGGCAATAGGGAGAGCAGAGAAGCCCAGACGTCCCTGTCCCTTGTGACTTCCTCCAGCTCAACACGGGGGATCCCCAGCCACTCCCAGGCCAACTGGGAGATATAATCCCTCCAGTGGGTCCCAGGCCGACCTCAAGGTCTCATCCCAGTTGGCCGTGCCTGGTATACCCCTAAAGGCAAGTACCCAGGGGCCATCCTTACCAGATGCCCGAACCACCTCAACTGGTTCCTCTCAATGTGGAGGAGTAGTGGCTCTACTCTGAGTTCCTCCCAAATGGCCGAGCTCCTCACCTTGTCATGGAGAGTGAGTCCCATCCCCCTACGCCGAAAACTAATTTCAGCTGCTTTCATCTGTGATCTTATTCTTTAGGTTGTTACCCAGAGTTCATGACCAGAGGTGGGGGTAGAAACGTAGACTGACCAGTAAATAGAAAGCTTTGTCTTCTGGCTCAGCTCCCCCTTCACCACTACAGTCTGGTACAGCAACCGCATTACTGCTGTTGCTGTTCCCAGTCTGCAGTCGATCTCACCTCTCCCCTCACTTCCTTTAAAAGTTGTACTTTTTAAAATCAAAAATCTTCTGTTATTTATTCTCAAGAGACCGTGCAGACTCCGAGTGCATCCTGATATGAAGACATCAGCAGAATGATAATTTTCTAGCCTCATCCACCTTTCTTTTTTCCCAGCAGGCCCTTTTCCTGGCCACAGACTTGGCAGATAGTAAGTTCTGCAGAAACCTGCTCACACGGTCACCTGATACCATGCACCTGGAGCTTCCTCTCAAGCCAGGTACAGCATTAGCATACTGGGATCACCCAGGAACAAAAGATGATTTTGGTAATCTTCCTGCCCTTATTCTTCAACATTTGGAAAGTTCTTGGGAGCTCAGTCTGCATTTTTAAGCACTCTGATGAGCATGGGACCCCTCCAGCTATCTATTCGTGCTCTGGATGTCACATGTCCACTGTCTCCCAGTTGCACAGTGCCAAGGCTCCAGGTTGTCGCCACAGCTCATTTTGATTCCTCGTTGCAAGGAAAATGGCTCAACTATACCCTGAATGAAAGGGCAATTTCTGCGGGTTGCTACGGAAACGGTTTGACTCGAGCCAGTCAAGTGGATGGCGTTGACACTGGCACAAACGAGTGTCAGCATCTGTAATGCTTCTGGCACTCAGAGATGCTTTCAGAACTGCTTTACACAAACATGCATTTCCTTCAGAATGCCATAATGTTAAATGAAATTGTTCACTTTGAGAGTGATTGTCAGGCAAAGAACAGCACATGGCAACTCTGACATGAAAGTGCAATGTCACGTCTCTGAATGGATGGAGAGTCTTCTCAGCCCTGAAGACTGAATGGAGCCCCTCTCACCATACGTCTGTGTTTTGTACCCCTGTATTTGTCAGGCTCTGTGTTTCCACACTTGCTTACTCTCTTGTCATAGAATCTGTGACTAAGAGGAGGGCATTTTGGAACCAGCAATTATCCCTGCCCACTTCCTGTTCAGGGAAGCTGTTTTGCGTCGTGTTTCTTTCACTGTTTTTCCGTAGGCTAGGCATTTCTGATGTGTGAATAAGGGATGGGTCGGGCAAACAGTAAATGTCAGTTAATATCTTTGGCTTGCTGAAAATGTGAATGAAAGGTCATGCCCAGGCAGTGAATGTGTAATATGTTAGTGCATTTGGAGCTGGATGACAGTTTGTACATGAAGGCAGAGCTTGTCAGTGTGTGAAGCCTCTCCATTTCAGGGTTCAATTCTCTTTGTGTGCAGTGGGTCAGCCTTTGGAAACATGCTGTCAGTTTGTAGCTTCCCTGTGTCACTGCTCTATTGTTAGTATGTTTAATAAGCTATGTGATTGTACAATGATCTTGCCTGCCTGAAAAGTCAAATTTGTAATCAAACCCAAGACAGCCTCAGCCTTGCATGAGAAATTATTATGCAAGACAAATCACAACATTTCTATGAGTAAACTCACACACAAGGTTAAGTGGTGAACTCATGTGCGGAGACTTATTTAGAGGGAATGGAGTGCTTTCTTCAAACAAGACAGTACAAAGTGTCTGGGACAGAAACAAGGAAATCCAGGAACGGAGGGTGAACACAAGTTGAACACAGGTGATCATGGTACACCAAGGTGGAGCTGCAGGGGATCAGCTTGCGAAGGCACGCTGAACAAAACTCAGTGAATCCTGTTTCTGTCAGTCTTTCTTTTGAAGAAACCTCAGTTAAACAATGGAGACCTTGTGTGCCTGGAGCTGCTAGGATGCTTGAGGGTGGGACTTCTGGTTTTCACCCAGGGTACTGCTCCTACCAACTGTGACAACTTCATGGAAAGAGAATTTTAGTTATCTACTATTTAGAAGTTTATATAGCACCAGTCAAAAGTCTGAATAGAATGTGGGTCAAGCTGGACAAAACAGACAAAGCAAACAATCCCAGAAGTGTCCTACATCTCTGGAAAGTGCCGCAGGAGAAGACATATCAGGTGCTTTTCTTGTGAAACTCGTTAAGCAAATGCTTTGTTAAAAAGTAACTTGTTGTATGCATATTCAAACCTTTGACTGGTACTGTGCTTCACATATTATACTCAAGTAGCTCAGGGTAGGTAAGTGCTTTCTTCCGCAGAGTTCCTACGACTATTCTAACCAGCAGTCTTCACGTTGTAAGTCACTGATGTAGCGTGGGTGGTCCTGCACCTGTCCACTATCAACAAAATCAGTAAACTCTATCTCTCATGTATTATACTCTCAACTTACATATTTTTCATGTGAAGGATAAGATAGGATAGGATAGGATAGGATAGGATATTAAAATCTGCCATTCAGAATAAAATTTTTTTACAAAACAAAAAACACTATTATTGCTAGAGGGGTGTGATGGTGCAGTGGGTTGGACCGGGTCCTGCTCTCCGGTGGGTCTGGTTTGAGTCCTGCTTGGGGTGCCTTGCGATGGACTGGTGTCCCATCCTAGGTGTGTCCCCTGCCCCTCCAGCTTTACGCCCTGAGTTGCCGGGTTAGGCTCCGGATCTCTGCGACCCTGTATGGGACAAGTGGTATCAGACTGTGTGTGTGTGTGTGTGTGTGTGTGTGTGTGTGTGAGAGACTATTATAGCTTATGCAAAATATTGGCAAATGGTGCTACTATTGGCATGATGTCAGTAGGAGTGGTGCTGCACAGCATGGGAGCAAATGTGAGTTTGCAAAGTTAGGTTAAAGCAGTTATTTATATCAAGTCTTCTCTGGACACCAGACCTACAAAATACATTCAGATTAATGTGAACATGCTGGTGTCATATTAATCTGTTCCCGCCCTGGTTTAGCTGTGATGATCATAACCTCCATGCTGCATGTAATATGCTGCATTTTGCACTGATAATTCATTAATCATCTCTTGCTGTATCTGTTTTTATATATTTGTCATCAGCTTTTTGTGCACTGGTCTTTTTGAGCATTTGCATTTGGTTTACTATATAAACATTCAAACTATTCCAAAGACGTATGTGTCTAGTTGCGTTTCAGCTACTGTCAAATGTAATCATCATTCTCCTCGATTTTACAAAGATTTCTGTCCTTGAGCCAAACAGGATGTGTTTAGGAGTTATCACAGTACTACAGTCTCTAGAATCCAAAGCAAACGAATCATAGTGACATAAATGCTAATTCTCCCTTCCCTCAGATTAATTAGGGGACAACATTCTAAAGGAATACACTGCTCAGCCACAACATTAAAACCACTAACAGGTGAAGTGAATAGCACTGATTATTACAATGGCACCTATCAAGGGATGGGATATATTAGGCAGCAAGTGAACAGTGAGTTCTTGAATGTGATGTGTTGGAAGCAGGAAAAATGGGCAAGTGTAAATATATGAGCGACTTTGACAAGGGCCAAATTGTGATGGCTAGACGACTGGGTCAGAGCATCTCCAAAACGGCAGGTCTTGTGGGGTGTCCCCGGCATGCAGTAGTTAGTACCTACCAAAAGTGCTCCAAGGATGGACAACCGGTGAACCGGCGACAGGGTCATGGGCGCTCAAGTTTCATTGATGCGAGTGGAGAGCAAAAGCTAGCCTGTCTGGTCTGATCCCACAGAAGAGTTACTGTAGCACAAATTGCTGAAAATGTTAATGCTGGCCATGATATAAAGGTGCCAGAACATGGAGTGCATTGCAGCTTGCGTATGGAGCTGAGTAGCCTTCGAACAGCCAGAGTGCCCATGCTGACCCCTATGCACCGCTGAAAGTACCCACAATGGGCACATGAGCATCAGAACTGGACCATGGAGTAATGGAAGAAGGTGGCCTGGTCTGATGAATCACGTTTTCTTTTGGATCATATGGATGGCTGGGTGTATGTGCGTGGTTCACCTAGGGAAGACATGGCAGCAGGATGCACTATGGGAAGAAGTCAAGCTGCTAACGTGTTGGTGCCAGATACCACAGGACCCCTTCAGAGATCTTGTGGAGTTTACGTCTTGACAAGTCAGAGCTATTTTGGCAGCACACGGGTTATTAGACTGGTGGGTGGTTTTAATGTTGTGGGTGATTGATGTATAGAACAATTAAAACGTTTTTCTTTCAAACTCTTTAAGCTTAATTTGACAAACACTAAAAAGATATTTTTGACTAAAGTGAGATTCAGACATTTGGTTCTGTTTGTTTATATTATAAATTCAGTAAGATAATATAGGTCTGTAAATAATCCCCAGGCCCTATGTACACCCACTTTTAAACACACACTGGCAATTGGTGCTATCTTTGTTGTGTGTGGACGTCCTCCTGAGGCTATTCTCCAACAATGTGTGTTATTTGTGTAAGGCCACACAGTGTTACATCTCCCCCTGCCATGCTGTCACAGCATGGGGTCCCTTCAATGGGGGGCGCCACTAAAGATAGCTTCAGGGCAGCACATTACGGGAACACAGATGGCATAGTCCTCTTGGGCTCAACTGGCACCAAGGGCATGGGGGCGTCAGCTTCCTTTAACCCTCATTCAGCACACATTACTTTAAATAGAGTATCTTTAATGATGTTCCATGACTACCGCCCATTAGTATGACAAGTTTTGGTTCTTTCCAAGGATAGGGTGGGGTCTGACTTCTGAATCGGTCCCATTTTCTCTGCAGAAGGTGGGTGGGAAATAATGTTCCATTTCCCATGATGTTACCTCCTTCAGACATCCTCGCCAAATACAGGCAGCAACTTCCTGAAACACCATTTGAAAATTTCATATCTATTTTTTGTGCTATTTTAAATGATTGAGTTCTTAACATTGAATTGTGTAATTTTCTCTTTTTCCTTTCAATAACACAAAGAGATATGAAAAGAAATGTAAAAAAACCATTTGGGAAGTGTCTGAAAAGAAAGAATGAAAATAAGGGGAAAAGGTCAGGAGGGCAAGACTTGGCAGACAAAAAAGAACTGGATTCATAAATGATGGTCCAAAGTCTTCACTTTAATTAGACACACACACATTTTCAGAACCGCTTGTCCCATACGGGGTCACGGGGAACCGGAGCCTACCCGGTAACACAGGGCGTAAGGCCAGAGGGGGAGGGGACACACCCAGGACGGGACGCCAGTCCGTCGCAAGGCACCCCAAGCGGGACTCGAACCCCAGACCCACGGGAGAGCAGGACTGCGGTCCAACCCACTGCACCACCGCACCCCGCTACATAATTAGACACATAAAATGATAAATAAATGAAGTTATCAGTATTGGCTGTTTGCATTATACATGCAACAAAGAGGGCTGCACCTCTGTTGTTATGTGCTGCTACACACACCAATAGTGCACAGTTTACTGCTCTCCCATTAATTCAGATGTTTTCTGTATTGACCTTTACCCATTCAGAGAGTTATCAGATTAATTCAGTCACATAATAAATACACATGATGTTGTTTTTAAAATTCAAATACAGTATATAAAATGCATATTGTAGCACAACTCCTTGTGGATACTGGTCAAAAGGAAGTGAAATGCAAGTCATGCATTCGGATGTGAAACAACGAAGAAACACAGTGAGCTGTGCAAACGGAATATTTATGGAAAACAGGCATATTGATTCCTTTGTTTGCCTCTATTATTTTAACAAACCATTATTTCTTATCCAATGCAGTTAAGAGTGATTCTTTTCCTTTTTCAGATTTTACTATACTGCACTGTGTTGTAGCAGAAGCTCCTTAAAGACTTGAACAAGGATCTTCAGTGCATAGGTATACAGCCTTAATCACTAGGCACCCCAGTGTGTAGCACACACTGTCTGTTCTCTAACTTTTGCTGTGATGTGTCACAGTTCACATCACCTGAACTGCTTGTCCCATACGGGGGTCGCAGGGAGCCAGAGCCTAACCCGGCAACACAGGACATAAAGCTGGAGGTGGAGGGGACACACCCAGGACGGGACACCAGTCCATCGCAAGGCACCCCAAGCGGGACTTGAATCCCAGACCCACCAGAGAGCAGGACCTGGTCCAACCCACTGCACCACCACTCCCCCTTCTGTGTCACAGTTGGCTTTGGTTATTGGACTACACAGCCAGTGTGCAGTGACAGAATAGCTGGCTAAGGATGTATTATAAATGAAGTTTGTTCATTTCCAACTCAAAGAAGAACAGATCTGTCTTTCTGTTTAATGACAAATGAGTGTATTTTTTTCTTATTGCAAACTCTGAAACAAGTAAACGTCCCTTTCTGCAGGAAAGCAGTTTCCATGGCGATGGTGGCGAATGCCCGTGTCTCTCTGTGACTGGGCAGATGTGCTTGTGCGTAAGAAATCAGCAAGAAGCATTTATATAAATTGGATTAGAAACTCCTCCTAGTGACGCACACAAGAACCAGATAGATAATTTAGAGTTAATGAAACTGTCAGCCAGGTAAAAGAATGTGGCCCTATTATGGTTCAAGCTTAAAACTGACAATTACTCGATCAAGAGGTCCATCAAGTCTTGCATAGCACTGCACCCTTGATAAAAGAGCTGCAGCAATCAAAGGTATGAAGGTGCAACATTATTAATTTGCATTATTTCACACAGAAACTGTTCACGTGAATGCATTTCAGCTTTTATATTTGCATATGCACAGGTTTCCTTCATACAACAAACCCAGTCTTAAAAAGTGTTAGGAATAATTTGAGCAAATGTGATTTATGCCAAAAATTTGCATGACATGCTACAAAGAACAGAAATGTCGATTAAAAAACAGGCCTTGAGGATCTCAAAGAACACTCAAGGCAAGCAAACCCCTTATCCCTCACAAATGGCATAGCTTCTCTTACATATCTCAATTGCTCCATAACCATGTGCCCACTGGCAAAAAGCTCAGAAACCTCCTGTCTAACACATCTAATAATACTAAGTTAAAAAAGCTCAAAAAGAAGTCAAAAAAGTAGAAAACCAAAGGAGAGCACTACCTTTCAGTTTATAGTCTGCTGGGATTTTTCTGAGAAGCAACATCATTTCAAATGACTTGGATTTAACAAGATGCATGCACACACAGGGTGGAGAAAATGTCACATTTATACATTTAGCTGATGCTTTCTCCAAAGCAAAGTACAATGTTAATCTACTATAATTATTACCTATCCATACAGCTGGATAATGTAACTGGAACAACTGAGGGTAAGTACCTTGCTTAAGGATACTATAGCTGGGAGGAGAAGGGAATCAAACCTGCAAGCATCGGGTTCAAAGGCAGCAGCTCTAACCAATACACTACCGCAGTCCTAGGGCTTAGTTGTTCTTTTCTCATTATTAAGAAGCACTCATATTATAAGTATGATAAGGAGTGACATGTCCAGTGCTCAAACAAGGGTAATTTGACCCTCCCAATACAGTGCATATGTATATTAAGGACTGATGAGTATTATCTGATTTATTTATTTCTCTGCACCTGAGAAGTTCATATGACATTGATAACATACAATAAAATAACTTTTTATGAGCTCAGATAAAAGAGGTGGGTTGTATCGGGAGCTTTTCTGTAATAATTCCATCCCTCCTTTCTTGAGGACCCTCACTTGGCAGATTTCAGTTTTCTCTCAACTTTTAGACACTCCAGTTTAAAGAAGTGTGTCACACTATTACACCCAAGAGTGTAGCTATCAGTCTTGATGTCCTTGTCTGACTGGGTGTGCTTTATCGGCATTTATTAGTATCAGAGCAAAAAATTGTGCTTTAAGATCCATGATAAAGTGTAATGGAACATTGATGTTAAAGTTCTTTCTAATCTTATTTGAAGTGAGAGAAAATGACTGGGAAGAGCAATGACCCCTGAAAGGGTTTGGTGTATAGTAAAGACACATAGATGGCACAGAGGAGAACCTGAACTGTACTTGCACCGCAATAGCCTGGCACACACCTCTCTCTCTCTCTCGCTCTCTCTCTCTCACTTCCCTGCTGACATTTTGGCATTAATATGTGGCTGTGTGTCAGTTATTACAGCAGCCCTGCCAAACCAGTGCACTTAGCACAATCCAGCATCACCTGCTCCTTCGAGGTGCCTTCTGAGTGCTTTTCTTCCCATTAGCCAGCTGTCGAATGGCCAAAGCATAGTCCCTTTCTGTCGGAAGCTGATCGCTGATCTCTCTAAAGTACAGCTGTGCGTCAAGAATATGATTATTTCTGCCCTAAATGCTCATATACTCTGTGTAGAACACTGAGCCATACCTACACATGACACACTGTGATGATTAACTAACCAGTGCGATAGGATGTTTGCGCAAATTCTTCTGGGTTTCATTGCCATTTGTATTCAATGTGGTGAATTTGTAAGAAACAATTTGTATCCTTCTGGAAGACAGCAGCCCAGGTCACTGATGGTTGGCCATGATACTGTGAAATTACAGCACGGACAGTTGCCCTCTGCTTATGCTATATTATGCAGTAAATGCCGTATGCAGTAGGGATGTTGTGCTGCCAACAGCTCATTGTGCTTTGGAATAATCTCTGTTCATGTGCCGAGATTTGATGCTTTACAAGTTGGACTTTGTGCGCTGTGCACTTATTGTAATTCAACGTGAATGACCATCTGCTCTTGAAATTAACAATGAGGAATAACCGCTTCAGAACTGAGTTATTTATTAATTCTGTGGTCTCTTTTTACAAAGCGACTTAGAATATTTACTGACTCGCAACAGTTTTATCCATTTATACAGCTGATTTACAGCTGGAATCAGATGGGGGTGCTGGTCTCAGCGGAACCTGCTGAATGGTGATGAGACCTGGGAAGAGTTGGCCACCTGGCTTGGAGTACGGAGCCACATCATGCGAGACTTAATAGTGGAAAGAGCTGTACTTACAGCTTCTGAAATTTTAAGCAGCTACGCAAGCTGTTACCAACATCATCAGGAACTCCTACAACGGAATGACCTTCAGGGTGGTGCATGGTCAGCAGCTCACTAGCGCTTTCCAGGTGCAAACAGGAGTTAGACAAGGATGCCTCCTGTCATTATTTTTGTTCCTGCTTGTGATCGACTGGGTGATGAAGACCTCCACAGCCAAGAAGTGGCTTGGGATCCAATGGACACCTTGGGAACAGTTGGATGACTTGGATTTTGTAGATGACCTCGCCCTCCTCTCACACACCCACCAACAAATGCAGGAGAAGACCAGCACTGTGGCAGAGAACTCAGCACGAGTGGGTCTCATCATCCACAGAGGGAAGAGCAAGATACTGAGGGTCAGTGCAGGCAAGGACTCTCCAATCACACTTTAAGGTGAAGCGTTATAAGAGGTGGACAGCTTCTCCTACCTAGGCAGCATAATCGACAAGCAGGGTGGGACAGACGTCGACGTCAGAGTCAGAATAGGCAAGGCAAGGGCAGCTTTCCTGCAGCTGAAGAACGTGTAGGGGTCCAGAGTTCTGACAGTCAAGACCAAGACCCGAATCTTCAACTCCAACGTAAAGTCAGTCCTACTTTATGGAGGAGAGACCTGGAGGACTACCGTTACCACCACAAAAAAGATACAGACATTCATCAACAACTGTTTGCGACAGATTCTCAGGATCCACTGGCCTGTGATCATCAGCAACCAAGAGCTATGGCAGAGATCAGGACAACAACCAGTAGAAGATGATACCCTGCAAAGACACTGGCGATGGATCGGCCATACCCTGCGAAAGCCAGCTACAAACACTACAAGAAGAGCCCTCACGTGGAACCCCCAAGGCAAGAGGAAGCGAGGCCGGCCAAAAACCAAATGGCGATGCCACCTGGATGCAGAAGCCAAGAGGATGGGCCACACCTGGGGAAAACTGGAAAAACTGGCCCAGGACAGAGATGCCTGGAGAACCCTTGTTGACAGCCTATGCCCCAAGAGGGGTAGTAAGCATAAGTAAGTAAGTAAGTACATTGCTGTTTGAAAATATCTGAACCCCTTGCATCCCTTATTTTTACCATAAAATCGTAATTCAATGAGAAGCAGTCTTTCTCATCTAACACAAAGGTGCGTAATTATCGGTTCCATATGTTGCTTTGGAGAGAGTCGTGTCTGTAGCAGACAAATGAAAATGGTGCAGGTGCAAAAATAAGTGAACCCCAAGTTGCATTGTTTATACCAATCATTTTGTCATTTTATACATTCATTTTAACACTTAACATTTAGATTTGATAAGTTTATTTTAATATTTTATACAGGAATAAAGGCCATCTCATCCCATAGGGTTCACATACTTTCAAGCAGCTCTGTAAGTAGTAACAGTGAGTGTGCGTCTCTGAATTATGATGAGACCAGTGCGCGATGTGAAACACTGTGGGAAGATCTTGCCAGTGATATTGGGAAGTTCTCACTACATTAAAAGATGGTGCAAAGATCACGGCATTTCAAAGGGTGCAGGACAATGTGTGCTCCTGATCACTGTAGGATTATTATTATTATAAAATCATATGATTATTTCTGTTGAGCATTCAAATGTAATACTAAAGAGCTGCACCCATTACATTATGAGTGTAACAGCAATTCACTGATACTCTTTGGCTGTTGTAATGCCTTCAGATGCTCTTTGAGACTTTAAATGTATTCAGGTCAGTTTTTGCATAATATTAGGTACTCTGTGGCACTGGAGCTCCTCCAGTGAGGTTCGATGTAGGCAGTTGGTTTCAGTTGGGTCATATGAAGGTGCTATCATGCCCTTCGGAGATCATTAAGGGATGTCTCACTTTCAGTTTTTTTGATCTCATTAACAAGTGCTACATCACTCACTTCTGCGGTGTGCTGTCCATGAACCCAAGATGTGATATCAAGTCTAACTTAGAAACTTTGATAGTCACGTCAGGACGGCACATCACTTTTATTTCCTGTAATGAAAATCTGCTGTCCCAAAAACCAGAGTTGGCACCCGAGGTTTGGGTCGGCCGGGCACTCGGCCCCGACCACCGCCCAAATCACAATGCACCGGCCCCTTACGGTTTCTCCGGCAGGTGGTGAGCCCACCGAAGAGCGGCTCCACGTCATGGCTTCAGGCTGAGCCCGGCCAGGCCCCGTGGGCATAGACCTGGCCACCAGGCGCTCGCATGCGAGCCCCCCTCCCCCCAGGCCTGGCTCCAGGGTGGGGCCCCGGTGACCCCATACCGGGCGGGGTAAACGAAAGCCTTGATTTTTTCTTCATAAGGGGTTTTTGAACCGCGCTTTGTCTCGTCTGTCATCCAGGACCTGTCTGCCATGGGAGACCCTACCAGGGGCATATAGCCCCAGACAACATAGCTCCTGGACTCATTCAGGCACTCAAACCCCTCCACCACGGTAAGGTGGCGGTTCACGGAGATTCTGGCAAACCGTCCGGCGACTCAGAGGGGGGAAGCGGTGTTCCACGAACACTGTTTACAGTGGAAGTGGTGCGCTGCTGACCTCAGCTGAGGATGTCCTCGGGCGGTGGAAGGAGTACTTTGAGGATCTCCTCAATCCCTCCGACACGCCTTCCGTAGAGAAAGCTGAGGCTGGGGACTTGAAGGGGGACTCGTCCATTACCCTGGCTGAAGTTGCTGAGGTAGTCAAAAAAACTCCTCGGTGGCAAGGCTCCGGGGGTGGACGAGATCCGCCCCGAGTTTCTCAAGTCTCTGGATGTTGTGGGGCTGTCTTGGCTGACACGCCTCTGCAGCATCGCATGGAGTTCGGGAACGGTGCCTCTGGACTGGCAGATCGGGGTGGTGGTCCCTCTTTTTAAGAAGGGGGACCGGAAATTGTGTTCCAACTATAGGGAGATCACACTCCTTAGCATCCCTGGGAAAGTCTATGCCAGGGTACTGGAAAGGAGAATCCGACCGATAGTCGAACCTCGGATTCAGGAGGAGCAATGCGGTTTTCGCCCTGGCCGTGGAACACTGGACCAGCTCTATACCCTCACTAGGGTGCTGGAGGGTTCGTGGGAGTTTGCCCAACCAGTCCATATGTGTTTTTGTGGACCTGGAGAAGGCATTCGACCGTGTCCCTCGTGGCATCCTGTGGGGGGTGCTTCGGGATTATGGGGTTCGGGGCTCGTTGCTACGGGCTGTTCGTTCCCTGTATGACCGGAGCAGGAGCTTGGTTCGCATTGCCGGCAGTAAGTCAGACCTGTTCCCGGTGCATGTTGGACTCCGCCAGGGCTGCCCTTTGTCACCGATTCTGTTCATTATCTTTACGAACAGAATTTCTAGGCGCAGCCAGGGAAAGGAGGGTGTCTGTTTTGGTGGCCGCAGAATCTCGTCTCTGCTTTTTGTGGACGATGTGGTCCTGTTGGCTTCATCAGGTCAAGACTTGCAGTGTGCACTGGGGAGGTTTGCAGCCGAGTGCAAAGCGGCGGGGATGAGAATCGGCACCTCCAAATCCGAGACCATGGTTCTCAGTCGGAAAAAGGTGGATTGCCCCCTCTGGGTTAGGGGGGAGTTGCTCCCTCAAGTGGAGGAGTTTAAGTATCTCGGGGTCTTGTTCACGAGTGAGGGAAAAATGGAGCGGCAGGTTGACAGACGGATCGGTGCGGTGTCCGCAGTAATGCGGTCATTGTACCGCTCTGTTGTGGTGAAGAGGGAGCTGAGTCGTAAGGCGAAGCTCTCAATTTACCGGTCTATCTACGTTCCTACCCTCGCCTATGGTCATGAACTCTGGATCATGACCGAAAGAATGAGATCGCGGATACAAGCGGCAGAAATGAGTTTTCCTCCGCAGAGTGGCTGGGCGCACCCTTAGGGATAGGGTGAGGAGCTCAGTTACCCGGGAGGAGCTCGGAGTAGAGCCGCTTGCTCCTCCGCATTGAGAGGAGCCAGTTGAGGTGGCTCGGGCATCTGTTCCGGATGCCTCCTGGACGCCTCCCAGGGAGGTGTTCCGGGCTTGCCTACTGGGAGGAGGCCTCGGGGCAGACCCAGGACACGTTGGAGAGACTATGTCTCCCGGCTGGCCTGGGAACGCCTTGGGGTTCCCCCAGAGGAACTGGAGGAGGTGTGCGGGGAGAGGGAAGTCTGGAGGACTCTGATCGGACTGCTGCCCCCGCGACCCGGCCCCGGATAAAAGCGGAGGAAGATGGATGAATGGATGGAAAATCTGCTGTCAAATAATCAATATCAGATGAGAGGTGATAAGAGGTTTCTAAAAGTGATGTTTTTAAACAAATATGTTTATCATCTGTTTCTGAAGCTGTTTTTTTTGTGATAATTCTACAATTCACATAAAGGTTTTAAAATTTTCATTTTTTATAGAGAGATTCACTGTGTTTGCTATAGTTGATTTGGACACTCCTGTGGTGGGGGGGGGGGGGTGTCACTTTCTTATGGCTCATGTCTGAATGTAAAGCTGAAATCTGATGATGTTCACTTGGAGATTATGAATATTTCATGTGGTAGACTTTAAATTGGGCTGGCACAGCAAGTAGCGCTGCTCCCTCACAGCACCTAGATGGTACGAAAGGATGTGGGTTCAATCCCCGCTCAGTCTATGTGGGTTTCTGCTGGGTGCTCTGGTTTTCTCCCACAGTCTGAAGACATGCTGTTCAGGTTCACCCATAGTATGTGAGTGACAGAGAGAGTGTGTGTGTTCCACTGATGTATGGAGGAGTGACCCATTTTAAGTAGTGTATCTAGCAGTGTAAGTCACCTTGGTCTATATGGCTTGTGGGCTGATAACACTACATAGAGTTCATTGGAAGCCACTTTGGAGAAAAGTGTCTGCTAAATAAACAAATGTAAATTTTGAAACTTGCTGCTGTACTGTCAAAATTACTCTGTCACCTGTGCCACTAAGCTCCATTCCGAGTGTCTGTTTGTCTCCACTTTGGGGCACAGCACCTGTGCTGGAAGCAGAGCAGCCATAAAAAATGCCGTGCGTTGAGCTGCACGTCATTTTCAGCCATATTTAGAAGCACTCACACGTCGTGGCTCAGAGTTTAAAGAGAAAACCACAGGAAAGCCTGAAGCACCGAGTAGCACCGGTCCACGTGTGTAGTCCTGCCCACGGCTAAAAACACGACCCTTTGGGAACTTTGGTGGTGGCGACGTCACCGCAGAAGGACAAAGCTGTGTGTAAAAGAGTCCCATTTTCTAGCGGCGACGACAAGCTGGCTGTTCTCAGTGGCTGTCGTCTTCCATCAGAAGAAGAAGTGGCATCGTCACTGGCCGGTCGCTGACTCAAAAGAAAATCCAGGCAATTAACTTCCCAGTCAATGAGCTTTCCGCGGCTTACCGTGCCGTGGGCTCCATGAGTCACGGGTAAGATGGCATGCTCGTCTGTGGCACTGACTAACGTCTCCTACACAGAAACACTATGGTACTCACGTCCACACACAGGCTTGCACACACTCCAGCGTACGTGACGCTCATTTCTGCCGTGTAGAACTGGGCAGCTAACATCCCAATGGAAAGTAACTGTGCAGGCAGGAGGTGTCGTCCCAGTGTGGTTACAGTGTTTTTTATGGCTGTAATAAGTTGGAAACATTTTTTGAGTGGGACTGAAACATTTGAAAATGTTGCTTTTTTGGTCCTGTGTTCATGTGAGTTACCTCCCACAGTCTGATGGAGGAAGTTTTGGGTGGATCTGTGTCTCTAAATTGCCCATAGTGTGTGTGTGTGTGTGTGTGTGTGTGTGTGTGTGGAGTTGCCTTGTGATGGACTGGCATCCCATCCAGGGCGTACCCTGCCTCACTCCCTGTGTTTCTGGGATGGACACTGGACCACTGCAACCCTGCACTGGCCAAACAGTTAATGATGGACATTGGGATGGATTGATTTTTGCTGCCTTTCAGCTAAACAGAACTTTACCAGGTTTCATGCCAGCTGGGCACTGAGAAACACCTTCACCTGTAGACAACAACTCATCCATGTACCGTGAGCGCAGTAAAACAGATGAACGTTTTCCCAAATATGGATAAGGCTGCATGGGTATTTTTAATGCTCCACATCCACCTGGCAGGTTCAATGGCCACAGTTAAAAGTGGCTACTTACTGTGATGTGGGCAGGGAGAGCACAGCTTGGCAAACACGTGGGATCGTGCCGAAGGCATAAGAATTCGGTCCAGATGGTGGTAGGTTCTGATTCTATTCCCGTGCAGAAGACTCACTGAGTGTGAGGATGAAAACCAGACTGGGCCTGAATCATGTGGACTGGGGGGTGGGCGACCCCTTGCACGAACTTACAGGACCTTCGCTGTTGGAAAGCATGGAGCCCAGGAGTGCTAGGTCAGAGGCTGGAGGAGAGACACTCTTGTCACACACACACACACAGCTGCCAGAGACAGGCTATAAAGGGATGACATCTGTTCATTTCAAACTGCAGTTACAAACATGGAAGGTACCACATCTGTCAAAATACATTAAAGTTTCCAGAATTTTTTTTGTTCCACACACACACACACACACACACACATTTTCGGAAACCGCTTGTCCCATATAGGGTTGTGGGGAACCGGAGCCTACCCGGTAACACAGGGCGTAAGGCCAGAGGGGGAGGGGACACACCTAGGGACAGGACGCCAGTCCATCGCAAGACACCCCAGGTGGGACTCGAACCCCAGACCCACTGGAGAGCAGGACTGTGGGCCAACCCACTGCACCACCACACCCCCATTTTTTTGTTCCACTTCAATCTATATTTGTTGAAGAGTTTTTAGCATTATTTAAAACAGCCAGTATCCACACAATTGCTGGAGACACTAATATGATCAGAGGAAAGGACAGGATAATACTTTATTAATCCCTTGCTGATCCTTGGCTGGTTCACAATAGGTAAATATTGTAATAAAAGTTACCAGGTTAATGCCTGATATGTTAAGTGATTAAAAAAATTTCTATAGCTTTCCAAATTTCTGCAATACACTATCATGATTTGCTTGAAACTGAAACTTTTTAAAGTTTATCTCAGGCCTTGTTCATACACTTGAACCAAAATAGCCTTTTTTTCCTTCCAGCCATAGAAATCACTTCTTTGCAACCTCTTAAAAGCCACCTGCTGTTCTGAAGTCCTCCAGTTTCCGGTTTCTCCACTCAAAGAGCACAAACTAAAAAAGTGCCCTGAGTGTCACGCTGACAAATACATGGTAACACAAAGTAATTTTTTTTAATAAAAAAAAAAAATCAGAAATCAGAGAAAGCACTTGACGGGGTGCGGTGGCGCAGTGGGCTTGGCCAGGTCCTGCTCTCTGGTGGGTCTTGGGTTCGAGTCCTGCTTGGGGTGCCTTGCGATGAACTGGTGTCCCGTCCGAGGTGTGTCCCCTCCCTCTCCAGCCATGCACCCTGTGCTGCCAGGTTAGGCTCCGGTTTGTTACAACCCTGCTCAGGACAAGTGGTTTCAGAGTGTGTGTGTGTGTGTGTGTGTGTGTGTGTGTGTGTGTGTGAGAAAGAGCCTGGTTTTGTACACGCTATTCTGAGTGCTCTCTGCCTTGCTAGATGACGTGTGGCAGTGAATCTCCACCGTGATTCCTGATTTGCAGCAAATGAGGTGTACATTGATATGAATATGAATTAACTCTGTCACCAAATCTTTGGCTGCCTTGAAGGAACTGTTTATAACTTGGCTGGGTGTCCATGAGGCTTACACTGCCCAGAACACCATGGACAGATTCTTCTTCTTCTTCTTATTATTATTATTATGTATATATGTATTAATAATAATAATAATAATAATAATAAGAAGAAGAAGAAGAAGAAGAAGAAGAAGAATACATTAATTTAATCTGACAGCGGAGTACATGAAGTTGATTATAGTTCAGAATGTATGAGACCAGCATCTTCACATGATCAGGTCAGGGGTCACCCAGAGTAATCACAAAGTTTCTGAATTGCGTTATGCAGGGCTCCAGAGGTGCTACAACTGCAAAAAGTGCAAAGAAAAAAAATTGCTTTTCATCTTTTAAGTTTATCACCTATTAATGCCATGTTACAAAAAAGTCATGGCATAAGGGTGAGATGACAAAGGTGTAAAATGGCCATCTGCACTGTAGACAGCATCTGTAGACAGCAATCCATCCTGGGCCTTCCTGTCCTCCTTTTATCTGTCAGCATGAACATGAAGCAGAAGAGTTCTGCACGTATGCCACCCCTCTGCTTGATGATAAATAAAAATATAAAATGGAGCGGATCGACCCGGCGCTTTCAAGGCACGTAATTGTAAGTCTCCCCTCATTGTTACTCCTGTCCAGGATATTACTGCTTTTATTTCATCTCAGACTGTAGCAAACAGGAAGTCTCCCCTCAGGTAAACACACTCAAAACGCTTTCAGAGTGCAGCAAAAATAGTTGCGTGTGAAGAATGGGATGGGTGGTTTTCAAAAGATGAAAATAAAATGAGTCGAATTTGACATCGTTAAACTGCTAATGCGGTCTCCTGTTTGTGAAGCTGCCATGGAAGTTGGCACACGTTGTCATGGCAACCTTTGTGTCGGGAAAACGTGCAGCTCGGTGAGGATGTGTTGCTGCATCTGTTCATTACTGAAGCTTCCTTCCTTCAGTCTGACAACTTCAGCACACATGGGCATCAGTGATCGTTTTCTCTGAGCGGCTTTTTAAGGCAAGGAGCACTAAATGTGCAAGTGCGTGACTGAAAAGGAAGCCACTTTTCTCGAACGATGCCCACTTTTCTAGAATGGCGCATGTTATACAAGCTCTTTCACCTGCTGCTTCATCTAAATCATCTCAGCTGAGAAAATGACTGTTTACCTATGAGCAACAACTTGTGGATGAGACACAGTGATGTGGTAAGAGCCTTGGTTTCCTTAGGCACATTCCAGATAGAGTACAGGATGTTTCTTCAATCACTGTCTCCCTCTAGCGAGGAGCAGAAAACTAATCAGTAGACAGTGCAGGGGGCTTCCTTTCCCCTATAGTAAGTCTTCACTCCATTCATCACTTTGAGCATGTCAAGCAAAAAAATTAATGAGGTGGAAAAATGATGCATTAAACAAGCTAGATGGAGTGAAAGTGGTCAATGTACTCCTGCGTTTGTAAATAATTGAGAGAAGTAAATGTAAATTCAGTAAAAGAGGAGCCAATAAACCCTATGACCATTATGTTTTTACAGCCTAAGCAAATAAACACAGTTTTTCAGTCATATTTGCTCACACCAAAGGCTTCCCTGGGAGATTCTCCTGTGCATCTTTTGACTTCTGAAACCTTTGAACTCTCCTTCTAATAAGGAACTCAAAGGCAAAAAAAAAAAAAAGTCTGAAAGAAAGCCTTTAAGAGCAAAAAGGTTCTAAAAAGTAAAAAGAAAGCCTTACTTCTCAGTTTAAAATATGAACTTGCATGAAATTCTCTATAACTTATAGTATAAGGCAATAACATTACAGAGGAGTTGCAAAAGTCTTAAGTGATTAATTTAAGTATTATTTAAAGAATTAGGTGGTATTACACTAATAATAATAATCTCGGAGGAAATCCACGCAAACACTACCTGCAACACGTGATGACGCCGATTATATCATGAGTATAACCCAGTAAAACTCGCTCTCTGTATCATGTGTATCTAGGCCTATGTGTGTGTATAAAACACATTTATTTATTTATCTGTTTGCATGTTTATTTATTAGAGGCATGAAGAAAGGGACTGAACTGTCTTCGTGTGGAGTTTTGAGCTTCAGTTTTTGTTATTAGCTACGCTTCGTGTAGTGTATGCGGAGTGTTGCCTGTGCGCACCTTTCCAAAGTAGGTGGCGCCACAGAGTTTCATTGCTGTTTACGCACAAAACCAGCGAAGAAGAAAAGGACAGTAACCCGGAAGTAAAACGCCGAACGCCCTCAGTGACCCACCATTTTCGCTTCTTCTGTTTCTACGTCTTCTTTCCGTACTGCGGCTTCGTTCTCTTGATATAATTCGTGAAGTTGTCATGATGGAGGGCGGCAACAGTCTTCAGAGATTGGAAGGTCGTCTTCAGGAGTTGGAAGGGCGTGTTTATGGAGAAAGGGGAGCCCGAAAGAGCAAGTCTGTGAAGGTATGAATCCGGCAGGGATGCCAGGGTGGTCCGACAACGCCCAACACCTCCAGCTAACGCCACCTAACTTGACTTAACATCACCTAATTACCCCTTCGCTACTTGGGTCACGCGTTTCCCTGGCCTGCAGAGCAACGGGGAGCGAAAGCATTACATTTCGCACTCATCAGATCGAGCAGACACGTTTCTGCTAAGTCAAATTTACGTCAGAGTAAACAAAAAATTGCATTTACCTACAGTAATGTGTGTGTTGCCTCTCTTTTGTCCACCAGATTGCCGACTCAGTAGCGAGGATCCAGACCGCCCTCGGCAACACGGCCAACAAGAGGGAGCGCGTCAAAATTTTGCACAAAAAAAGTTGAGTGAAACGAGCAAAACGTCTGAACATCATATCATGATTCATTGAGCATCGCGTTGCCTCAACACTCATTCACAATTTGACCTTAGAGACTAATGGAGAATAGTCGTGGGAACTGAGGTCCCTCAGCAACACAGATCTCATGTTGATGAGAGCTGTCAGTGTAAACAGTAAATGATTCTGTTGCGAAACGGGGTCATTACTCACTGCCAGATTACTGGGGTAACTGACCATAGCCCGGTCCTGAGATGCACTCTGCAGTAGGGGGTCACACTTTCTGCTGTAAAAGCGATGAGGGAACCTACCTTGCCGGGCAGCATGGTGCCACAGCGAGTAGCACTGCTGTCTCACAGCGCCTGCGTAGTGTGAGAGGACGTGGGTTCGATCCCCGCTCAGTCTGTGTGGAGTTTGCATGTTCTCTCTGTGTCTGCGTGGGTTTCCTCCCACAGTCCAAAGACATGCTCTTCAGGTGGATTGGTGACTCTAAAAAGTTACCCATAGCGTGTGTGTGAGTAATAGAAAAAAGGTGTTTCACTGGTGTATAGAGTGATTCATTGTAAGTAGTGTGTCTAGCAGTGTAAGTCAGCTTAGGTGAACAAGGTGTGGGCTGCATAGTGTTCGTTGGAAGTCACTTTGGAGAAAGTGTTTGCTAAATGAGTAAATGTAAAGAAATTCTGAAGTCGGAACTTCCCGATTCTCTATTCCAACTCTCCCACATGCAACACTACACCCGATGTCATTACAATTTATTAAACCTTCTTTCATTAAAAATGTATATGTACAATACACTGATCAATCTTATTTTCTAGTATATGTCATAAATGAACAGCTACTAAGCATGTATTGAAGCAAATATCACAACAAACTATCAGATGGTTTAAGAGTAGTCATTAGTCTGACTGTATAACACTCAGCAATAGTCAAAATGTGTTCAGTTATAACACAGACCTCTTCCCTTCCTGCACCTCCCTCAGAATCCAGGAACAAAACTTTGTTTCATTCACAGAATGTATCTAACACCAGTGCATCTTCACAGGGTATTTCCAGTGATCTCGGCTGTGCTTTAAGTGCAAAGCCTCTTCAGGCACTTTCACCCATTTTTTCTGGCAAAGTGATAAATTGCAGACTTACTGGACCAAGGTACACTGAACTTTCCAAGAAACCTTTATCGAAATATTTGATTTCTCTTTAACTATTTTGTTGTTAATTCACAACTGAAACTCCCAGTCTTTTCTTGGTGTACTGTCTCTATGCTGTTGTAAACCTGTCCTGTGCTTATTTTGATCGTTTCGAAAGTATTGTTAGTAGATGTGTGTGGAAGTAAAAGTTTGTAACATCTGAAACCTCCTCTCTTCCTCCTGCTCTCTAGTTGAGGACCTCGTGAAATACCTGGATCCTCAATTCACTGACCACATTGCTCTCCCTGACTCTGTAAAGCTAGAGTTCATTTTAGCTGGTGAGTAGCTCTGCGTAATAGCCCTCAGTTGAAAAAGAAAATGCATGAATGGATAGAATGAATTTGTTTTTGGAATAAATTGGATGATGGGGTGATTTTTTTTTTTTGGATGTGTCACACATTTAATGGTGACATGCAGTATATGGCACTATAACATAGTGTAATGTATTGAACTCGTCCTTCTGTCCCCTGTGCAGATGAGGACTTCCTGTTGTCCCAGGCAGCTCTGCTGGAACAGGTCAGCACTCTGCAGCCCCTCCTTGACAGCAGCCACATCAAAGGTCAGGGCAGAGGCATCACAAAGGGTCCTCGGTGGATCCAGTGCAATATTTGTCCGTATAAATGGGTGATGTTTCCATCACTTAGGCAGAAGGTGTCATATTTATCACATTGTGCTGATTTTTGAATGTATTTCATCACTGTATACTTCTTAACATTTCATTTACATTTATTCATTTAGCAGACGCTTTTGTCCAAAGCGATGTACATCTCAGCAAAAGTACAATGTATGCATTACATTAAAAGAAAGAGACATAGCTGCAGACATGAAAGTCTCAAGTAAACCTAGTTTGTTACCTACCACTTGCTGCACCGAGGTTTGTTGTTCAAGTAGGTGCATAAAACACAGGATAGACAAATCCTGATACCCTCCCACCATTTTTTTTAATTAAATATTCTAAGGTATACAAATAAGCAAATACAATGCCGGCGTAGTGGCTGAATAAAGGTTGTATCGGGATGGTCATGAAGTTACAGTGCGTGAAAAATTGCACCGTAAATGAGCTGGAGAGATCTTGGGCGAAGTGGATCCGGAAAAGGTGAGTTTTCAGACCCTTCTTGAATATAGACAGAGTTTCCGCAGTTCTGAGTGACAGGGGAAGGTCGTTCCACCACAACGGAGCCGGAACCAAGAACCTCTGAGCTTTACCTTTCGTGCGCGGGACCACCAAGTGAGCTGAAGTAGATGAACGAAGGGGTCTGGCTGGGTTGTAGTGGATGATTAAGTCTTGTAAATAGCTGGGAGCGGTTTTATTGATGCATTTGTAGACAGTAACCAGGGTCTTGAATTTGATTCTGGCAGCTATAGGAAGCCAGTGGAGAGAAATGTGTAGAGGAGATACATGGGAACGCTTTGGCAAATCAAACACAACTCGTGCAGCAGCATTCTGTAGAAGCTGCAGAGTTTTGATGGCAGTAGCAGGAAGGCCACACAGGAGAGAGTTGCAGTAGTCCAGATGGGAACTCACCATGGCCTGGACAAGTAGTTGGGCAGAATCGGTAGTGAGATAGGGACAGATCCTACGAATATTATGCAGAATGTATCTGCAGGACCAGGTTGTGGCTTCGATGTGCTGAGAGAATGACAGACTCGCATCAATCGTTACTCCCAGACTCTTAGCCAAGGAGGTAGGCGAAATGGGTGAGTTGTCCAGTTTGATCGAGAGGTTTGGAGAGGTTGAGTTGGAGGTGATCATACATGAAGAGACGTCCAACAGGCAAGCAGCAATGTGTGCGGAGATGTCTGACGCACCAGGTGGAAAGGAGAGGAAGAGCTGGGTATCATCAGCATAGCAGTGGTATTTGAATCCATGGGAGGCTATGACCGGAGTGAGGGAGGAGGTGTAGATCAAGAAAAGAAGAGGACCCAATACTGAGCCCTGCGGAACACCGGTTGAGAGAGACAGAGGGGAAGAACGAGCGCTCCGCCAGACCACTTGATAGGATCTGTCAGATAGGTAGGACTCAAACCATCTTAGTGCCGCACCTTCGATCCCAAGCTGGTTAAGAGAGGAGAGTAGAAACCAGTGATTGACAGTGTCGAACACTGCAGACAGATCGAGGAGGATGAGGACCAAGGAGAGGGAGGCAGCTCAGAGAGCATCAGATACCACCAGAAGGGCGGTCTCAGTAGAGTGACCAACTTTGAAACCAGACTGATAACCATCATGGAGACGGTTCCGGGTGAGGAAATCAGACAGTTGATCACAGGGCGCCCGCTCTAGGGTCTTAGACAGGAAGGAGAGGAGAGAGACCGGTCTGTAATTTTCAACCACATTGGGGTCCAGGGTGGTTTTAAAAAAAAAAAAAAAAAAACAGGTGAAATTATAGTGGTTTTGAAGGCAGCTGGGAAACAGCCAGAGGTGAGTATGAAATTGATGATCGTAGAGATGAAGGAGGAGAGTTTACGTTACGTTTATTCACTTAGCAGATGCGTTTCTCCAGAGGGCTTAGAATTGATACTATGTAGCGTTACTAGCCCACACACCTTATTCACCAAGGTGACTTACACTGGTAGATATACTACTTACAATGGGTCACTCATCTATACATCAATGGAACACGCTCTCTTGTGACATTTACACACTATGGGAGAACCTGAACAGCATGTCTTCAGGCTGTGCGAGGAAACCTATGCAGACAACATGCAAACACCACGCAGACTGAGCGGGGATCAAACCCACGTTCTCTCACACCACTGCAGCAATGTGAGACAGCAGCACTACTTGCTGTGCCACCATGCCACCGAGTTGCGGGAAATGTTCTGAAGGAGTGATGATGGGATCGGATCAAGCGAGCAGGTGGTGGCTCTGCGCTTTATGGGCACTTGTGTGTATGTGTCTGTTACTGGAGCTATACGAAGGCCATTGTTGTCAGTTATGGGAATGATCACCTCTAACTTTTGAACTCCTGTACCCCAAACAGCTGTTCCAGAGCATGCAACCAAACTGCAGCGGCTCTCCCAGATCCACATCAGACAGCAGGTATGAGATTTTACTGTGGTGTTTTTCCCTTTCCCACACATACACACACAGACAGATGAGATGAGCTCATCTGGAACAGTGTGGAAGGATAACTAGGTTAAGTGAGCTCCAAATGGCATCAGGCCTCACATCTGACACATCCCTGTTTTGCAAATGAAATTCAGAATGTACTGTTAACTATTCACTGCAAGGGTCTGCATGATTTCAAAGAAAACTGTTATGTAAGGCACTTTGGACCAGAGTACGTTCAGCAAGTTGTGTAATGCAATACAGCGATGTCTGACAGTCCAGTTTTGTCTTTCCCCAGGACCAGACTCAGGCTGTATCAGAGGAGGTCAGGAAGCAATTTGAAGATTACAACAAGATGGTATCCTTTTCCATATGCACTTAAAATCACCTTTGCATATTATTCAGTCTTTCTTTTTTGAGCTGAGTGTCCAGGTAGCAAAGTTGGGTATTCAGATATAAACACTTTACGATTATAGATAAAAACTCTTTCCATATTGTAAGGTGAAAGTGTTGAGGTAATCATGATAGTTTTATGACTTATGTGCAACTTTACTTGTGCTTGCTGAGCTCATGTCACTCATCCTTTGTGATATAGGTCATGTCAGAATAAGATTTCCACAAGATAAAGCATGTGGAATTATTACAATTTAACTGACCATCCATCATCTCTAACAGCTTGGCCATTGCAGGGTCATGGTGGTCCAGAGCCTATCCTAAAAACACAAGGCTTGAGACACGGTACGCCATGGATGGCATGCCAGTCTATCACAGGACAGTCTCTCTCTCTCTCTCTCTCTCTCTCTCTCTCTCTCTCTCTCTCTCTCTCTCTCTCTCTCTCTCTCTCACGGCAATTTGAAGTAACCAGTTCACCTGAAATATGTCTTTGGACTATGCGATGAAACCCATGCAAACACAGGGAAGACATGCAAACTGCACACAGACTGAGCCAAATTTGAACCCACAGCTTTGGAGTTGTCAGGTACCAGCGGTACCTACTGTGCCATAGGTACTAAGTGTGATGAAGTGCAGTCATGTGGACACTCAGCTGGAATCTACATGGAGGAAGTAGTAGTGTATTTGATGTTATGAGAGTCAGAGAACCTTCATATTGGGGGTAATGGAGGTCACAGAAGGAGAGTCCATGCAGGAGAGAACAGGGTAATTGTCTGTGTTGGTGGTGTAATTACACTGGCAATGAACTTCAGTCTTAATGTGGTAAAGCAGGATGTTAGTATCTACAGGGTGTCTGTGCTGGAAGTGAGCCCCACTGCGGGCTTCATTGTCAGTGAGCTCCAGAGCTGGTATGTCTGTGTGCTTAACACTGTTGCACCTTGACCCTATTCAGATGTTCCTGCTCTCCAAGCAGTTTTCCCAGTGGGATGAGACCCTGCGACAGCTGGAGGGAGCCACACAGGTGAAGCCTGTGGACTGAATCATGGCCTCAACGTTCCAGACAAGTCACGGAAGATCCACACGCATTCGTGGTCTTCATCCTCTTAGCAAGTTGGCATAACTGTAGAGACCCTGAATTCCAGCTCCCTGTAACTGTTATGACTTTGGACAAGTAAAAGACACAGGGATGGAGCAAACGGCCATGTCGTTCCACTCTTGTGTACATTAATGGCTTCCACTTCTCAATACAGACTGTCATGGAAGTCTTAAGTATGCAAATATGCACGTATTCAGTTCATTCAGTTGTTTCATATTTGCACTTTGAACAAACATAAGGGTTGAGGGTTTCCTGTTATCGCTGCAGTAGACTTTTAATAAGTTAAAGTTGTAATGTTTTCTCCTTACAAAATGATTTCAGAATTCTCACAGGTTTAGGCACATACTGTAACTACTGTCTTTTAATGCATTTGAAGCTGTTCTATATTTAGACCAAAACACTTAACTGTTTTAGAATAAGCTTTGTTGTTGACTTATGTAGGTGTGACATGACCTTGAAAGTACAGTATTTGAAGTTGGGAAGTATAACAGATATTGGTTATGTTGCACTTTGCTCTTTTGTTCAGAATACTTAATATTAAAACCCTTCAACAATGGCTTTAGTGTAGTCCTCTTAATCCATCTGCTGTTTCGTGATCCTCTGTGAGACAAATAAGCATCCGAAGAGCTTTAGTGTAAGACATTTCATCAGATGCATTTGCAGTTTCTCACGCTTGTTTTGTGTGTGCGTTGCTAAATAAATAAATGTAAATGAATATGTGTTCTGTGCCTGAACATGTAGATGCTCTTTTTCCAAGTGTTTTGCCTGCGGTTCCTGAATACTGCGGTAATAATGACTCTGCGCCACTAGGGGGCGCTATCAGACAGAGTTTGCGCTGTACGGTTAACGAGAGGACAGATGTTGAAAACGTGGCAATTGTTTGGGAGCTCTTGAGGAGAACGGCTCGTTGGTCTAGGGGTATGATTCTCGCTTAGGGTGCGAGAGGTCCCGGGTTCAAATCCCGGACGAGCCCTTTGCTCACATCTTTTTTGGCCAAACAGGAGTCCACAACTTTACTTCCAATAAATTTTGCAAAATGTGTTATTACATCCAGCGTGGTGTGGAGAGATGAGCTAAAATAGTTATTTGGTGAAATGCTGGGTTATATTTTTGCTACAAGAAATTAATGTATATAATTTAAAGTAACACAAGCATAGAGCACAACCTGTGTAATCTTTAAAACCATTTCCCTAGATGCTACATATCATATTAATGAATTTAATATCAGTTGAAGAGGAGTCATTGTATCTAACTGTAAGTATGAATAATAAGTGAACTCCATATTATCTAATTCATCTTTGGTTATGGCAATAATCTGCAGTCTGCAATCATCTGAATTTGCCATAATATGGCAAAGGATGTGAAGCATTATGCAGTAAATGTTTTATACCTACTTTCTGGGGATATTTTTGAATTATCTCATTTTAATTGATTCTTAACAATTCTTTTCTTACAGATTATTGTCTGCATAATATGATCCACAGCTTTTTTTGTCATATGTGTCTTCTAACCTTAAACTTTAATTTGTGACTATTCAAAAATCTATTTTTAAGTCTGAGCAGCCCGTGTCCACATCCACAGCTCCTCAATTATAAACTTGTCATAATGACAAACTGCAGTAATCAGCTGTTCTATAGTCTAGTGGTTCTCAAATGTGGTCTTTACAGCAGGCAATTTTAAAGTGTTTAACATTTTTGTCAAAATTAAATTCTAGCAATAAAACTGTGACATGCTGAATTTACTGTAAACTTTATATGGACCCTATTTGTAAAGTATGAGAACACTAACATCACTGCAGTTACATTAATCTGACACTTTTCTCCAAAGGAACTTACATTTATTTACACAAGTGTGTAATTTTTGCTAAAGCAATTGAGGGTAAGTACATTGCACAAGGGTACTAAGTATTTACAAAGTAAATTACAAATATGTTATTCCAGAGTACTACAGCTGGAGAGGGGATTCAAACCTACAACTTTTCAGGCCAAAGATAGCTTCTCTACCCACTATGCTACCAGCTATTAATTTACAGTCACTCTTGTAAATGTATATTGTGGGTAACACATAGAATTAGAGCAGTGGAATAAAACATGTCCCTAGAAGGGGATTTGGAACAGTTGTCGCTGCTGGACCTACCTGGTGGTTCCCAGGAAGTAGCACTTCCCCTTGTTTACTGAAGACTGTAATACGCAGTACTGCCACTAGGGGTCAAACACAGCAACGTTTCACTTTCCAACTGCCCGCGTGGCAAAACTTTCACTACGGTATTTGGAAAACCATAAGGATTTGTTTTTCGCTATGTGGCTCGTTGGTCTAGGGGTATGATTCTCGCTTAGGGTGCGAGAGGTCCCGGGTTCAAATCCCGGACGAGCCCATAGACTTTTACAAGCCAAAATTAAATCATTTCATGGTTTGTAAGAGTGTGTGATTAGCACTTACTAAGTGGTGATATTATACACAGCTCCTCGGATTAGGACTTTTAAGCACATGCTTATCTGACAACCTCGCCTGGTTATGTAGTGGAGAACTTTTAAATGCCTATGCAAATTGTCATTCAGCAACGTGGACCGACTTTGACGCATCCACAGCGTGTCAACCAGCGCCGTGCGCGCCACCCGCAACCGTCAGCTGTTCGTTGTTTCCTGCCCCCCAACCGCAGCGCGAGAGCAGGATGACGCAACTTCCGTTCGTGCGCCGGACGCCATCTTGCACAACAACAAGTCGGGAGTGGAACCTGGGTGTCGGCGCCCGCAGCCGAAGGAAACAAGGGCGGATAAAGAGGGTGAGGGCGCGTCGCTGATTGTTTAAAGTGCGGAGAGGCTGCCAGGCGCGTTTAAATAGTGGTACTGGAGCAATTTTCTTACCCTGCTCCGCGGGTGGCGGAGCGGAGTCTCTCTGGCGGATCATGGCGACGATACGAACGAACCCGTACGGTACTGGGGCACTGTTCGTTTTCTTCTGTCGATGCGTAGGGTGGCTGCTTCGCTTCTTCATTCCCTCCAGGTGGCGCTCTGCGGTTCGGCTCTGGGTTTCGTCCACTTCTCCTCAGCTGCTACTGCTGTAAATTTTCCCATCATGTCACAGTGACACATGATGATGATGATCATGATGATGTGTATACAACTTACACACACACAGCCAAGGTAATTTTTACTGTCTCAATTTAGGGCATGTACCTTCAGACACACTGCAGCAGCGGGGTTCGAACCCCTGGTATGTCGAGTCGAGTGGAAGGATTCAAGGAAGCAGCTCTAGCCACTGCGCCACCTGCTGCTGTGCTCCGTGTTCTTTCGCTTTACCTGCGGCACGTGATCCTCATTAGCAATGTAATCCGCGTTAGTCTGTATGTTTCAAGTGCTTTTATTATGTTTGTTAATTTTTAGTTGTCTTCCAAAGCGACATACAGTGATACTACTTACTTTTTTGGATGATGCCTGCGGTGATTTACAGTAGTAAGGAAATAAGGGGCAGCAGGTGACTGTGATTAGAGCTGCTGCCTTGCACTGGAAGGGCCTGGGTTTGAATCTCACCTCTTGCTGTAGTGCCCTTGATCAAGATATTTACCCTGAACGGATACAGTAAACATTACCCAGCAGTGTAAAAGGATAAATCACTGGAAGTTGCTTAGCATGGCAAATTTCTTTGAAGAAAAGCGTGAACAAATACTGGAACCATTTACCTATTTATACTAGAGAGTAATGTAACACACATGTGCACACTTGTTAGTCACCAATTCACCAGACACGCTTTGGGAGGAAACCTGGGGGACCGTGAGAGGAAACAGAGCATCTGTAGGAAACCCATGCAAACTCCATACAGACTGACAAAACGCTCCATAGCCCCCCTGCCACTATATATTGGTAAAAACACTAATACATACAAAAGCTCCCTGCAGCATTTTCAACATATCGCAAGTCAGCATTTCTGACAATGTCAGGATTCTGTCTCCTGAGCCATCACATAACATTCTCTGTCTCCCTTAAATAATGTGTGAAGTTGATTTGTTTAAATGTGCTTTTTTTGTGGCTGTAGTTATTTGGCTCTTTATATTGAGAGTCTCAAACTGCCCATGTAGAAGCCGCACGAATGTTTGATGGGTTCAGATAAATTCTGGAGTGCTAAAATTGTCTACTTGGATTTTTTTTTTTTTTTTTGCTCTTCATTATCTCAAACTGCCTTCTTTGTTTTTTTACAGGGTTCCCAGCACTGCCTGCTCTATCTGTCTCATTCCATCCAGAAGCTCACCTTGTCCATTGAGTGCAGGACGGTGTGCGTCATTGGCTCAGGGGTCCTGCTTGGCAGCGCTGTGATGTATGAGGGAGCGTGAGAGGATCCAGTGGGGGCCGAGCGCATTGTGTCAGTGTGGAGAGTACATACTCCAGTTCCTCAGCATCAATGTCCTTACTATGAAACATGGACCAAAGCGTAGTTGACAGTCCTGTCACGCTGGTCATCAAGGCGCCCAACCAAAAGTACGATGATCAGACAATTAACTGTTTTCTGAACTGGACAGTGGAGAAGCTGAAGACGCACCTCTCCAAAGTTTACCCTAGTAAACCGGTGAGTAGGCAGCTCTCCTGCCAGATGTAGAAATGAGATGCCCATTGGTGGGTCTGAGCTTGGTACTCCGATACTAAGCCAGTATGGTAAGCGGTGTATTTATGCCTCACTTCCTGTTTGTGTTCATGTGTCTCTTCACTGTGTGGTGACGATGGAGGGAGAGGTCAGACTGGTGTTTATGAACTGTCCTTTGCTATGATAATCAGCTGTGCCTCTGGAACTCTAGGCTGTACTGTGAATCTGAGCTACTCCTTGGTGTGATCTCTGCCCAACCATAATGCTCAGCTGATGCTGTCCTGTGTATTGCTAAGATCTCTGTCATACGAGTCTGGGCTCTCCTGATTGGTGTGTCCCAGTTTAGAACATCCCTCACGTTCAGCAGCACGGTTACAACCTCTGCAAATAGTGAAATGTGATTTTGTCGTGCAAAGCTGATTTAAAAGTAGTACTCCTGAGTTAGGAGCTCTGATTGCTGAGCCTTTTACTGCTGGGATGGCTAGAGTGTTGCCAGCATCCTGTTGTCTCTGAAAGAAAAGCAGTAACCAGGTGGCCCTCTGGTCGGCTTGACCTGCTTTTGAAAAACCTTTCTTCTGTAGCAGATACACATTGGCTGGATTAGTTGTCTCTGGAGTGAAAATTCTGCTGCTTTCCTGCATCAAGACGGACACTGGCATGTTGCAAACACATTAACATTTGGTCTTATGATAAAGTACTGTAAATGCATCACCAGAAGTTGGAATTTGTGTTTCAGTAAATTTGATCCAAGAAAAAAAAATATTTAACAAACTCACATATCAAGTCAGTAAAGTGACAGCCAGTATCTCTTTCAGCGGTGCTATAACACTGCTGTTCAGTGACAGTCAAGAGCAATCTTGCTGTACCAGCTGTCAAGAGGATGTACAGAATGGCAGCAAAGAATGGAATGTTGTTTTTTCCTGCCAATGCATGTGACAGCAGATCATTTGTCCACTGGCTAAGAATTCTTTGCCTGTCGCAAGGTAACTGGGAACTACCGAGGGGAAACATCTGGAAGATGTCAAGCTTGTAGTTGTTGCATAGGAAAGTAAACCAAGTATGTGAGCTGGAGAATTCCTTTGTTTCCAAAGTAATATGACATTGCTGAATCTAAGGTCAGTTTGGAAGCATGTCTAACTTACCACACGCTGAGAATTGCATACCTCAGACACTAGAAATGTCAGTTATACTGTCTCCAACACCCACAGTCAGCTGGCTGCCTACCCCTTCTGGGCTTGTTTGCAAAAAGTTATTTCAGAAGCAGTTTTCAGAAGTCAGGTGATCTTGCAGATGCGTGTAAGTCTGTCTTGTTTTTTGCATCTGTGCCAGCCCCTGGTGATGTCAGTGAGGGTGGAGAAGGCAGGTATGCAGTGATCTCAGTGTGATATGGTTTTGAAGTCTGGGCTCTCTCCTGGTCATTTTGAAATGCTCATTCTTCTGTTTTTAGGCCATTCAGTCTTAGATCTTAAGCACATTGGTAACTCTGTGTCCTGTTTCATGGTCCACTTTCATCCACTTACTCTCTGTACCAGCATATAGGGAGGAATTCAGGGTGGACTCAGTGAACATGAGGTGTCCAGCTCCTGTGGCTGTAAAACAGCCCTAGATCATTACGCCTCACAGTTAGCGAGGTTCTTATTGTGATGTGCAGTGTTTTACGTTACAGCCAATCTGGTCTTGTGTGTCTAGAAGTCATCCAGTTGTGTTCTGCAAACCTAAGGGATGCTGCCGTGTTCTTGGAGAAAAGGTTTCTTCTCCTGGCTGCCCTTCCTTTCAAATTCTTTTCCTAATAGTGGAGTGATTAACTCCAATATTTACTGTGTTTGCAGAGGCCTGTAGATCTCTGGATGTGCCTTTTGGGTTCTTTACCCTTTTCCTGAATATCGTCTGATCTTGGGCTGAGTTTGCTGGAACACTCCCTCCTGGGTGGCCTGGACACTCCCATTTGTAAATGATCCTTCTCCCTGTGGATGATGAACTCATGTAGTTTGTAGCTCTTCCCGCACTGAGGCACAGCAGCAGGAGGGATCATCAGTTAACCTTTGTCTTGGAAATGCTGAGTAAACACCAACCTGAACCCTCTGGACCATACTCCCACAGTTTCTGCTTTTACAGAAAGGGCTCATAACCTCCTGATGACCAACTCACCATGTTTATTTGACTGACAGCACTTGATTCTTATTACATTCTAAATGGATGTGGGTGCACTTACTCCCCCCACAACTTTTATATTTGGACTTAATTTTGGCTGAATACATAATCACAATGACAGTGTTTTCTTTGGACGATTTTAGGAAAACATCAGTCCAGTCTACAAAGCTTCTTTTAAATTGTGACAGTATAAGTTATTTTTCTTATTTGTGGGTTTTGTTGGAGTACTACTACTACTACCTGTTTTTCTTTCACGAATGGTACTGCTGTCAGCACTTTGCGTCCACTCATATTGGTGAAGCAGGTAGTTTGGTTGCAGTTAAAAGTGCTGTTATTTCTGTTCTTTCCTCTCCAGTCTTCCAAGGATCAGAGGCTGGTGTACTCTGGGCGGCTGCTCCTCGACCACCTGCAGCTCAGAGACGTCCTCAGAAAGGTATGACATCCTCTAGTCGTTAAAGGCTGCAGATGCAAAAGGTTCCAAAAAGTTTGATCTTGCACATAAAATCCTGTGTTCGGAGCCAAGGCACCATGCTCACTTCATTATCATTATTACACATTCATGGAGTTGAATAATTTTTCCTATTATCAGCTGAAGAGAACTGCTTCACAGTAACACTGAGACAGAAACAGTATATGAAGAAATGTCAAACATATACAGTTTCATAATACATGGTTTTATAGAAAGGGTGGTCATGTAGCACTACTGAAGAAGTCTGGAAGGATGACCAGATATTCCAGAATTCATTTGAATTATGATGCAGTTCAAGTAATTTTTCTTTTCATATAGATACTTGATTCAGGCAAATATTTGTAGAGGGAGTTTCTCATGTGCATCATAAGAATAAAGTACCTTTTTCTGCAAGTGCTGAATGACCACCATTCCAGAAAGACTGTCCTCTCACATTTCTTGTATTAAATGCTATCAGTGATTGCTGAGTAATTTTTACTGGAGTAAAGGTACTAGAGGGTATGTACCTTGATCTACTACAACAGAACCACAATTTTAGCCTGATTCCTTTGAATGGAAGGTGATGGCTCTAACCATCATGCCACTGTCTTGCTCACTTATTTGCTTCATCTTACCATTAGGATGTTCCCAAGTTGCTCACTAGCTTACTCTGGCATTGAAACTCCAAGAAGAGAGAAAAACATTATAGTACAGCACCCTTTTCCCTGACCATTGTGATGGCATCTCCAAGCACGATTTACATTTATTTGCTTAGCGGATGCTTTTCTCCAAAGCAACTTACAACAAACACTATCTAGTGTTACTAGCCCACACACACCTTATTCACGAAGGTGACTACACTGCTACATACACTACTTTACAAGGGGTTACTCATCCATGCATCGGTGAAACACACTCACTATGTGACACTCACACACTAAGGGGGAACCTGAACAGTATGTCTTTGGACTGTGGGAGGAAACCCACACAGACACAGGGAGAACATGCAGACTCCACACAGACTGAGCAGGGATCAAACCCATGTTCTCTCACACCACCCAGGCTCTGTGAGATAGCAGCACTACTCGCTGTGCCGCTGTGGGGTTTCTTGATTATGAAAGTGCTGGAAGCACTTTGCACAGACTTTTGTCTCATGGAGTAGTAACTAAATTCCTGAGTATAAGCAGAAGTTTTGTTCTTTTTTCAAAAAGGTTTGGAATTTATTGTAATGACTTATGTGGCGGGTGCATTCATTGAGCAGGTATATATTTCAGTAGGAAATGTGCAGTTTTATAGTCCACTCTTTATCTGATTTATCTTTGTTTTGCTCTGAACCTGCAGCAGGACGAATACCACATGGTTCACCTAGTTTGTGCATCCCACACCCCACCTGCATCCCCCCAGCCTGGCAGCAGCATTGGTCCCCCTGGCATGCCTGCCCCCAGCACGTTGGTAAGTGACCAGCAGCTAGTCTTGTGGTTATTTTGTAAATCTGCCTGGATTCCAGGATCCTAGGTTCTGGACTTTGATTTCTAAATATTACACAAAAATCAAAACTCCCTAATATCTTTCATGCCTTCTGGTTTTCAAGTGAAAATTAGAAAGATTTAGGAAAAGAAAAAAAAAAAAAAAATGTACCGTGACTTGAACAACAATAAAAATGTTTTTTTTTGTAGAGTTCTTTTCTTAGCAAAGCGACACATGACACGGAACAACTAAGCACACATGACCATATAAACAGAAATAAAAGCAGCAATAAGCTAGAAACAACAAGCCAGTAAGATAGCTGGTAGCTGAGGAGAGGAAAACAAAAATCTCCCAGCCATGAAGAAGAGAAGAAAATGAAAACCTCTGGGCTTCAAGTGCCAGCAGCTGCCCATCTCTCCTCAGCATTATAATGTAATTACAGAAGAACTATGTAGATGTGTCTAAAAATAAACCAATATACTGTGCATCACAGTTAGTCTATGGAGACAGTAGTCGTGGTCCAGGCTGCACTTCAGTTCGTGTTCCTTCCCTGAGAACAGCTGTGTTCTGTGTGTCTATTGGTTTCACATCACTCAGACTGAATAAGACTTTTCCTTGCATTTCAAACCAGTTTCAATCACCAAAATGAGAAGTGTTTTTTTTATAGAGACACATGAAGCAAGAAGGCCAATAAGTTGTTTATCTTTGTCTTCAGAATTCAGACACTTCTGATGCTTCCTCACCATCTGAACCTCCCAGCCAAGAAGGTCAGGTCACAGCTACAGCAGCAGGGGGTGCGGACGGACTGCGGCACCGTGCGGGCCCCACACAGAACCATGTCCACAGTCACAACCCTGCCTTCACACAGGGGTTTGTCCACGGTCCAGTTCACCTCCGTCCTGGCTCTGTGTGTGCGTGTGCGTGCATGTGCATACATGCTAGAGCTCCATTACCTGACATGTTTGCCACCTGTCCCCAGTCCAGAAGTCCTGTCTGGGTATGAACCAAAAGAATGCAGTATGGAGACACCTTACTGCACAGGAAAGCAGTTGCAGTAAAGCATGTAGAAGGAAAAATTACCGTATCAGTGCCAGTTATTGTAAATGTGGTGCCATAAGTGGCTGGTTTCCTTTCTGATTTACTATTTCTTAAGTACTTCTATCAAGTATCTACTAAAGTAGACCGAGTCCTTATGTTACAAACACCACAGTTAGAAATTTTTGAGGAAACATTTTTCCCTTTGTTCATTTACATTTATTCATTTGGCTGACGCTTTTCTCCAAAGCGACTTACAATGTTAAGGTCACAGTTATTACATGATCATTTATATTCACTTATTTTAAAGAATTTGTCATGAAAGGCACTTGCATTTCCTCATCTGGTCCTGAGCTGGCAATAAAGAGCAGCCAGGCAGCAATCAGATGTGGAATGTTGGACCACATTAACTTCACTCACTTCCCATGTTGAGAGCTCATGCCTAGTGTTGGTGGAAACTATATATATTTTTAGTTGTTTTAAATTAGTTTTAATTTTCATGGCGCTTGAAGTTGAAAAAGGGAAAGTTTCTTACATCTTTTATTTATTATCTATATCCAGGACTTCTACAGAACCTACCTAGTGGGGGAAAAAAACTGAGGTCTCTTGTTATACTTTTGATCGTTTAGACAATAAAGCAAAGCAGAAGTGGCCAGATGCCACCACTCAAGAATGTTGCATGTGGTGTTTCAAGTATCGTGCCCGTGCTGTATATTTTCATTATTAAAAGTCCTGTGACAAACTGATCTCCGTACTACTTTAGATCCTCTTGAGTCAGAATAGGTTCTTGAACACAGCAGCACTGCATAAGACAAGTATTTGATGAAAATGGAATAAATTTTTAGGGAGTTTTTAATTCATTATAGTTTTATCTGAGGTTTTAGCAGAAGCTAATGGTGTGGTTGGATTTACAAGCAAAGCGAGTTACTAGCAGACTTCCAGTCCCACTTGTTTTTGTAAGATGAGGACCCTCAGCAGGGACTGTGTGTGAGTGTACATGTTTGTTGCTGGGGTGAGTTAGAGGTGACTTGCTGTTGTGCTCCTCTCTCAGGCACCCAGGAAACCAGGTTCCCGTACAGCATGACCTCTCTGGACCTTTCCCAGTTTACCCCACCTACAACCCTCTGCAGGTGCTCTGGTGGCAGCAGATGTATGCACGCCACTACTACATGCAGTAGTAAGTTTTTCTCTCTCACCTGCACCAAGACAGCCAGCACACACACACATTCTGCAGGATTACGTTAAATGATACTGTTCTTACACAAAGTAATCCAGTAGATGTGGACAGTAGGGGTCTCACTTGTGTATTCAGCTGCATTTAGTGTTGACATTGTTTTAAGTAATTCTTTGCTCTCAACAGTAATATCTTTCATTCATTAAGCTCTGTTGTAGCCACACAATTGTTGTCATTGCAGCTGTTTCACAGTAAACATCTCCATACATGCACCTTTAGCATTTCTGCATCTTTACAGAACCATAATCAGTTCTGGAGCTTCTGTTTTTGTTTAATTTATATATTGTTTTTGAAGTTTTTTTTTCTAAACTTGTAGAAAAATTAATAAGTATTGGAATTTAAGTGGTTTATGTAGGTGTGTTACTCGATGAAAATGAAGTTAAACGCAGTGTTTTTACCCCACCCTCCATAACTGTCTCACCAAGCCAAGCAGCGGTTGCAGCAGCAGCAGCGTCCTCCCAGGCTGCCACCGCCCAGAGTCCAGCCCCTGGCCCCTCTGCACCTCCGCAGCCCGTCCGAGCCAATGAGCCCCCCCTGGAGGCACACCCTCCCAACCCCAACATCCAGATGAACGCCCAGGGTGGGGCCGTGCTGAATGATGACGAACTGAACAGGGACTGGTTGGACTGGGTGTACACGGTGTCCCGCGCAGCCATCCTGCTCAGCATCGTCTACTTTTACTCGTCCTTCAGCCGCTTCGTCATGGTGATGGGCGCCATGCTGCTGCTCTACCTGTGAGTGTTGTCTGTGCACCTTTCCTGCCATGCATCTCTCTCACTGCCTTATCTCACTGCCTCTTTGTGCTGCTGTTGCCCGGTTGCGGCCTTGTTCTCCCAGGCACCAGGCAGGCTGGTTCCCGTTCCGACCCGAAGCAGAGCACCAGCACCCTGCGGGGGAGGCGAATCAGGACGAGGTGGAGGCAGAGATTCACCATGACATTCAGGAAATGGTGCTTCATCTCATTGTTTTCCCTCTTTGTCCTCGCACTCCTTCTTCCTTCATTGTTTTGATGGGGGGAGACCTGTCAAACCCTTTTTTCATCCTAAAATCCTATTTGTTGTCCACTATATACCCCTCTGAGCTGAAATTTTGACCTTTCTACCATATTTTGCTAATGGTAATAATGTGCAGAAGTACAAAGAGATTAATATAGAATAGGTTAAGTTCTGTCAAATGGAACTGGACCCAGCTACCACTCCCATGGCTTTCATGTTAATGGGTGCTGTAGAAGTACTTTACCAATGCCCCCTTCTGCTGATGTCTTTGGGTTGCAACCATGGGCAGAACAAGAAAACACCATGTACCCTTCGAACCCCCACCCAAACATGCAGCTTACAGACTGTGAAGCACCAGTACTGTAGCTGCTTTGCAGTTGTGCTGTGATTTGCACAAGTATGCTTTCAGTCCTACTAATAAGAAAGCTCTGAAAAGTAGGAAAATGATTTTTAATCTGTGTGCTCTGTTTTGCTATTCCAACATTTCACTGATGGCAGCTTTGTGTCGCACATTGAATAATTCCCAGCTTCTTCACTCCTGAGATGGTGTGTACTGTACAGACTGGAAACAGAGCTGCTAAACTCAAGGAATTAAACAGAACATTACTCATGAAGGTCTGACCTGTGGGACAGAGGGGTAGGTGTTTTGAATGTTAGAAGCAGGTGGAGCTCGGCTGAATGGTATTTCTTGTATCCCTGAAGGAGCGGATGATGGACGAGGGCCTTGAGGACGAGGACGGTGACAGCGGGGAGGAGAGCACTGAGGACCCCAACAGTGCTGCGCACCCCGGTTTCCTGTCCTCTGCGTGGTCCTTCATCACGACTTTTTTCACGTCGCTCATCCCAGAGGGCCCACCCCACGCTGCCAACTAGATGCCAGGAATAGAGGCGTGAGAGCGCCCACTGCTGGCCACGTAGGGGAGATCATGCAGAGAGCTGTGAGGCATCGCCCCAGTTCTGCTCTCGGTCGTCTGTGATAATAGTCTTTCTCTTTCATCGTGACGGTTAGGGTTTCCTCTACAAGGAGAAGACACAAGGCCCTTGTCTTTTTCTCCTTTCCAAAACAAGCCGTTTTTCCTCCTTTCTAACTGAGGAAAAGAAATTTAGTAACACAACATATGTTGGCTCATGTATGTGAAGTTGTGACTGGGTGTGTGCAAATATTAAAAAAAAAAAAAATCTATTTACATAGATAAACATTTACAAAGATTTACATCAGTCAGGTTAATCTGGAAGATGTTTAGGAATAAATCTGCTTGCATTTCCTTGGGGTGCTTGCGTTGGTCGTTCTTGGAGCACTTTGACGTGTCAGTAGATGTTGACAGCAGGCAGTCTGATTCCTCGTTCAACTTCTAGGGACGTGATCTGCGGTTTGCAGCTATACACCTTCACTGCAGCCAGTGTCAGCGGGGAACTCAAGCATGCGTGACCTGTGTTTGCGTAGCGACAGGAGAGCAAACAGCAGGTTGTGGAGAGACTTGTTTGGGGTGGGAAGGTTGTGTTTGTCTTGCTTTTTAACTTTTTAAAAGCATATAACTCTTTAGCCTCTTAACCCCAGAGTCAAGTTGGATTTCCAAATGGGAAGAATTCTGTCCACGTGAGAGTGCAGGATTTTTGTGTACAAAAATCTGCTGTGTAATTAATATATAATAAAGGATACATCAAAGTGCTTAACAGTACAATGTTGACACATTGTGTAACACACAAACACAGTCTTTGCGTGTAATTGGCATGTGCTGTTTATTCACCTTCACTATGTGGGTTTTCTGCATTTTATAGGTACACAGTTTACACTGAATAGAAGGAGCTGAGTCAGTTTCCATGCAGTAGAGCGCAGTCCAGTTCTGTATGTATTCTGTTTTACACCCTTTTCTGTGTTAGGTAACACATTCATCACTGTGTATTGGGAAAGCAGGTTATTGAGAATGGATCAATGGATGATATTCATAATTCATTGCTGCAAGTTAGAGTGATTGGCAACACTTCGGTGTGAAACATTGTTTGAAAATACTTCACAGTAAGATGTTATGGTGAAACTTTAATGGGTTTTTAAAATCCTTATTTTAGAGCAGAAAATTAAAGATAAAAGTCACACATTTAATCAAAACATTCAATGAGAGTCATAAATGTACCAACTAGATAATACTCAGTGTTTTGCTGCACTGACTGCAAATGACTTAGCGATTTGGGCTCCTTTGTGGAGAGAACCAGAACTTCAATGAAGCTGCATGGGGGTGTTTGAACTTGGGGTGTGTTCTAATTTGAACCCTGTACAACTTTTTATCTTTCATAAATGTGGTTTCTTTCATCTGAATTCATGAAATCCTCCTCACCAGCCATCTGAACATAATGCTAATCACCACTGAATTTTCCGTGTTTTGATTAAGTGAAAGGGCAGAGTATCAAACGTGAGGTTCAGGACTTCACACACACACCATTTCAGGTAAATGAGGTCTATGGACCATAAACTCCAAGAAGAAGTGTATAAGTTGTGCCAATGAGTAGGAATGAAATTGGTTAAAAGATGTAACAAAACGTTAGGTGGTTATCTCTGTTTTATTATTGCTTCATAAACAGTTATATTATGAGCCGGCTGAGTTTGAGCGGCAACATTAAGAACAGAGAGGTCTCCTTATAGCGCACAGAGGTCAAGCACTAGTTACGAATGTGTAATCCAGCCCATCCAGCAGAGCTCTGTGTGAGAGCACAGTGACATTCCACTCTGAACTGCTTTAGTTCAATGTGTCCTTGTCCAAAATTGTTTATCCAGGACAGGAGAGAGCGCAGAGCTCCAGGCCCCCCCCGGAGAACACTGAACAACAGGTTTGGAACAGATACAACACGCACTGATGCAGGCATCATTGTCTTCCACACAGCATTCTGACGTGAACTGTCCACAGCTCATGTGCATGATACGTTATAGCTTCTACATGTTATTACGTAGATGTAATTTCTGCACATTTTCATATACCCAACGGCTGTACTCGGCAGCCTGGAGTCCCCCACACCATAGCATGTGGCAGGTAGCCCATCCTGTGTTCCTCTCAACTGGTAGATAGCTGGCTGGCACTAGTATACCCAAGACATTCATTCACCGACAATCAGTCCTAATTTTTCCTGAAAATGGGCCGAACATTGAAAATCCATATAATGCAATTACTTATTCCATTACTGTTTATAGGGAAAAATTCCAATTCATTCCAAACCCATCTCAAATTCACCCCAAAATCACAATTAGTGTAACACATTTAAATTTACATTTTACTTTCTTTACAGAGTTTTAAAGTCTTGAATCCTGTGTGGATGTTAGCAAACATGGGCCTCAATATAAAAAAAAGCTGCCTCACCCTTTTATTTGTCTACATTTGGAGTAGAGGAAAAAAAAAAAAGTTCTTAATTTTTTTTCTCTAATAATAAATACTGACCTGAGTAAGATGAAGGCTGAGAGCATTGGTACGCAGTTCCCACAATACACTGCGTCTCTCAGTCTCTCACAGCTGCTTGGCATAATATGTCCCAGTTTATGTGCTGGACTGAATATTGGAGACCTGAACCTGATACAGCTGACTAGATTTCACAATCTGGACCAATTAATGATAAGTAGCATTAATCAATTCAGACCAGATACATGAAAAACTGGGAGACCGAACAATGGAGGTGACCATATTGATACATTTAGTTTCAGTTGCAGCATATTCCCTTATGCAAGATTGCCACCATGATTTGTCGCATTCCAGGGCATCTTTCTCTTGAGCCACTTAAGAGGAACACAGGATGGGTAACATGCTACACGCTAAGGGCTGGGGTTTCCAGGCTGCTCAGTACAGCCAACTATATGAACGAGGTGTTGCTGTCAACAGGCAGCTGATCTCTGAAACCATCTCTCCACCCTCCTGTTCCAGCTCTAAATATAACATGGGCTGCCGTGGTCTTGGTACACACAGCATTTCTCAGCCCTCTTAGAACCGCGATACTGCGAGCAAAGGCTCTTTCTTCAAATATGCTAATAATTAATTTATGGTTCACTAAAGTGCTTTGGAATCTGTTATTCCAGTTCATATTTGTCATGTTACGTCTTCATGGGGGAACAACATAGTTTTTTACCCTATATAGTCAAAAAACAGCTGAAGTCTGGTTCCGTGCAGAGCACTTTGTCCTGGAGGGTTCTGGGTATTTTTTTTTACCCTCACGGAAAGTTGGAAGCAAAACTTGGAAATGTGTGGTAGCCAATTCCAGTTCAGTTCTACTTTCCATTAGTTAGCAAGGGATTTACATGTGTATATAAACTTAGTTCACACACATAGAATATTTAACCTAAAGACAAGACAACAAGAGAAATTGTATACACACACACAGAGTCTGAACAGCTCGTCCCATTCGGGGCTGCGGGGAACCGGAGCCTAACCCGGCAACACAGGGCGTAAGACCGGAGGGGGAGGGGACACACCCAGGACAGGACGCCAGTCTGTTGCAAGGCACCCCAAGCAGGACTCAAACCCCAGACCCACCAGAGAGCAGGACCCGGTCCAACCCATTGCATCACCGTGCCCCCTGTAGAGAAATTGTATTTATTTTTAAATTAAATTTTAGCTAAGTGTAAGAGCCACTGTACTGTGTTTGACATTCAATTTCTGAATAACCACCATTAGAGATCAAAGAAGACTGGGAGCTTGGGAAGATGAGGTTGATTTTTAGGAAACTGCCAGCCTTGGCACACTGCAGCAAACGCTTCAGTGCCCGTCACAGTGATGTCACCAGTATGGGGGGAAATGTGTGTGTGTGTGTGTGTGTGTGTGTTTATATTAGATTATTAGATTGATACGTGTTTTATTTGAAGCTCTGGAGCCCAGTTCTCCTGGTCACATCCAGCCTACAAATGGCGCCACATATAGTGAGATCTGGTTTTTACACCTGTTTATTGTGCAGACAATAAGGAGTTTAGCCAATTTTTTTTTTATGTTTTTATATTTATTTATCGTTAAGGCTCCTGTGTATATATATGTATGTCCAAACCTGTGATATTTTTAAAGTATTCAGCTGAATGTTTTTCATAAGCCATTCTTTGCAGATGAACTCTAGCCGGGAATATGTTCTTCCGCCAGAATTTCAATTAATCCGTGATCTGTGGCTCAAGACCAAGTAACAGCACATCACTTCACACTTCTTTCAGTAATTAAGTTGAGCAGATAATTTCCACCATTTCAGTCTGATGTTGTTTAATCTGTAAAAGTTAGTCATGTTTAAATAAATTAAAGGTAGCTGTATAGCAGTGAGCCGAGAGAACCCGCCCACTGTACATGGACTCAGTCAGCTTTCTTTTGACCGTCTTTGTGAAACGCCTTTTGAAGGGACTGAAACTGAAATATGGTTTCAATGGATCTGTCATATGGTGTTACAGCTTCATCCCTTCTGTGTTTAGGTTCCAGGATAAAGGCACTGAGCCCACAGGGCACCGTCTGAAGGATCAGAAAACATATTGGGCAGCTTTATTGACACGCGTGATTATTAGTGTTGACTCCACGGCACTGTGTGTTTTCCGACAACTTGGTTTGACACATGTAAGAAGAAAGTTCCTCTTGCAAATCCTGGGGCAAACTTCCGTGTCTCTGTGGAGCTCCAGGAGACATCAGTGTACCCGGAGGCTGAACACATGTGTTGAGTGACTCACTGACAGAACTGACATGGCTTGAGCAGTAACCACAGAGCAACACACACACTAGTCAAATTTAGTAACTACCCAAATACTGCACCAGTTTTCACACTTCACTGAACTATTTATAGTTCATTTTCAGAGGATATTATTGTTCAGAAATGAAAATAGGTGTTCAAACGGTTTCTACACTATAAAATATTCTGAAGGAATTATGCCAATTTCAAAGACAAAAATGCATTAATGGACTACACTGCAGGACAACGCCAGTCAGTTCATCCTATGAACACAACTGGGACTTGCAGTCTGTAATTCATTCATTGCTCGTAACTTAAAACTCAAAACTAATGAAAGTTTACTTGTACCGACATTCTTCAGTCCAACTGTGTCTTCCATTCTGTAAAAATCTCTAACATAGCTATAAATAAATAGGTTGTAAGACTTTTTATTTTAATGTCCCCACATGTTCCTTCTTAATCTCGGCCGTTGACTGGTTCGCCCATAAATGTGTGCAACAGTCACCGTCTTGTTGATCACCAAAACCCAGTGACATGAGACACGGGTTGTAAACAGTGTGGAAGTGAGCTGAATTAAGATGGTTCCACACTCCTTTTGCATTTAGGTGCATTCTGCTGAAAGCTGGGTGTATAAACAAAGGTCACAGCTCCACTACAGACTCTTAGAAACAAGCTGCACATAAAACAAAAAACCAGAAAATGTTTCTATCTTCAAAAGAGCATCACTCAACTGTCTGAAACATCCTGAGTGATTGCAGTATATTCATTTTTACAGTAACTGTTTTTTAAAGTAAAAAGCAAATGGAATGACATCAGACATTCTTCACTGTGAATCCATTTAAATCAGAAGGAAAGATGACATCAACTATAAACATCTTGTGAACCCAAGTCAATGAACTGTCAATACTGATTCCTGAGATTTCTAATGGGTACTTTAATAGTTTATTATATATCCCATAACATGATAGCAAACTATACCATATATGGCCTATTAAACTGACTTTATTAAACATTAAATATATTGTCTGTCCCATTGACATAATGACTAACAGACCAAGTGTCTGAAATTAGTTCATACGAACTTACTGACAATGTTGTCTCCCGTTTCCTAAACCACATGGCTTTTAAGAACGTTCTAATTGAAATAAATAAAATGAACTACAGAACAAATTTTTAAAATCCAAACAATCTATTCTCCCAATACAGTGAATGTTAACACATGTAAACCACATTAAAATCTTTCTTTTTTTTTTGTTTTTCTCAACAGCAAACCTTTTAGCTGGTGTCATCAGTTGGATTGTAACGGCTACTGCTGACCACTGAACTATAACGGACAGTGGCTATTGACGCAGTCTAGCGCCCAGGCTGCAATGAACACTGAACAGGACTGACAAACTCCAAAATATATGCACAAATGTCACAACAGAGAACTGCTCATGTGATCCACTTATGGCTTTGCTTATGGGTACATGAAGCAAAAGAAATTAAATAACTTGTGTTGTGCTTGTATAACCTGAAGTTACATTTTGTGATTCAGGAAGAAGGAGTCACTCACTGAAATGACTGTTTCTTCTAGCAGGACTAATAGTGTACAGTGAGTGTCGGGTGACGCACGCCTCATTTCAGTCAGACGGGCGTGTTGCACTTGGAATTATGACATCAGTAGATGACAGCAGACTAAAACGACAACGATTCGGGAATATCTGAGAAAGGCTGCACCTTGACAACGTTGCCCCTTCCTTTGGCATGGTGCACGTTGGCTTCTTGCTGGCTGTGTGCAGAGCAGGCCAACGGCCTTGATCAATACTGATGGCTCCAGGTTGTGCCTTCTGCAAAAGGGGGGTCAGGGTGGCGGCACACACACCCAGCCCTGCACTCCACCACTGTCAGAAGACCACTGGCTGCCCTGGAGCACCAGGGCGAGGCGGCAGCTCTTCCAACTGATGTTCATGGAACAAGGAGGCACTCCTCCTCAAAGCGCTGTCTCTGCCTGCACGCCCCGCCCCCACTCTTCCTCCACAGTGATCCTAACACATGCCACCTTCTCTTGACTGCAATAGAGACATGGAGAGAAAGAAAGAAAGAAAGAAAGAAAGAAAGAAAGAAAGAAAGAAAGAAAGAAGGTGTCATTCACTGTAGTGCAGAGGCAGCACTGGCCATGACTGGCCAACACAAGAACACAGGTACAGAGACAGTCCAACATGCACAGATGGACCAGCAAACTATGTCAACTACGTCATAAAAATCTAAATCCAGTCCAATATGGCCAGTTAGTGGTATAACCTAGTCAGGGATGCAGACTCATGATGTAAAGTTTGTTGTGTTTTTTTTACACTTCACCTGAAGTTTCGAAACAAAGTGTCCACTGTGGGTCAAAGTGTGGGCTTCCACACACAATCATAACTGATACACTGAGTCACTGACACACATACACAGAGACGGTGTCCTAACAAATCAGAACAAATATTTAACTGCAATTTTACAAGTGGGACTGTCTCCAAATGTCACAGCTGGTGTAAATACTGAGGAATTCTTCATAACAAGCTGCACACAGAAGGTGGGCTTGTTCATGATGTCTTTGAAGCTGTTGACGTCGGCGTTGTGGCACTGAAGGCCACGGTGCTGGTTTTCACGTAGTATGGGTGAGTGCTGTGTGTTGGTGTATCCTGAAGGCTGTAACCAGCGCAGGATGACCTCTGAGGCCTAGGTGAGGGTGAGCACGAAGAGCCACAGCGACCTTCTGCTGTTTTTCATACACGTCGCCTTATTAGAATTCATGAGGAGCTCCCACCATGCCGTGGTTTTGGTCATTTTCGCAGAAATGTTTAAGACGGAGCTGGACAAACACACAAACACATGCAGGCCTGACAGAATGCAGTGACAGGAGCAGCACATACAGGCCACTCTTTCTAACAATAAAGAAAAGTTACAGCACTGTTCCCTCTGACAGCATCCAGGGCACAAGGCGAAGCTCACAGCCACAACTCAGCCTTCGGTGGGAAATGTATGAAGTATGACTGTATGAATGCTCATTTATACTCCTGTTATGTTTCTTAAGCCATGCGCCTCAGTGGCATCATTTCTCTAAGTGGAAATAAGTTGTGTTAAACACAGCATTAAACACAAATTAAGATTCAAAGCAGGCTTCTTATTGGAAGACAAACCGACCCCTACAGAGTCCTCTTCCATGGAGGAGGAGTGTGAGAATACTCTGTATGATCTGTGTGAGATAAATATACCAAATATTCAGCTTTGGAACCAGGAGCAATGTGATTACACAATCCTGAGAGTTCCTGAGGAAAAGTACAATGTGAAAAGAAAAAACCTACAAAGTAAACTGTATGAAAAGCACAAGAAAAGAGAAAAAAATGACCTGTACAACTTGTGTCCACCACATTTACTGCACTGCATGACTGACCTGCTGTGCAGTTTGTCCACTGGGATCTTTAACAGGTTGCTGCTGGCATAGGAGCTACTTGCAGCCTCAGCATCCGCCTCAACCTCTGCTACCTGCAGTGAGCGCTGAGCTTCCTGCAAGAGGACAGCAGCTTCGAGACCTCAGTGTCTGTGAAAGCAATTCTCCCCAAGAGAGGATTGGCTTGAGAGTTCTACCTCTTTCTCCTTCTTTTTCTTGTCATCTTCCTTCTTCTTCTTGCTTTCTGGCATCAGGTCGTCCAGCCAGCTGAGTTCCCTGCTGGTGAAGATGAAGTCCAGCAGCTTGCGGATAAAGACCAGGGCCAACACCTGAGGAAGGAGTGAGAGAAGGACATTATAATTTTTATTTTAAAAAGGCTGGTAAAAACAGGCAAAGTGCAACACAAATAATTCAAAATAGAACAAACATAATTTCAATGTTTAAAGTGATTTGGTAGCATAACACTTTTAATAATAAAATATTTTATTATGAAAACAGATTTGTTAAGGTAGATCTGTAAATGCTATGCCATGTTCCACCATAGCATCATGATCAACGGCATATTTTTCTCCTGAAAAGCAGGATATTGGGCAAAATGAAGTTGTTAAAAAAATCTGTTAATTTATATATTTAAAGTCATTTTCAAGCATACAACTCAAGTGAAAACATAAAAATATTTTTGTGGAAATGCAGAATTTAAAGGAATCTTCCAGTACTCTTTACACCAGCCTCCTTCCTCTCATTGAGATCACTCATTTAAAAAAATCACATAAATGAAATGATGGATCAATTGCATAACCAGACCCCGTTCCCTCCCATTGACTGATCATCCAAAGATGAACTGTATCATTACACACACTGTCTGAAACTACTTGTCCCAAGTGGGGGTCGCATCAAACCAGAGCCTAACCTGGCAACACAGGGCACAAAGCTGGAGGGAGAGGGGACACACCCAGGATGGGGTGCCAGTCCATTGTAAGGCACCCTATGCAGGAATCAAACCCCAGACTTGCCAGAGAGCAGGCCCCGGTTAAACCCACTGCGCCACCACATCCCCCAACTGTATTGTTATTACTATTTAAATGTGTTAAGTTAAAAAAGTCTCAAAACGGACGAAGAAAATACAGCTTCCAGCCGTTCAAAGTTAATGAGGGAAGGGCTGCAAGAGCAGTCAAGGGTCAGGTTCCACGCTTGTGACGTCAGCAGTTTTACCATCATAGGGAAAACTACAGCAGCGGCCGAAGCCTTGATGACCCAGAGGAGCACCAGGCAGGTGAGCTGGATGATGGTAAAGATGTGAACCTTCCACAGAGGCACGTAGCGCAGATAGATCAGGTCTGGCTGGTGCTTGGCTGGCATGCCAAACAGCTTAATCCGGTCAAAGAACTGTATGGACAGGAAAAAAATGAAACAGTGAGTCCGAGCATGTGATGGTTACAGGCAGAAGCAAAACGCAAAACTCTCCTACACCATAAAAAAACAAAGCAGACAGGGCCACACCATTTTTACTATAGTGACAGTCTTAAAGTCCAGCTTCAGCTGTGGCAAGAGCACCATTATGAAAAATTGCAACACTCATATACACATTTTAACCACAGGGCCTGGGGAAGGCAGATATTTACCTGAATGCCTTTCAGTGAAGACACTCCCATGTAGAGAAAGACTCCATAGAGAACAGGCATGGGAATGAACTGAGGAATAAACAAAAGACAGCAAATAAAAGAGGTTTCAAACATTTCATCATACAGGCCTTTGATATTCTAACTTTCTGCTATCGTGTTTTCAATAACAGTGTACAAACCTAAATGTTCCAGTGGATTGAAAATATACCAGTGATGTTTTACTAATGGAAAAAATATCACAAACTGAACCAAACATATGAACGGCAGCGGTCAAAAACCAATTTCCAAAACGTGATTTCCTTATCCAGCTTGTATGTCAAGAGGTCTTCTCACCTTAAGCACAGATGTCATGAAGACAGACAGACCCATAAGGACGAAAATCAAGAGGCCAGTGACCCTCTGCTCACGGATGCCCAGGAACTTGGGCTGCTCCCCAGGGGCCGAACACTCCGACTCCACCTTTAGACTGTTGACGTGGGAGATGGAGAGCACAGTGGCGGCCACGAACCAGGGCAGGCCCATGACCGAGCACACGCCCAGCATCACTGACACCACCAGCAGGTCCAGATGGTACCCGCAGCCTTTCTGCAGGATGGAAACAGGAGTGGTGTGGAAATTTGGCACAACTCATGAGATAAAGGCTAGGAGACCTCAAAAAAAAAAAGAGCTGAAGATTGTGCCAAGAAAAATCACACTCTTCAAGTAAAGGGAGCAGTAGCTGCAGATTCTAAAGTCTTTTTGACTATTTCAAACACTGCAAACACAGAAAGGATTCAGGAAGTCAGGATGGATGTGGCTGTGATGTGGACTAAACTGCCTCAGGAAGAGGGCCTTACCTTGAGTTTGTGCTCTTTACGGTTGATGATGACAGCTGTGATCTGCTGGTCCATGAAGATGAGGATGGTACACAGCATGGCAGGTATGGCTGCAACCAGCATGGTCCACCAGGGGTTCCTACCCAATGGGTCAATAAACCAACCCCGGTGCTTGGAGGTGGGCTGAAGAGCACAGCATGACATCGCCTTTACTCATGGGCCCTATCTCCCCAGAAATGTAAATATAAGGGACAAATCCATGAGCCCAGGTATCTACATACGCACACTGGTTTTAAGGGCTGAGATTATTTCCTGAGTCTTCAGTGGGATTCATAGATTCCACTAAACCAAGTGCACAAGCTGAGAACTCATCTATGATGTTTCAATCATGTTTTGCGCATAAGACCAATACAAAAACAATACATTAAATCAATGTCATTGTAGTTAACATATTTTTAGACAAAAGTTAAAACTTAAATTTTTCTTCCAAAGCACACTATCCATGGGAAACTGTCTCTTGTGGAGGAAGAGTCCTACCTCAAAGCGGTCAGGTACATGGAGTTTTGGACTGGGAATGCCCACCAGGTAGTCCACGAGCACCATGATCATTATGGTGAGGAATACAGCAAAGTCACTGATGGTAGAGCGCACCTGCAACATGCATTGATTCCACAGCAGAGACACAAGCGGGTAGGACATTAAACACTGTACAGCCAACACTGTGTGGAGGTGACTGTGGAGGCTGAACTGAAAGTGATGGCCACCTTAGTGGGGAAGTAGCGTTCTGTCTTGAACTGCTTCAGAAAAGATGAGAGGAAGAAGGTGGTGAAGAAGAGGATGATGGACCAAAAGAGCACATCGGGGATAAATGGGCCGTGGGGTCCACAAGCAGGACCAACAAACTCTCCATGGAGCTGTCGGCACATCTGCACAGAGAAAAATTGAGAGGATTAACAGTGTGTGAGTGAGCTAGTGAGTGAGTGAGTGAATGTGTTGTGTGTATGAACAAACTTGCAAAACATTCACTCACTGATACATTCAGCTCACTCCAGGGGATGGAGGAAGGCATCAGACCTGTCTGGTTCCAGAACTGCAGAGCTTGAACAGAAGTGTTGGCTGGTGGTGAGCACTGACACCTGGGAGAATAAGAGGGACAGGAGAGAAACCGAACAGCTTTACCAAGTCATTGTGATCTTCCACCATACTGACTTCACTTAGCCCACAGCACTCATCTTCACAAATACAGTAAGTCCACCTATAACCTCAGTGCTCAGTGACGTTAATGGATCAGCGCTCCAAAAAAGGAGTCAAGTCAAAGAAGAGCCCACACATCCATCTGTAAAGGGGGCTGAATAGCTCTTACACTGTCTACAGTACACCCCTCCTGCCCAGCATGGCGTTTTGCTCACGCACGTGTAGAGGGTGAGGTTGTCCAAGTTGTTGTGCATGTTGACAGGGAACATCTCGCCCAAGTGGAAGAGCTTCTCCAGCGCCTCATAGATGAAGATGATGCAGATGAGGGCAGCAAAAGCCTCCTCAGTAAAGCGAGTGATGTAGCAAACAAGCGAGCTGGCATCCGTTGCCACCAGCACTAAGCAGAGGAACGCAGTCCACAGGCCAATGCTGGTGCGCAAGGACAGGTAGGACATGCCATAGTCTCTGTGCAAAGATGACCATTCATTTGAAAATGGGTTAATCTTATCATCTTTCCATAATAAAGTCCACATCATTGACCTCAATACTGAGAAAACGTGGCACTTGAAATGGCAAAATTACAACAATAACCCCCTTACATAAGGGCTCAGGTGGAATGAAAACCATTCAGCATCATAATGTCATTGTAACAGGTCTACTTCTGGAATTCCTTTTCATAGCAAAGTTGGACATTAAACATTTAACACATGATTAGTGATTGCTCTTCTTAGACAAGCTCTCTCCATGCAATGTTCAGTTCATGTAGCCCATTCATTCTTTGTTATTTCATAGTAAATTAAACAAATTAAAATCAACTATCTAAAATTGATTATTCTGAGTTCAGAAGGAATTTATTTTCTCCTTTTATTTTTAATTACTTCTATTTTATTTCCTTTTTACTGTTGTATTTTATGTATTGACACTGCAGACTATTTTAAGGGCAGAAGAAGAAAGGGAACAGCAGTAAAATAAAGAGCCTTACTTGCAGAACTTGAAGAGGATCTTCTCGAAGACCAGGACGGGCCCAGTACTGCCCAGGATGGTGAGGGGCTGTCCGGCAAACAGGGAGAAGGCCACGCCCGTGAGTGATGCCCCAAACAAGGACTCAATGGCACTCTGTCAGGGGCAGGGCAGAGAAGGAGGGGGGGAGAGTGAGGAAAGGGAGAAAATTCCAGTATCATCTACCTCAAAGCCACCATTGCTCTAGCAAATCAACTACAAATTCAGTTTTTCAGCTGCTTTTAACTGTATGGAGCAACTAGCAACATTCCCTGCTCATATCACTAAAAAACATTAACAAAATATACCACTGGTGATGAAGTCAGCGCTGAAACTTTTCTGCAGTTTGAAGATGCCTGACTGACAGGCTGAAAAGTTTATGAAATGTTTCCTTGCTGTTTCCCCATGACCAACTAAAACATTAGCAACGTTTTCTGTTCTGCCTCAGATAGGCTGTGCTCACAATGTTGCCCTTGGTGGCCTCCCCAAGCAGCCCCCCAAAAGTGATCACAGGGGACATGCAGGCGCAGTAGAGGAAGAGGACTGAGGCCAGGCACTGCAGGCTGAGGGCATCGCGCAGGTCGCTCCAGTAAAATGGGGCCTTGCGCTTCACGTCCATCACCAGGCCGCCAAAGACCCTGGAAAAGATGTACACAGTGAAACAGGAGCTCTATGCTACTACAACACATTAGTAGGGAGTGTTTCTTAAGAACACAGTTCCAAAACAATACTTTTCTTTTAAAAAAATCCAAGAAATGTCAAGTTCATGAGCATTCAAGAGTTTCAGCTGCTGCTACTTGGGATTGGAGCACAAGCAACATTACAGGGTGGTGTTACTGACCACCCTACGGTGCAACTGGTATTGTAGTGGGTAGAGATGCTAGCTTTGGACCCGAATGTCACATGTTTGAGTCTCACTTCCAGCCCTAGTATGCTTGAGCAAGGTACTTACCCTGACATTGTTCCACTTAAAATTACCCACCTATACAAATGGGTAAATAATTGTAAGTAGCTTAATGGCATAATTCGCTTTGGAGAAAAGTGCCTGCTAAATAATGTCACGTAACTTCCTATGAGAGAAAGCTGTAAGAGGAGAGCACAAAAAAATCCAAATCAGAAGCACTTAGAGCAAGAATGTAAATAGCTATCAGTCTAGGAGTATTAGAACAAGCTAGCTGGTGTGAAGGCAAAGCTGAATTTGGATAATACAAATGACATGGAAAGATTTCACAGATGAAATGCATCAGTTTTGGAATAATTATCACTGTCAACTGTCTTGGAGGAGGACTGGACTTCTAAAAATGACCCATTTCCTCTTTGAGATCTGAGAAGCTATCTAATCAATGCCTTTATGGTATGGAGAAGAGGACCACTTAATGGTATACTAATGGTGTATATTCTATTATACTACACTTTTAGGTTATAAAATTTATCTCTGTAAGTCTCTGGTATGGCATCTGAATACTCCTTTTCCCCTTTAGCTGGTAATCTTTAGTTTCAGGTATTTGTTAGACTCCTGGTAGATTCCAGCTATTTACCACTAACTAGAAGGGCTAAAAAGGATTGGACTGCCTGATCTGGGTCTAAATACCTATTTCAATGTGTCCCAGAATTAATGCTGTTTGGGTGAGTACTTTACCCTGTATGAAAAACTTACTACAAAATTTGCTGTGCTTTTTCTTTAAGAAGTAGGTGTCCTGAGCACAGTCAGCGTGTAAAGTATAAGAACATCTCATCTCTCCACGCAGTTCCAGGGGTACAATCTCTCGATTACATACTGCTTCATCAAGTATTTTAATACCTGTCTTTATGATGGGAGACTGACGGAGACATAGGAACACAACCCTGACTTTCGTTTACTGACAATAAATGGTTTTCTATACGTGTGAAAGTTTTCCCTCTCTGAACCTCACTATCCAGCATCAAAACTTAAGTATTTATATTACATATTTGTTTTCCTATTAAATTAATGCTAATAAAGAGTTCATTTTAGGAGACTTGCCCTCATGAACATATTTTCATTATGTCAGGAACACCTGTATTACAAAAGTAAGAGGTCTGAGTTCTTACAGTTCACCTATATCATGTGGGAGGTGCCATTATTGTTTCCTTTTCTGAGGCCGTCCCTTACTCTACCACCACTACCACCACTACCACCATCATTGCCCTCATCATCCTTGTCCTAACCCTTACACAAAGTAATTTTTTATAGACGGGAGCTGAGGTGAGCACCAGGCACTTGTAAATAATGCTTGACACTGTCTGTGGAGGATAAACATTGTGTTCCCGATCCTACCGTATGCTTTTAGAGAGGCACAGTTTGGATGAGTCATCCACCACAGCCCCTTTAAAGCACTCCACGGTAATCAACAATGGAACATGTACTTCAACAGTGTGATCATGCTGGTATTTTATGAATGGCATTTATACATATTCAGCACTGAATTAGAACTTTGGTAACATTAGGACTTATAGTATCACTGAAATAATATTTTAAATATAATAATCTTCCCTAGGGGGTGCGGTGGCGCAGTGGGTTAGACTGCAGTCCTGCTCTCCGGGGGGTCTGCGGTTCAAGTCCCGCTTGGGGTGCCTTGCAGCGGACTGGTGTCCCGTCCTGGGTGTGTCCCCTTCCCCCTCTGGCCTTACGCCCTGTGTTGCCGGGTAGGCTCCGGTTCCCCATGACCCCGTAAGGGACAAGCGGTTCTGAAAATGTGTGTGTGTGTGTGTGTAATCTTCCCTTGCATCTGTTTTTAAAATACTATTTTAGCATCAAAAACCTTTATTTCTGACATTTCCCTGTTTAAAAGAGCAGTACAGTGAGCAACCAGCAAATGCAGCAGCAGTATATAAGTCTTTAATATTGAATATGGCTGTCAAAAACCAAGTTACCAGGGATCCAAGGAGGTCTGTGAATGCCAGCGTGAGCATCTGACTCACCGCCCCGTTCTCTGCAGCTCTGGTCCGGCATGGTGATCATCCTCCTTCTCTGCCTCAGTTGCAGCAGGTGAACCATTGGCCAGAGGAGGCATCTTCCGCTTCATCTGGAAATTGAGAGTCCAAACACAGACGAATCACTGCGCTGTCATACCTACCACGACCTCCAGGAGTCACTATGCTGCTGCAACCCTTAGAAACCCCAACATATCCTGTGGCGCTCGAATCATAAGGATGTAGTGTTGCTATGAACTAGTTATATTCTTTCACCCTGACCTGCAGATTGCAATGTCTCTGTCCTTACTACCTGATCTCTCCCTAGTGTTTACCATGTATCTCATTCTGCCACTGGCTACATCTTTCCAGACACACATAAAAGAAATCAAAAGCTGCAAAATGAGCATCCTCTCCACATCAGATCAGCTTATTATTATTGGGGGGTGCGGTGGTGCAGCAGGCTTGGCGGGCTTGTAGCACTCTCTGGCGGGCTTGGGGTTCGAGTCCTGCTTAGGGTGCCTTGCAACAGACTGGCATCATGTCCTGGGTGTGACCCCTCCCCCTCCAGTCTTGCGCCCTGTGTTGCCAGGTTAGGCTCCGGTTTGCCGGAGCAGTTTCAGCCAGTGTGTGTGTTATTATTATTATTATTATTATTATTATTATTATTATTATTATTATTATTATTATTATTATTATTATTATTATTATTAAAGCAGGGGGTGCGGTGGCGCAGTGGGTTGGACCGCAGTCCTGCTCTTCGGTGGGTCTGGGGTTCAAGTCCCGCTTGGGGTGCCTTGTGGCGGACTGGCGTCCCGTCCTGGGTGTGTCCCCTTCCCCCTCCGGCCTTACGCCCTGTGTTGCCGGGTAGGCTCTGGTTCCCCGTGACCCCGTAAGGGACAAGCGGTTCTGAAAATGTGTGTGTGTGTGTGTGTATTATTAAAGCCCAAATTTTCTCCTTGAACCAAATTTAAATTTTAAATGTATTTCCTGCTACTGTCCACTAGGGGCTACTATGTTGTCAGAACACACACACACACACACACACACACACACACACACACACACACACACACACACACACACTGGTCTACATAATCATAATGTAGCTAGCATGTGTCTTAATGGCTATTATTAGATGGCCAGATTTGCCAAGGGTAAAGTTCATAATTCCACATCATGGACTTAACTACTTCACATGCTAGCTAACCATTGCAATATTAAACCATTCATAGCCAGCAAATGTGTGAAACCAACTGAAGGAGTCTGTACTGTCTTTCTGTACACATTGTACAGCAGTCATTATACACAGTGTGCTTACCTGTGAGGGGACGCTCTTTGGGGGCTCTATTCGTATCGTGGGGTCCCACTCTCCAGGGGGTAACACGGTCACCTGGTCTAGAAACTCATCTATCCCAGACAAAAGGTCTGTTCGGTCTCTGGCCTTGTATGCAACATCGTGGAAAATCTGCCAAAAAGTTTTAGGAATCATAGGTTGTATTAACTGAATTCTACAATCTCAATACAAATAAACATAAAGACACATTTGCGTATTTGCAGCTTGAGTGAATTTTAGTGTGTGTGTGTGTGTGTGTGTGTGTGTGTGTGTGTGTGTGTGTGTGTGTGTGTGTGTGTGTATGTGTGTGTGTGAAAAACAGGCTCCTGATGGACAGATGGGTAACCAAAAGGACAAAAAAAAGAGCAGCAAATGCGACTTCTCTCGAAAGGCCCACAGTGTATTACCAGCACCACGCAGCTGCACTCACCTCATCAGTCATCAGAGTGGCTATGGACCTGCCGATCTCATGGTACTGAGGCCCTTTGCCCTGCGGCCCCAGCAGCAAGAACAAAAACCTGTCCGGAGGAGAACACTTATTGCGAAAATAGCTATTTTTGCTTGTGCAACACATGAATACGTCTGCACTGTTTCAGTTACAAAGCATAGTCTCATTTAAATGATGGAATCTGTCATCTCTTGGGCACTGGGCAGCTGGAACAGGAGGCACACATTGTGTGGCCTGAGTGTTGCAGCGGGGTGTACCTGGTGTGATGTGAGAGTGGCAGGGGGACGTACCTGGTTGGCACAGGAACCTCAGTGAGTCCTGTTAGAAGTACTGCGGGTGCCAGTCTGACGAAGGCAATAATAGGTTGCTCCAAGAAGTCCACCTCGCCTACCAGAACATTGGAAGCCTCAGCTCCAGGAGGGATCTTCCTCATGAAGTTCATGTCTACCTGGAGTTAGGAGAATATGGTCAAATGGACACAGACAGAACCACAGAGAAAAAGAAAAGGTTGTGCTGAGCTTTCTACGTTGAATCACTGAGACTCACCCACAGGGAGGATCTCATACAGACAGAAGCATAGGAACTAGCAATGGAAAATGTCTTCATGGAAACAGGGTTCAGGGAAACCACAGAGACACATAGCAGGAAGAGTGTACTGAACCAAAGCTTTGGAAACCAAGGGCTGAGCTGAAGATAGCACTGATGAAAATCAGTGTGGTTTTGAAAAGCCATAGGCTGAATATCAGTGTAACTGCTTTAAAAAGTGCTCGTCTATCTGATGGTCCATTAGATCTCAGAAGCTGAGGTATACCTCACGTACCATAGCAAACCTGCTCTGACAAATGGGTATAATTACTAAACGAGGCAATGTAATCATTACACTTCCTTTTGGACATCACATTTTTCATGATTTCCATAAGAATGACATCTTTATTACTGGAATGATCACAAATCCTCCTTGTCTGCTTGTCTTCTAGTGTTATTTGACTACCATTGTTATATAAGTAGCATTGCAGTAGTGATGACAATGATGGTTAACATGACAATAATCATTTTTTTGTTCAGGGCAGGATGAAGAATAAAGGATGAAGACACACTGTGCTGTAATGTCAGTACTGAGAAATGTCCTGAGAGCTTAATGTATCTTCTCACTTCTAGGTCCTATTTGCACTCTTGAGCGGCAGCACACCGGCCCACATCCTCAGCGATCAAGTGCTGCGCCTAGTTTGTAGGCACCAGAAAATAACCCAGCTGTAAAAACTTCATATTCCATTAATATTGAGATCACAGTAAATCAGCCGCCGCAGATGTCCACTACTCAGAAGAGTCAGCACACGCCCAGTGAGAGTAAGCCAGACTGGAGTTTTCATGCCCATAGAACCGGAGCTGTCCAGGGGAGCGATACCTTGCTGAAGTCCACCGTGCTGCTCTCCCTGCTCACCCCTCCTTTAGAAACCCTGTTCTCGCTGGCCCTGCTGCTATCCAGGTTGCCAGGGGCCGAGGACGCAGGCACCACGGGACCTGTAGGCCACACGGGTAGAAGGGGGTCAGAAAGGAGTCAATGAGGTTCTTGACCACACTCTAGTGTTCCTGCTTCTGCTATGTTCTTGCCAAATCATTTAAAAAAATTTTCCCCTCATATCCAAGTCCTGAACAGATCAACTGCAACAGACGTCCTGCATGGCCAGTGTTTCTTCTTCAAAGTGTTTCTTCTTGGAGGTCAGCAGACACAGACATAATGTAGAAATAGAAACACTGAGTCCACAGCAAACAACGTGAACAATCACGTAAAGAGGCTTCTTCCATGGCATCGTCATGATTAATGATGGAAAAAACACAATAGAATAGATTTCTCAGATTACAGAGATTAGAGGGACAAACAAACAAACACAGAAAGGTAATGTAATAGGTGAGGTGAGAGATTAGAGGCACCAGGATCCATGCACATCTGCCCCTTCTCTGGGAAAAGGAACAGCGCACGGCAGGTTGTCTACGTACGCACTGAGTGACTGAGTATGTGGTGCACGTTACGAACTTTCTGTGGGGAAATCAGTGCAGTAAAAACGATACCACATGTGAAGTATGTGTTGGAGGAAAGCATGAGCTCTTTTGTGCTCATCTGAGCAACAGTGGAAAGACACATACATTCAGTGCTCAAAATGAGATTGTTGCCATTCCGGTGCCAAACAATAAGCTTTTTATAACGGTGCTCTGGTAAATAAATAAAGCAGTCACACGTCAGAGAGCGAGAGAGTGAGAGAGAGATGTGAAGAAAGTGATGAGGGCAGAGGCTAGCCAGCAAAATGAGCCCTGCAAAAAGGGGTGGAGGCTGAACAAACAAGCAAATGGTGACTGGTGGGGTAGTCGTGGGGAGGTGGGTTAAAGAGGGTGTTTATGGGCCCAGTGGTTAATCAGAAATGACAGTATGTCAGCACAGGTGTCTCCCACAGGAAGGCGACACGGATATTTGCCTTCTGGTGTCAGCAAACATGACATCGCCGGGCCAACGGGGCCTGCCTCCTCTCCCCCGGGTGGGGTTGGGGGCGTCAGCTCGTCCTCCTCAGGCGGGAACACCACCACTTCGGGGATGCCCTCCCGCTCGTAATTGGACACCACCAGCTGAGGGGTGGGCCGGTGGAGCGGGGCTGGAGAGCGGCGAGGAGAGGGCGGAGTGTTTTGGGGAGTGGCGCTGACAGAGGGGGAGGGGCTGGGCAGGAGGTGGCTAAGGAGGATAGACGCCAAGGACTCGCGCCTCGACAGGCTGGAGGTGGAGATGCCCGGTTTCAGGAGCGAGAGGCGGGAGGAGGAGAGGCCTTCCCCTGGCAAAGGGAGAGACAAACAGGAGGAAACAAACAGGGGAGAAAGGAAAACAAGACGATGGGAGTACAATCAAGATGATTTGTTTAAACAGAATGTTCCAGAGCATGCTGGGAAAGGTGAGGGAAGAAGCCCTCCAGAAGCAGGAGAGATTTTCGCGTTAGACACAGAAGTGATTGACAGGGAAGGTGAGAGGGTGTGACCAACCTGGCCAATGAGCTTGTGAGATAACAAAAATAGACACCCCACATCACACACTGACAAGTGAAGAGGCTATTGGGTGTCAGCAGAACCACACTAGGGACTTGCACAACACTTACAACAATGCCTGTGGCAAATTTTTCATGGCAAGTTAATGGTTATGCTTAATTAATGTTACTATTAATAAAGTGGTTATTCCCAGACAGGGTCAAGCAATTATTACATTACACCACAGCAATTAAAGAACATGCAGTGGAAAAACAATTCAGACATTTTTACAAAGAAATAATTTCAGTGTTTCACAATATTAATAAATTCAATGAAAAAATCAAGCACAGTAAGAAAATATAAGGTAAATGTTAAATACTGAAAAATGTACTACCTTCTCAGATAAGTTCTATAACAGGATCGGTATTTATGTTTCCTCACCACAACTTTTAATCAAACGCGCAACTTTTCACGAAAGATGACCAATTTAGCCTGCACAGCAGTACAGTGCTGCACACTGTTGAACAGAATGCAACAAACTCCAGAGCTGGACAAAACCGATCTCCTGGCATGGTGCACAGTACAGTGGTGCTCATCTCATAGCACAATCATGCACAACACACTGGAGGACATACAATGCCATGTCAGTTAGATCTGGTGTCATGCCATTGCATGGCAGTGCCACCCACTGAAAAAAGAAGCAGAGTTGCACTGCAGCCACAGAAGAAACAGCCACAATGCTTTTTTGCATGTTAGGCGTCTGCTCTTCTTCTTCTAGTCTGGAAGACGGGCTTCCGTGTCTGCTCAAGTGTCTGCCACTGACCTCCAGATGGCTTGTAGAAGGCACCCCCCACCCATGAAAAGGACTGAAGAAGAAGAGTGTGGCGTGCATCGGAGCAGTGCTCACCGTTGCGCTCAAGCAAATGTGGCTCGGAATGTTTCTTGCCTATGTCGGCGATGGAGCGCACCAGCGGAATGCGGTTGCTCAGTTTCTTCTCGCTCTGATGGTGGTGCCGCTTCAGCATGGCCTCCCGCACCTTCTCCCGCAGCACCTCATCCAGCTGCGCGGATGCAACCATGCTGTCAATCACCATATCTGTAAAGATGCACATGTGCACAAGTATCCTTCATTAGTCTGGAAGGGCCACTTTAGGATCTGATAATACGTACATTCTGTATGGCAGGTTCATTCATTGTCCAAGTCTGGAATTTTCTTCCTCCAAAATATGCACAATATCACACTCAAAATATCCATGAACATATCACTCATTACTCATCCCTTGTTCATCAATCATTATACTCATTATTCATCCATTTATCCAGCACAGGGTTATACTGGTCTGGAGCCTGTCCTAGAAGCACAAGGCAGGGTATACCCAGGACAGAGTACCAGTTCGTAGCAGGGTAATCACATGCACTCATTCACTCATATAGTATTGTACTATGGGAAAGTTACAGTGAATAGTTCACCCGAAATACAGGTCTTCAGACTGTGAGAATAAACCCACGCAAACATGAGGAGAACAGGCAAACTCTACACAGATTGAACCCATCTGAATGCCTGAACAGCTCAGCTCATGAGTTATGAGGCACCTGGTCTGCCACCATGCCAACCATGAACAACAGAATACCACAAAACAGAAAGAAAAAACTGTAAAAATAAACCGTTGACATGAAAGCGGGGAAAAGAGTAGAAAAAAGTTCACAACTAAGCCATGTATAAGTAATTTTCATTATACTGGCCTTAAGCCTTGATTTTAAAGGTTTTCAGAGCAGTTCTGAGATTCTGGATTGTTCAAAAAGTAAGCATAGAATTTTGAAGTGTAATTCAATGAAAATTTTGCTGGTTATGCAAGGGAAGCCCTTAATTTTAAGTTAACTGCGATCTAGGGGCAATATTATACTTTATTTAAAATGTGGTGGCTTTACTGCGTTTTATTTTATATGTGGATCACACGACTGCGATCTTACAAACACGACCGTATTTATCTTGATATTGTAAGCCACTTGAAAGAAAGGCACCTCTGAATAAAGAAGCAAACAGAGTAATAATTATCATCACCATCACCATCTAGCAAACACGCACATGCAGAAACGCACCTGCTATCTCCTCAATGCTGTTGGCTCGCATATCCAGTAAGACAGTACCATTGAGGATGCAACTGCGCAGTTCAAAAAGGCTGTGCAAGGACAGTGTGGCCACATAGGGCTTGCTCCAGCGCTCACCACCATCCTCCACGTCCTCCTCAAACTTCAGCCACCTGTGCATACACAGGAAAAGGAGAATGGTTAGTTAATCCTCTATTAGATATCTACACTTCACAGGATGACACAAGTATTAACAAAAACTCACATTCGATTCTCAACAACATACTGATGCTAATTACAGATAACTTCAATTATCAAATAATACAAGTACCACACACAGGTTACAACTCTGTAAAAATTACCTTCTATATAGCATCCTTATTTCATAAGATTATACAATATAGCCACAGGTGCTCAATCTTCACAGCAGGTAATAACCCGTACAGTATATTCTGAAAGCATAGCACCTGTATCAAACACAATAATGATACAACAAAGACTTCACCATATCTTAAAACTGCACAATCTTAACACAATCTCTTGCATGAACACACTCCTTCTCTGTTTTTACAGCTTTTTAGCAGCAAATTTTATCAGATCTAGTAGAGTAGTCAGTTCTAATAGAGTATAATTGAGCTTGGAAGGGGAAAAAGTGACACCAGTGTTGTTATGCCAGTTCCTTGTTGTGGAAGATAATGAAATATACAATTATGCACAATCAGGTAGAATTTACATGTCTTCTATGTACATGAATCACATTAGACAATGTTGATCCCCACATTGCTTACTTTTCACAGCTCTTTTAATACACATTCTCCCTGCTGGAATCCATGCCCTCATAAACATTCAAGTTTGCCCACGGGCCAAACAACTGTTCCAGCGAAGGTCCAATAAGAGAAAAACAACACAGAATATTGCTGTTTTTAACATTTAGTTTCCTTCCTTTGTCCTTATATCCCCTCTGAGAAAGAGCAGAGGTGTACAGCAGGATGTTTTAGCTGTAGAGACACACCTGTATATTTTTGGAATACTGTTGGCGTAATAGTGCTGGCAATGGCGACGGAGGGTGAGGATGTGTGTCAGACTGAGTCATGTACAGACCCACTGGGAGGGAACAGTGTCAACCTCCACCAACAGTCCTATACCCATTGATCTGCTGAACAGCGCTTCTAAAAGGAGCTCATTATGAAATATGATCGCACTTAATGCAATGGATGACTTAAAAGCAAGCAGCCTGATAAAACAGCTTATTGGAGTCCGAGGACCGAGGCCCAGACAATTTCTACCCATAATGCAGCTCTGTACCCTGTTGCCTTGTGCACTGACCTGGCTGTCTCCTTCCACTCCCCTGTGGGCCCATCCCTGAAGGACAGTTCATCCAGCTCAGTGAAGAGATCATGTGGGATGTGCTCTTCATCCTCATCTTCTGTGCCCAGGATGAACTGGACTCTTTGGGAGGGGGTATCTGTAGGAGGGTGACTGTACTCAGACAAGCTGTATTCAGGGAGCATATGTTCACAGTCTGTGTCAAACACAACCGACTCTTCCCAAAATATGAGTTTTCTATTTTCCCACTATTTTAAAAAATAAGCCAGTTACTCTCCATTTATGAAAAACAAAGCCACTACTGTTCACACCCTCAGCTGGGAATTTCAATTTCTTGTTCATGCCCAGCAGGGACTTCTCCCTCAAAAAAGGTAGTGTGCTTAAATGAAAGCCTGAAGTTTCCATCTTGTAAGGAAAATAAAAACAGAACCAAGAAGGATTTCTAATATTAAATTATTAAAATTAATCTCTAAAACATGTTTACTGGCCTTATGAAAAGTTTAAAAAAATCTATGTTAAGATCTAAAACACAATTAGGAAAAAATGAAAAGGTCTAACATTTTGACAGCAACTAAGTGTTACTGACTGCCAACAATTTACCTATTTCCACTTCTGCTTACCCAAGCGAGGACTCGCCATCACGATGAAAAAAAACACAAACGTAGTCTAAGTCAATATGTGCAACAAAAGAGCTAACTGCAAGAATATCTTTGAGATGATGTTGGCTTTGTTTTACTGTACACATGAGTGTCAATGTTAAGAGTAAAGCAAACAGCAACAACTGACTCTGTGATAACACAGGAGCCCAACAGAACATTAAGAGTGTTCAGTCAGCGCTGAGCATAATGTGAAGAGGGCTAGGACAGGAGGCACAGCATGGAGGGGAAGGTGCGATGGGCCTACCGTAGGTGGGAGACTCCCTGCCGTCCTCTCGGGGTGCATCCCGCTCTTTCTTGGTGCGTGAATGCTTGTGGCCTCGATGGCGACGTCTGTGACGGCCTTCTCTGCCAAGCGGGACGTGGACACCTACGTACACTGCACGGTGGCCTGGAGAGAGAGGTGAGAGAGGATAAAATAAATTAAGGATCAATAATAACTGCAATTAATATACAGGTGGTCCCTGATTTAAGTTGGGGTTATGTTCCCCAAAACCCATCATAAGTTGAAAATATCATAAGTCGAAATGCATTTAATACACCTAATACATAGGGGGTGTGGTGGCGCAGTGGGTTGGACCACGGTCCTGCTGTCCGGTGGGTTTGGGGTTCGAGTCCCGCTTGGGGTGCCTTGCGATGGGCTGGCGTCCTGTCCTAGGTGTGTCCCCTCCCCCTCCGGCCTTACGCCCTGTGTTGCCGGGTAGGCTCCGGTTCCCCGTGACCCCGTATGGGACAAGCGGTTCTGAAAATGTGTGTGTGTGTGTGTGTGTACACCTAATACACACCTCTGCAGACTGGGAGATGCGGATCGCTGCTGCTGCTCAGCATCGTGAGAGAGTATCGCACCGCATATTGCTTGCCCGGGAAAAAAATCAAAATTCGAAGTACAGTTTCTACTGAATGTCTATTGCCAGCTCACCATCGTAAAGTCGAAAAAATCGCAAGTCGAACAATCATAAATTGGAGACCACCTGTATCTGTGAAATGAAGTGTCCAGGGAGGCTCAAGGAGCACAGGTTTTAGTAATCGTCACCGGGAGTCCCACAGAGGTGCAACAGGAAAGCCAGGAGCATAGAGGCCAGCAACAAGTTACAGCTCCTGTGCTGAGGTCCTCACATAGTACTCTTTGAGCTAGATACTTAATCTCAGCATCTTATCTACAAATGGGTGAAAGACCAAGTCGCTCAGTAAAGCACACATGTAATAAGTACAATATAATAATAAGAAAGCAAAGAGTGATGCACTAACTCTACTGGACAGTGCTGTGTAAGCTGCAGCCTGCCATGAAAGCTACTGACTTGATTGTCATGTTCAGTCAAGAGGCTAAGGTCAGTACCAGCACCTAGGAACAGACTTGTAGCCTGTGAACATGTCCCTCATCAAGATCCTCCATGTTTCCTTCCTCCTGAAATGTAAAGGTCCACAAGAAACTCGGATTCCCTGGAGGCAACTGGTGGGTGTACATACTCTGCAGCTCGTCTTCCTCAAAATTGGTGTGGATGGTGGAACTGGTTTTCCCCAGGTCCACAATAGCCTCCTCATCATGGCCCTGCACAGAAAAAGGCATGAGAGAGGGTAAAAGAGAGCAGTGAGCTCTGAACCACAGGGAGACAAAGAGGACAAAATGAGTGAGGTCAACTGACCGGCGCCCTCCTCAGGAACCCTACACGGTGCTCCGCACCTGTAGGTCTGGTTACACCCTTTTTTTCAATCTTATTAAAATTCCACACCTCGGTGTCTGGTAACTACACCACCTTCCAGCACCTCTACCACATACTGAGGGCATTATGTTACCACTGGGACAAAGGCTGTTTTCTGCAAATGTGGCTAACAGTATAAAGAGGCAAAGAAATTAACTCACACATGGAAGCTGCAACACTCGCACCCTAGTGAGAAATGTGTAAAAATATTGAGTATATAGTGTTGTAAATTGCCTAAAAACCCCTACATGTATCCTGGACCATAGGGCCTCAACTTTGAATACCCTGGCTTGGCTGTGGAAGAGGTTTGCCTAAAAAAGCTGGTAAAAAATAAGTTTGCATTCATGTACTTAGCTGAAACTTTTCTCTAAAGCAATTTACAAGGTTCAAGCTACCTACAGCTACCAACTCACATCAGTTGATTAGTTTTTTAGAGCAATTTAGGGTAAAGTACCTTGCTCAAGAGTACTATAACAGCCAATAAGATCTGAAACGGCAACCTTCAGCTCAAAAATGCAGCAGTTCTAAACACTATGCTATCAGCCACCCCATACCAAATGCTTAATGAAAGCCATTTAATAGCTTGCATTTCATGTAACACAAGTTAAACATGCTTTTGGGCACATGGAAAAAGATGCAGGACACACACCATAGTACTTATCACTTGAAGAACCTGAAAGTCACAGAGATGCTTTCAGCCTGGATTACCTGTTTAGACTAGCACACTGACTCCAGAATGTCTTTTACCAAAAGTGTGTATAGCTATTTATACATTTCAGTCAGATGCAACTTAAAATAAAAAATCTGATTTAGATAGCTGCTACCAGATTAGATTGCTTCTGTTTTATTTAAAGATGGCAGTCCGTGACATTCACAAGAAACAGATTCACAACAACGTCAGTAAAGGTAACTACGCATATTGAGAGCACAATTCTGAAAACTCTTCCTGCTGAATGTCACTGCTGAATCATTACGGCCCAACCAAACAGTCCAGTCATCTGCAGTTCATTCTGAGTATCTCACAAGTGAAGTCTGCATAAGTTAAATGGCCACAAGTTTATCTTAGCTGGGCTTCACCAGAGATCATACAACCAAACTGCAATCAGAGTCCTCCTTAAGAATACTGGAACACTGCAGACTCACATAAATATCCATAGTCACAAAGACAGACACGCTCGTGTACACACCCTCATGTGAACATGCATTTCTAATGGGGAAGCTTGCAAAATTTTCCAAAATCATCGCAAACACCTTATTCGAACTCTCTCACCACGCAGAATGTGCAGCAGCCCAACACATTGTTCCTTCAGGGTCAAATGGGTCACATTTTGGCCTATCGAGTACAACTGCTATTTCAGTACCACTGAGGTACTGGAATCAAGTGGGGGAATGCTATTTTAGCCAAGATCACCACCCATACTGGATTTAAAAATAGCGACAGTTCTGCGATATTTTGGTCATATTTGGACCATGAGTAGCTTGATACGCCACATCTTGGCAGAACTCCTCATGCAAAACGCTTCCTGGCACACTGATTGTCCAAGGCCTGAGTGACGCTCTGAGAAAGTTCTGGGAAATTGTCCTTTTATACATATATTGTAGTTACAACTGCTACTTGGCATTTGAAGAACCAAGGTTTGAAGACCAGCTCCTGCCATAGCACCCCTGAGCAAGGTACTTACCATGAATTGATAAGGTAAAAATTAGCCTGTTGTATAAATGGATAAATCAGTGTAAATACTTTAACATTGCAAGTTGATTTGGAGAAAAGCATTGATTAATGATCAAATACATGTATAAACTTTCAGATGTAAAGATGTAAATGAATGAATAAAGGTAATATTCTGGCACATTCAACTACTTCCACAAAGCTGTACAGCTCAATATAGACTAGAAAATCTATACTGCTGAAGAAAAACAAATGTAAATGACTCCAGAATTCATAGAGATTGCACAGAACCCCTAAAAAGTGCTAAAAGAAAACATGAGAAAACCTAACTTCCACCACACATGAACCTTTAGAAGCCTGTTAGCAGTGAAGTAAAAATGAAAAGGCCTGTCCTGACAATACTCTAGAACACAATGTATACACAGAAAGATTTCCTGTTGTGTTTTTTTGGGTGAAGCCATAAATGAGGAACACTATAGTACTCGAAAGTACACTAAAGGCCACACAGAGGAGCGTGCCTTCATGGTCCAAGAGTGTAAGCCTCGGTCTTAACTCATCTAAGAGGCTACATGCAAAATACTTCTGTATGTATCATGTCCAATCACTCAACACATCATAGCATGGTGGCACAGCAGACTGTGTGACTGGGCTGTGCAACTGGATGTGGGTTTGATCCACACTCAGTCTGTGTGGAATTTGCTTGTTCTCACCATGTTTATGTGGGTTTCCTCCAGGTGCTCTAGCTTTCTCCAAAAGTGTGTTTCAGGTGGAGTGTTTATGCAAAATTGCTTGTAGTATATATGTGTTACGTTGGTCTGGTTTACAGATATGAATATTGTAGGGAGTACAGTGTTGTGTATCTAACAGTTTAAGTAATGTTGGATGAAAAGGTCAGGAAAATACTACATAGTAATCATTGTGGGTCACTTCGGAGAAAAGTGTCTGCCATATAAATAACTAAATGTCAACAGTGAAGTGTCACTAGGGACAGATGGCATATTATCATAAGAGCAAATGTGCAACCTATGAATATCCAGTTGTATAAATGGATCCAACTGTCAGTCATTCTGGGTGAGGCGTCTAGCAGGAAAAAAGAAGCAACAACAAAGACAACAGCAGGAGCTGGTAAAGCGACAGGCTTTGAGTGCTAATGCTAACCAGAGTGGGACAGGACATAGCAGACTGCCCTAGTCTGCCCTTTCAAACCTGGAGCCCTCTGAGACACAACACAGAAATGAATGCTGCAAGGAAACTGGCAAGAATCCCACAGACAAGTGTGGAACACCTTCCTACATGAAGACCATGGCAACTTTGCAGGGCCAAAATAACTCATACAATGACCAATCAAGAGAAAATGTGTCTAAACAACACACTTTGGAGAACTCTCCAGGCATTCACAGTGCCTTACACAGGAAATTTAGGATACTCTGACCTGTTTCAATTCCATACAGAATCTTAAGATATCAATGACAATGTTTACATATCACTTCTCAAAATACCCTCCTACCACCAGGAGTGACTTTCTAATGTTTCTCTAGGTTATTAAAATGTCAAACTAGAGAGCACATCTCTGCCTTATATTCTCTGCCATGTCTGCACTTATGTTATTTACCTAAGATATCAGCTTAATACATGTAAATGATAAGTGGTATGGGGGGGTGTGGTGGCGCAGTGGGTTGGACTGGGTCCTGCTCTCCGGTGGGTCTGGGATTCAAGTCTCGCTTGGAGTGCCTTGAGACGGACTGGCGTCCCGTCCTGGGTGTGTCCCCTCCCCCTCCAGCCTTACACCCTGTGTTGCCGGGTTAGGCTCCAGCTCCCCCCCACCCCGTATGGGACAAGTAGCACTGTGCGTGTGCTCCCAAACTCAAGCATGACAAAGACAGCCTTTCTTACTGGGAAACCTGGATCATTATGAGTTCTAATAAGCAGGTTTTCACTGTCACTATACAGGCCTTGTCACATTGTCCCCTCAATGCTCTCTTTTCAGTAGCATGCCCATGGTAAGCTTAGTAACTTAAGAGAAATCAGCTGGAGCCTTCACTGGTGGCCATCCACTCAGTGGCTGCCTTTCAAACTCTTCTTGGGAACGTGCGCTATAATGTTAGCACATTCCTAGAATCCTCTGCACATAAGCCATTGCTCCAATTGGCTCAGTGAACATAGTGGCCAAAATCAAAGCAGAGGGCCCAAACTTACATTTGTTTATCAGACACTTTTCTCCAAAGCAACTTCCAATGAACTCATATGTAGTGTTATCAGCCCACACACCTTATTCACCAAAGTGACTTATACTGCTAGATACACTACTTACAATGGGTCACTCACTCATACAGTACACCAGTGGAACACACCCTCCCAGCCAGCCATACACAGCATATCTTTGGACTGTGGGAGGAAACCCATGCAGACCCAGGAAGAACATACAAACTCCACATAGACTGAGTAGGGATTGAACCCATGTCCTCTCACACCACTCAGGTGCTGTGAGACAGCAGCACTACTCGCTGTGTCACTGTGCCACCAAAACAAAGCCCCTCACTTAACATAATGAGTGATTGGGAGCTTATGGCATGCAGGACCGTGGAATATTTCACTGCAAGTGGACACTGAAGCATCAGTGATGCGCAGAGCATCACCTTTCAGAAAAATCTCCATTGTGACTTGAAATGCTTACAACCTAAATACAGAGAGAAAGTTATCAAAATGAATACTCCTGACTGTGGTGCAGAACATAAGGGGGACAGAAGGGACATTGTGCCACCAGCACGCCCCTCCCGCCCCCACCCACCCCCCGAAAAGCAACAGACAGGCCATTCCTCTCGCCTTAACATATCTGACAGGCTTAGAAAGTCAGCACCAGGTGCTTTCAGAAGGGTTGGCACACACAGATAAAAAGCCCATCCTTGCTTACGCAATGAGATGGCTGTCCGTCAACCAAGACACACACCGATACCCACAGATTTTGCCCTTGCCTGTAATTGCCATCTGGTGAATGTTTTGTACTGTTTACGCAATTACCGTACGTTAGAAAAACAAAATAAAACAAAAAATGAAACAAGATTGATGAAAGTGACAGAAAACAAGACAGCAAAAAGGTGAGTGTTAACAAAGAACTGCTGCAATGGAGACTGAGCGGTCAGGCTGGATCTTCTCATAACCTAGAGAAAATACAGTACTGCTTTTGAAACTTTAAAAGTGGTTAGCGCTGCCACCTTTGGACCCAAAGGTCACAGGTTTGATTCCTACCCTGCCCAGCTGTGTAAATAGGCAAATAACTATAAGTAGCTTAACACTGTAAGTTATTTTGGAGAAAAGCATCAGCTAAATTAATAAATGTAAAAGTCAAGAGAGCAGTGACTATTTAAAACCCCTCCACAATATGCCCTCAGGAATTGCTCCATAGCAAACTGGAGTAAGCCTGCGTGTGACCACTGGCATGGCCTGCTGGCTTCAGCAGTCCATCTTGTCATATATCAACACACAGGATGCAAGTGACCACAGCTGGAACATGCTGTGTGGTCCATTTGGGCCCAGAATAGAGTTGGCTCCATGTACCCTTGTTCCAAGGAAGGAAAGGTCGTTTCAATGTCACCACAACCAATCACAACATAGCACCCCTTACCTAGACCCGTTCTTGTAAGAGCAGCAGGATGCACCTCATCTGCTACAAAAAACACTGAGTCCTCGGGGTATCAAATGGCAGAGGGAGACCTCCATTGATAAAAAATAGACATGGTCCTCCTCCCACCCCAGTCACCTACTCTTCAACTTTCTGGCACCCATGGGCTTCAGTGTAGAATGTACCACGACCCATTCGTCATAGAAACTTGTAATACCCTGACACAAGAAACCAGCATTCACAATATTATTATTATTACTATTATTACTTTTAGTATCCTGTTTAGGGTTCACCCCACCTAGTCATGAGCTCTATGCTTCTGGGATAGGCTCAGGACTGCTATGACCCTGCCTTTGGACAAGTAGCCATCCTCGCCTACTGCAAGAAAGTTATAACCTGTGTTATGAGAATTGACTGTGGTACCTTCAAACTTTTCTAGAGTAGAAATTATTATCATCATCATCATCATCATCATCACACACACATGTCCCGAGTGGGGTCGAGGCAAGCCGGAGCCTAACCTGGCAACTCAGGGCGTAGGGATGAAGGGAGACGGGACACACCCAGGACGGGACGCCAGTCCGTCACAAGGCACAGGCCCGCCAGAAAGCAGGACCCAGCCAAGCCCGCTGTGCCACCACGTCCCCCACATTATTATTATTATTATTATTATTATTATTATTATTATTATTATTACTATTTACTAAATCAGTTTAGGTTTAGAATGTTGGATTTGGACTTCAGCGTACAATTCTTCAGCATGCAGTTTCTCATCTGCTACACTACATTCCCACCAATATGTAAATAAACTTTAAAATGAAGAAGCACAATTTCATTACATTCGTTGCATTACTAACGACTTTGGGGAATGATAAGCAGGTATCCAATGGAGACACCATTGCTGCTATTAGGACTCAATGAAAATGCAAATTCCACATCTGCAGCATGACTATCTTGGGTTTCCTTTCAGTTCCCATCTAAAGCATGTGTGAAGTCCCACAACTAGATATGCATAATCCCATTATTTAAACAGACTGCTCTTATTCTCATAGCAATCTACATTGCATTACTTCATTTAGCTGATGCTTTTCTCCACAGCAACTTGTAGCGTTAAGCTACTTACAATTATTTACCCATTTATACAGTTCACACACACACAGACTGAAACCACTTGTCCCAAGCGGGGTCACGGCATGTCGGAGCCTAACCTGGCAACACAGGGTGCAAGGCTGAAGGGGGAGGGGACACCAGTCCATCGCAAGGCACCCCAAGCGGGACTCAAAATGCAGACCTACCAAAGAGCAGGTACAGACCAAACCCACCACACCCCCACTTATACACTTCAGCAACTTCTAATTACAGCTTGAGGTGAGACTCAAACCTGTGACCTTTGGGTCCAAAGGCAGCAGCTCTAAGCACAGGGGGAAGGTGTATTCTTTGAGATCACCATGCCATGACACAAGTGAATTGCTGAGAAAGACAGGGCAGCTGGTAGTTTAGTGGTTACAGTTGCTACCTTTGGACCCCAAGGCTGCATGCTGGCAGTTCCACCTCCAGCTGTAGTACACGTGAGAAATGTACTTACCTTAAATTGTTCCAGTAAAACTTTCCAGCTGTTTAAATGGGTAAATAGTTCTAGGTAACTTGACAGTGTAAGTTGCTTTGGAGAAAGACACCAGCTAAATGAATACATGTAAGCAGAAACCACTTCACAGTCCTGTCTTCACGAGGGTTGCTCACAAGGGAAATAAAATACAATTATGGAGATGCTTCTTAATTTATGTAAAGAATCGCCAGTCTGGAGGAATCCCATGAACCACACAACCCTTCTTTCTCTATGCAGCTGCCTCACAGAGACCAGGCTCAGTAACGCTCCGTGTCTTAATGCAGAATGAAGTTAGGGTGCCGTGTGACAAGCAGTGCTAGTGTGTGCTGTGTGTGAAAGTCATGCTGTCTCTGGGATCAAGGCTCACACTGGTTATCCACTCCATGACCTTTGGAGGCTACCAGTGCAACAGGCTTCTACAGTTGTCTCAAGACAGGAACTACAACCATAGGAAGCACTGCAGGGTACAACTGGGACCCATGGGACAAATGAAAAAAAAAGCTCCTGGTGGTATAAGGTGAGGACACATCTCTTTATATGTGTAACTGCTGTGAATTCTTCTGAGCAGCACCCATGATCATTAATAGCTCCTGGCGACAGCAAGGTCAGCATAACCTTGTCGAAAGTAGGACCCTCCCGTGCATGTTGCCATGTGCAGAGCAGCTTGGCTGCCGGTGCATCTAAAACCCAGGTAGAACTGGATATGTGTGCAGAAAGCTACAAACCTATGGGATCTCATCGAATTAAGGGAACACATTTTAGGAGGATTCAGATACACACTCGCAGCCACTGTACAACACTCTTGTGGCCCCTGAGAGTATGGCTGTGGGGTCATGTGGGCCCCCTGCCTCTGTCCCAGACTGGTCCTCTCCTGAGCTGTTGTTCCGAGGCCCCGTTCCAGCCGATGACGTCAGACAGCGCTCATATTCCCCTCATGCTGTGGGAATATCTCACTCCTTCCTGAGCAGTAGCCCCCACTGGATGTTAGCGCATATAACACAAAGTCAACTTACAAGCATTCACACACGTGTACAAAACACACACACACAAGCACTCATAGACATAAATCCGATAATCATACTTAAATACAACATCAGGCGCACACAGAGACATATGCACACACCTCTACAAAATACACACAGACATGTACAGATGCATACAGAATCATAAGACAGAGAGACACAAACATGAACACAAAATGCGCACACAATAAGACATACACAGATCATAGGCATACAAAAACCACAAGCACACATTTACACAAACACACAAAATCAGACATTTGTTCATAAACATGCGTAAACACCAGAACCATACGCATAAAACACATACACTGAGATTATACATTTACACGTAAACACATACGTAAAGCTCAAGTTCATACACACAAACTACATAGCACACACTGAATATAAACAGATAAACAAGCATATGCAAACACACCCACATACACCACACGCCTGCAAGCATGCTAGCTCCCTTCCAGCACACGCATATATAATCAGATGTCTTTCAGATGTGCCCTCCTTCCTCTCCATCCTGCCTCTCCCACTGTCCGCTGCTTCCTGCCCCTTTCTGCTCCCACTGGCATTAACTGCAGTTGCTATTTCCTATTCAGGACGCACTGCCAACAGTGTCCCCTTAGAAGGACAACCCTCCCTCTTCTTTTCAATCTTCTTGTCTTCCCTGACTCCCCATCCTTCTCTCTCAGTCATCATAAGCTGAGAAGCTACCTCCAGGTCCACACACCTTCCACGCACAATCACAAACACACCCACACACAGAAACAACGCATACCGTGAGTGCACGTCCTCTCTCGCTTCTCCTCTCCATGGCTGCCGATGAGGAGCCCTCAGAGGTAGGTCTGTGCTGTGCTTGTGAGCAGGAAGCTGGCCTCGTGGGCTCCGCAGGTCCCTGTGATGCGGACTGGCGCCTACTCCGTGACAGCTGAGCTGATACTGCTGGTGAAGGACCGCCTCAACCAGCTCTGACTCAGCAGCCAATCCTGCTAACTATGAATATTTAATTCTTCCAACCAGTAACTCACCCAGACACAGGGACAGGTACACGCCCCCCTTGCTCATTCTCTCCTCTGCCCCTCCTTTCTCACTCTCCCTCTCTCTCTCTCTCTCTCTCTCTCTCTCTCTCTTTCTGTCCCTCCTGCATTCTTGTTCCCTCTGATATTTACACATGAAAAGACACACACACACACTGAGATGGGAGAAAGGGAACAGATCCAGACACACAAGAGAGAGTAAAAAATAATTGGACTGGCCATCTGTGTGTTCTCAGTATTTAATTCTTAATATTTACTGGGGGTGAATTCCTGCCTTCCAGAGCAGAAACGACAACCATGTTTCACCATGCCCACACAGAGGCTGTTTTAGAACACACCTCTGAACTTTACAGTGGGAGCAGAGTCAAGTAGCCCTGTTCTCAGATTTAGACACCAAAAAACACGAGGCAGTTCACACAGAGGGGATGCAGAGAAAAATTATAAATCAGTCATGAAAATCCAGCACCCAGTCTGATCCTTTTCACTTGTTTTACACAAAAAAATTGTCATAATATTTTCTCACACACTGAGATGCATTTCCATGTTTATTTTGTTTTTTATTTAATAATATCCAAATTACCTTATAAATGCAATACCTACAACCTAGGTATCACAACAAGTGTATTTTTCAGTAAATTATATAAGAATTTTTATTAAATAGCATTTCAGTCAGGGAAATTCCACTGTGTGTAAAGTCTCCTTTTGTTGTCTTAAATTGTCCATCACAGGCCTTTAGTATTTCACTAGTACCAAGCACATTAATAGTGGTTCAAATGTGATCCATAAAGAGTGTTTTCATTTCTGGGGATTATGTTTTATTTCCACTTGGATGGTGATGGTGATGGGCAAAAACTATAAACCAAACCTCAACAGAGTTTTACCCCTTTACAGATGTCTGACAAGATAGTGCACAGCACTACAATACATGTGAAGTAGTGTAGTTTACTTTAGGAGTTTGATTTAATCTAAGCATTTGGATTTGTCAAGTGAACGGGCAATGCAAAATTGCCTGCAGCATCTGAACAGGGTGGATGAACATGTGTAGCTATGCAGTGATGGACTGGCATTCCGTCCAGGGTATATACCTCGGCCTTGTGTCTTGATTTTGGGACAAGTTCCAGACTGCTGTGGTCAGGACAAGCACTTAACAAAAGTAAAGTGCACTGAAGTAAAGTGAAAAAATAAAACTACAGGCATTAGTGTTTAGAGTGAATTGTAGATGTTATCCAGACAAATGAAGAAGAAAGGGTGACACCTAATGGCTAGCCATTAAACATCAGCAAAACGCCACTGTTAAAAGAGAGCAATACACCTGGGAGCGATCGCTATCAGTCCAGTGGGTAACAAGACTGATCCACAACCTGCAGTTGTACCCCTAAGAAAGTACACAAGATGAACTGCTCCAATAAAATATTTAAAAGGACAAAGCCCTGTGATGGACTGCCATCCAATCCATTTAGTACCCTGCTGGCCCTATGCTCCCAGGATAGGCTCTGGACCATCCCAAACCTGCCCTGGGCAATAATTGATAGACGGATGGACTGAATGCACAGTATTTCAAGTTACTTTGGGTAAACGCATAGGTTAAGCAATGAAACCATTGTAATTCGATTTTCATTTCTTCATTAAGCAGACCCTTTTCTCCATAGTGACGTACTAAATCTCGAAGAACGACACAAAATAAATCAGTGAATACGGACATACAGTATCAGTAGTGCCATTAATTAAAGAACCCATTATAAATACTTGACAGGTTTTCAAAAAACAACCTGCTGCCAGAGTCATCATCTCACAATTGCTCCAACTTTGTTTAGCCTATTTAACTGGAGATGGCTGGATTAGACAGATCAAGAAGAAGATTAGGAATCAGGACTAGTGTCCAACTGAGCAATTAGACCATCCGAACGGACATGCCAGGCTACAGAACCAACACACATAATAAAAATATTAAGATATTCTTTGAACCTAACACTGATGAGAGATTTATGAATTCCCCAATAACTATTTTTCCTTTTTCTTCCTCAAAACTCCACATACACAACTTTTCAGATGCCCTATTTTGTCTTTATGCATCATCTCAACTGTCATACTTTTGTGCACACTAATAATAGCACTAACTACTAACACACTATGAGAAAGATTAATGAAATGGACGAACAGGCCAGAGTAATGTCCTTGTCTTGGTAAAATGCCACATTTGCGCAGTTCATTCAAGGCAAAGACACTGCCATGAAGACCAAGGAGCTTTTAGATACTTGTGAGGAGCAGCCGATGTGGGGAGGTATCACAAAATCCCTCCAATGGTTTTGCATATACTTCTGAATTCAGTCAAACTGATTAATAAGATGTGAAAAACATGGCACCAAGCACACTGCATAAAGGGAAGGCCTACAGAAAAAACCGATGAACTCTAGTGGTGGAGACTACATTGGGTAACGGAATCTCATGGGCTTCAGAAAACTGGCCTGTGTGGAAGAGTTCCACAAAAGAAAATATTAATGAAGAAACATGTCAAATCACACTGGAAGATGACAAAATGAGTCATGCCACCTAAGTTACACCACCAATACTGTGAAAAACGGAGGTGGAAACATCATGTTCTGTGTGGGCCTTCTTTGCATTTGAAATGACAAAAATTTGTCAGAAGAGTGAGCAGTAACTAGGTAAACACTGGCTAATCCAAAGATTGCGAATACCTCTCTAACCAAGATACTAATTACTTCTCTGGCTGTTGGTTCTGTTTGTGATTGCAAAACAGTGTTTTTTTTTTTTTTTTTTTTTACAAATATTAGGAACAAAATTCATATCTGTGGATGTTCGGAATATCTGATTTACTGGTATGGCTGTGTCTTGCTTTAATTTGACATATGACAGATTTAACAAATAAAAACTGTACCTTGGCTGGACCAAAACTTTCTAGTTAACCTGTCATAAAACAATTACACGTTAAGTCTGTGTGTGAGCTGAAGTTAACATCCATCAATGATCGCTAACTGCTGGAAAACTGTACGGTCAGGGTGGTCTGGAGCCTAACCCAAAAGCACAGAGCATGAGAGTTTACAAGCTGGATTGGGTTCTGTCAGACAGAGCAATCAGCCACACACAAACCCCTTCACACATTGGGCAATTCCGAGTCACCAGTCCACCTGAAACATGTCTTGGGAGTCTGAGAGGAAACACACACAAGCAAAAGGAAAACATGCAAGCCCCACACAGATAGAGCAGTATTTGAACTCACAAACCAGGAGTTATGAGGAACCAGTGCTGCCTACTGTGTAACCTTGGTGCTGACCACCTATCCAAGCAGACACATGAATATTTATATACCCCATATTTCGAATTATTCTCATGAGGATGTTGTAATTAACATATTCATAAATTATAATTGGTTATAGTGAAAGGTGTTGAAGTGCTAATCACACGTAATATGAAGAAGAATAGTTGAGTCTTCTTAGTAAATAAGTAAAATCATGCATCATGCTAACAGGTGGCAACTCTCAGTAGATCCAGGCAGACTGAGTGACCTCCATTAATATTTTGGTGGTTACTGTTCTATGAATAATAACTTTATTATTAGCTATTATTCAATTTGTTGCCCTCCAGCAGAGAACATTTTTGCCACTTTTTGGTCATGCATACCACTGGAGAAATGGGAATTATACAGTAATTATTTTTTATATACACCAGTGCAATGTAGCTGTCAAGAACAGATACAGGATGGATTCAGATAAAATGATAGATAATTCTGTTGATATGTTAAATTATACTGCTGATATGATAAATGATACTGTGGCAAGTAACAGTATAAGGAAAGCACTCGGTAGTTAAAACTCTAATAGCCTGCAGTGCTGGCTGTGTTGAGTTTTGTCAGCAGCTAACTGTGCCAGGGGTTATTCTGCAGCAGTTTCAGATCGGTCCCCCTGTAATAGAGACTGACTGTGCCAACAGTTGCACTCCAGCAGTAGTAAGCATTGACTGTGTTGTGCAACTGGTTGTGCTTTGACGGTGATAAAGGTGAATAACAGGGCAGTAAATTGACTATTTCATGGTAAAGTGCAGTAGGACGGTGGAAACCTGAACAGGACAAAGCACAGCAGGGTCAATCAGGGTAGCAATGGAGTATTACCATGGTAAACTCAGTCATGAGCATAAGTTTTGTGCGCAGATCAGTCAAGAAGACTGGGGACCAAATGTTATCCTGCTTAAAAAGTGCTGCTGCACCACATCTCTTGCAAGTAACATCACCACACAGTTCACATAGCTCAAGGCTTTGTGCAAACTTCTTCAGCAGCCATAATACTGCTTTATGTCCACAAAATCAGAGTGCAGAATCTACTAGATAAATCTTTTGGTTTTCCTGGACTACAACAAAATTAAAATTAAACATGTCTTCAGCAAGGAGAAGGCATGACAGTGGCCTCCTATCTTGTCCAGCCTCTGAGGATGTGCACCAGACGCAGTTCAAAACATCAGAAGAACATGAAAAAGTACCACGTCTGTGTGATGATACCATATTGGAAGAAGATTTGTGCCATTACATTCTTTTACAGTCTCATGTATGGAAACAAACAGCTATAAAACCCTGCAAATAAGCTCTGCAAATAAATAAATAACTAAAAAATGAGCATCCCACACCCAAACTCAACCTACAGCAGTACACATACCTCATGTCTATGTGCTGAAAAAGTCCTGAGACTTGTCTTACAAAGCCTCTCCCTGGTACTGCTGTAAAAGTTTGCATGGTGAAAGCAGTGTCCCTGAAACATGCCCTAGTAAGGTCTCTGAGACCAGATTGTGTTTGACAAGATAAACTCTGCGGTACCATAACAAAGGCCCATAGATGAGCAAGACTTGCTTGCTAACATTAACAGCCTCTACAAAGTGATTGATCTTTGTTTAAACAATGTACACAAGATTGCAGGTGGTCTTAGTGGTTAGGGAATGAAACCTGAGACACAAAAGATGATGCTTAAAATCCCAGCAAGAGTACTGGCTGAGAATGTAACCTTAGAGAAGGTATTTCGCTCAAGTCACTTCAGCAAAAATTCAGCCCTGCAATATCTTAAAAGAATATTGATAAAACATTTAAATTAGCATATAAAAAATTCAGTACTGGTGTGTGGTGCCACTTTTTAGTTACCTCATGCAAAACAGCTCTGAGATGATTTCTCGACCTTTGCTACCTGAAAACCAAGACACTGAAAAAGCTACTACTGCTCCAAACAATACAATTCCCACAAGCATTCATGTTTCCAGGCAGAGTCTAGCATTCTAAGCTTGCAGGCACAGCACTATAAAAATAACTCTCAAATGAAAGTTAACCTCAGGTGAAGTGGAAAAAGAATAAATCCACCTGCAAGAAGACAAATACTACCAGGTTGTGGAGCAAGCAAGCAGGGCCCGCAAAAGAAAGCAGGATTGAGAGAGGAGTTAATGATCAAGACATGTGCTCTCATATCTTCACAGGATGTTGCGAAAACCTTACAGTTCAGCCCATTAAACCACTCAGCCCATTATTTTATCCCTTTCACTCCACTACTTAAACCAAATCACTTCACCACCAACCCTTCTTGCCCCACCACTGACACCCATCACTCAGTACTCATACCTCTTACTTGCAACTAATATCCCTCGCTCTGTCCCTGATATCCACCACTGATAGATACCCCTCCACCACAAGTGACTCCACACCCTCCTACCTCACACTCACTAGAAACACCTTTCACCTCAACACTGATATAACAGTGCATAACAGACATCCTTAAGTGTTCAAGCACAAACCATCCTAAATTTATTGTGTTATCTTGTTTTCTGGAATTGACGCAATATCTGGGCTAATGACAAGAGCTTAATCTTGTTAGTCGAAAGCTTTCCTGTTCCAGTTTTTACTTTGCCAATGGTGATCACATATACACAGACAAACTCACGAACATAAACAACATTCTCAGTTTCGAAATCAAGAAAGGATTTAAACAACAGCTGTAACATTATAGCCAGTGTTAAATAGTCTCACAGAATGGGTTAAACAGACGTGCAGTTTCATCTTGCTCAATGACACAGCAAAGTCTTTGTCTGGAAACAATTATTCCTTGGGCATTCACTTAATTGTTAAAACTCTTCATTGTCTATTTTTATCATAGTACAGCCCTTACAGGTTCCTCATCACAACAAATATTCAAGCAAAGTCTTTCAGGCCAACCTTTTGTTCCCTGAAACAATTTCTGTGATCCCCAAATGTATTCATGTGCCTTTCACCAACTAAAAGCATATTATTATTAATTTAACTGACACTTTTCTCCTAACCATTTTCTAACATTGGATCTTTATACTAGGCTACCCAGAATCATTTCCTCATTTATATACCATGGTAGCTTTAGTCTATCAATTCCACGTAAGTACCTTGATCAAGGATATAGCAGTAGCAGTAGGGATTTGAATTTACAATGCAGTAGGGTTAAGCAGTTGACAGGATGTAATTTTACAGTCATATTACATGACTGTTGCCTGGATTCTCTACCTTGAAAAACGTGTTTTTCTCATTCCATACAGAAGTTTCCATCACTCACATAAAAGGTATTTACCTGAAGCTGTACTTCATTTTGGAGACAAGCATTTGCCAAATGCACACATTTAAACATAAATGTAAATGTAAATTATAAGCAAATAAAGACAACAAATCCAATTACGCTGAAAGGTCACCTCCTGAAGTATCGGCAGAGAAGCTGAGAAACTTGTTTGAGGACAAAGGAATTAATGCATTTCGACACTTCATGTCCCCTGCTCCTGGAGAAAATGGCAATGCCACCAGCCTCGGCGACTCTTCCCCTTAACCTCTCGCTGACCTTTACAGAGGTTAGTTACAGAGGAACAGCGCTTTAAATAGATCACCGGGAGATTGCAGCAGCAGGGAAGAACAGACAGCATAGACACCGTTTTTTCTAGTAGCTGGGGCAACAACCCACCAAAATATTAACATATTGCTTGTACAACTCGTTTCACAGATAACCACAGAGCTCACAAGCAGAACAGACTGGAGCTGTTATAGACCAAAAGTATCTCACCCACACACAGAAAGAATTATTCTGTGCATTTACGTATTTCTTTTAAAAAAAACATGCTAATACAGGCAGTTTCCAGGATATGAACATCCAACTTGCATACAACTTGTAGTTAAAAACTACTCCCTTACTGACCGGAAGTTAATCTTTCTGTCAACCTTAAGTAACAATCAGATGAAAACTTCATAATTAAGCCTATTATATTAAACATTCAAGTTACTGTACATATAATGGTTCGTAATAAGAAATGGGCGCTACTTTGCGACACGAATTAAAACATTGCGTGTCTACAGAAGTTCTTTGGCTCATGGGCCCAAGATAGGAGAAAGACTTTGTTCTTTTCAGTTGGACTGTCACACCCACGACCTCACCGCAAACGTCTGCACTTGCCCAAAATCAGAGCAGCAAGGTAAAAAAAAAGCCACACCTGCACACCCTGGTTGCGGAATCTCATTTGAGAAACCCGTTTTTCCAGTGCTCTCGAGCAAACCCACGACAACCTAGCCGTCCTTCCAAGTCCCTCATTCTCCTCAATCCCTTGTTCCCGCTCCTGACATTCACGGCTCCCGACACTTGCATCGCCTCCTCGACTATAACATCAGATTGTCCCCAAGACCTACGTTTGCACGTCAACCAACCCAAGCCTGTCCCCGACTATGAATCTCGCCTGCTCCGTTGTGTACTCCGTTGTGTACTCCGTTGTGTACTGACAATAAAGATCTTGCGACTGGGTCCACACACACCTACCTCAGTCTCCTGGCTGCTCAGTATGACATGGACCATATTGCTGTTAACAGTGTCTCGTATGTGTTACTGTACTGGGCTTTAATTTTTTTGTTTTTACCCTCCCAATCATGGCAAAGTGTAAATGTAATGGTAGTGATAGTTATGCATCCAAGAAAAGGAAAACGATCATGACTGAAACTAAAGTAGAAATACTAAAGCGAGCGGAAAAAGGTGAAAAGCCAACAAACACTGGAAAAACAAAAATTAAAGTTTTTTATTAATGTTTTTTATACCTACACACACACACACACACACACACACACACACACACACACACACATTCTCTCTCTCCTCCTCCTCCCCTTCTCTCTCTTGCTATTATAAATACTGTAGTAACATTTATTATTATCATTATTATTATTACTGTATTTTGTTAAAGATGTTTTAGTGTATCTGGAAGTGTTTCTTTAATGTTTTTTTATGCACAGAAAGGTAGGCGATATACTACTGTATATACTAAGACAAACATTTGACTAACTGACCTTAGAACTGTACCTAACTGTTCCGACATATGTAAAAATCCAACTTAAAGACAGATTTAGGAAGGGAACTCGTTTGTAATCCGGCAACTACCAGTATATCTAGCTTTCTACGTTCCCTTTGTCCAAGGAAACTTATAATGCTGGATACCTGTTCACCTTATTTCCCTTCAGTCATTCACACATCTGCAACAATGTAATACGCTCATTCACTCACACACTAAACTTCTTGTTCTCTGTAGCAGTCTCGTGGACTTGTTTTGAGCTAATAAAAATAAGGAGCATGTTGCAGCTCAGCCTCAGCCAGTGTGGACAGGATGAAAACACTGAGAAACCTGAAAATGTCAATAGCCAACAGTCAAAGTCAGCAAACCAATCAACCCGTCACAACCATCCACCTGTCTTGGTCATATGATAACTTGTAAGGAAGCTGTTCCTGGAAAACGTCACAAAAATCTTAATGATACAGTTCTGTAAAAAGAAACAGCCAAAACAGCTTATACACATGAACAGGTCGGCTGATCAGCAGCTACAGGAAATGTATGGTTGAGGTTCCTGCTAAACAAGTACTAAATCAAAAGGGTGACATTTTTTTCAGTCTTGACACTGAATGTTTAAACTGTTCAACAACAATTCTACTGGCAGTACAATAGTTTGTTACTTTGTTTGACAATTACTGACTTAGATGAAAGCAGAACCACATTTTAGCAGCAACAAAATGAGGAATCCAGATGATTCCACGGGTTTTTCACAAACATTGTCCTACAGCCATATATCTTTCTCTTTTTCCCACAAACAACATGTTTGATTTTTGCCAAGATTTGTTCCCAGCAGTTCACCGCTGTGGAGCAGCAGGCACATTAAATATATCAAGGTTCAAGGTTTACTGTCATAGGTACAAGTATCGTGTACAAGCAGCATGAAATTCTTCTTTGAGTGCTTCTCCACAGACTATGAACAAAAAAACAATAGATAATACTGCACAAAATAAAACAATAACAATAAATAATGCTAATAACAATAACAATAAATAACGTTACAATAAATAACAAATAAATAACAATAGATAGCCAGGGTACTTAAAACTAAGAATACTTAAAGTAACAGTGTAAGTAATGTGCCGATGTGCTTGGAGGGAACAGTCCAACTCCAGTTAAAAAAAGGTGGCACATTGGTGGGTGTTATATGTTGTATATATACAGTATACTGTGCACCGTGTGTAACCACATCAGCTCATTCCACAAAAGCTAAAATTCACCAAACAAACTACCCTAATTGAACATATAAAATCCATTATATTTATCCTGAAAGTGTAGAATCAGTATGTGAGACTCATGCATCTGGACGTTGAGTTGGGGGATGATGTGGTTGCTTAACAGGGGAATATAAAAGTGTCTTGCAACCTTCATGCCCGGGGATGGAAATGGTCCTTAATTTATTTGTATGCAAATCCTTTTTTGTTGCTAATTACAACTATTCCATGTGAGATTTCAGCGGCTCTCATACGACCTGGTGATGCAGACCTGGTCCAAATGTGTGAGTCCCACACCCAAAGTGTGAGTCTTGCCAGCTAAGTAGAAGGACTTTTTATATACCGTGGTTTACGGATATAGTTTCAGGTCTTGCAGCTGTTACCAGTTTATCACCATGATTTTGCTTCTACAGGCATCAAATCAGAAACCATTGAATTTCACAAGTTTGGGAAATGTGCAGCAGGATTTGATAAAGCATTCCTTTATCAATGTATGTGCTGTACCATCAGTTTTTCAATACGGTAAAAATACACTTGTACCTCAATTTATGACCAGAACAATGGTGCACAATAAAGCTATAATGAATTACTAATTCTTTTTATTTCTTCTATTTTTATCAACAGCTCATCCAGTGTTGGGTCTCAGTGTTCTTCTATACTGGAAACATTGTCCATGAGACAGGACGCAACACCAGTCTATTTAATTTACTTGTATTAATTGAGCTGATGATTTTTTTCCAAAGCAACTGACAATATTAAGCTAACAACAACCATTTCCCCATGTATACAGCTAGGTAATTTTTCCTGGAGCAATTTATGTACCTTTGCTCAGGTGTACTAAAGAAGTAGGTGAGATTAAAACTGGTCTTCTTTGAATATGAAGGCAGCAGCTACAACTACTATGTTATCACCTGCCTCATTTCACTATCTTTTTTTCATTTTCTCATAATTTTTTTAACATGAAGTAAGCTTAATGTTAAGTCCACTTTAAAATGACTGAAAATAATGTTATCCTCACAACCTCTTACTCAGTCTGCTGTGTTCTGCTTTATACAGTACACTTAAGTCAACACCATTTACACCCTGGCAGCGGTGCGGTGGTTTGGCAGGCTTGGCCGTGTCCTGCTCTCTGGCAGGCCCGGGGTTTGAGTCCCACTTGGGGTGCCCTGTGATGGACTGGCATCCTGCCCAGGGTGTGCGGTGCCCGTTTTGCTGCGACCCCACCCTGGACAAGTGGTTTCGGTCAATGTGTGTGTCATTTACACCCTGCACATCAGGTGCCTCCATGTGAATTGGAGAATGGTGTGGGGAGAACACACTAAGAAATGTTTTACTGTGAAACACCAACTGTGTGCCTAAATTCTACCTGACAACACAACAAAGCTGACACATCACATAAATGTTTGTTAGCACCTGGCCCCGTCAATTTGAAATAAAAATGTGTAATAGACGCAAACGTCTATTTATTTGCTGGGTAGTTTCTGTAAAAGTCTCAGATATAGCTACAATAAACTTAAACTTTGTTGGGGACAGCTGGTAGCATAGTGGTTATAGTTTCTGCCTTTGGCTCTAAAGGTTACAGGTTAAATCCCCACCTCCTGCTGTAGTACCCTTGAGCAAGGTACTTACCCTTTATTACTACAGTAAAATTATCCAGCTGTATAAATGGGTAAATAATTTGCTGGTGGTACAATGAATAGCACTGCTGTCTCACAGCACCTGCATGGTATGAGAGGACATAGATTTAATCCCCACTCAGCCTGTCTGGACTGACACTGGCATTTGTACTGAACTGTCTGTTATTGTGCCTATTGTCCTGTTTAAGTAATTGCTGTAATGTCTAGTGCTGTTTGCACAAGTCTTGCACACTGTGCACTGTATGTAGTCTGTGTAGATAACTCTGTGCCATTTTATGTAGCACCATGGTCCTGGAAGAACGTTATTTTGCTTCTCTGTGTACTGTACCAGCTGTAAATGGTTGATATGACAATGAAGCCTCTCTTGACTCCTGACTTGGAGTTTGCATGTTCTCCCTGTGTTTGTGTGGGTTTCCTCCCACAATCCAAAGACATGCTGTTCATGTTCACCCATAGTGTGTGAGTGACAGAGAGACTGTGTTCCACTGTTGTATGGATGAGTGACCCATTGTAAGTAGTGTATCTAGCAGTGTAAGTCACCTTGGTGAATAAGGAGTGTGGGCTCATAACACTACATAGTATCCGCTGGAAGTTGCTTTGGAGAAAAGTGTCTGCTAAATAAACAAACGTAAATGTAAAATATGGTGAATGACACTGGTCCTTCACCATCCCAATCCCACAGCTCCCCAGTCTCATTTGAGTTGCTCCTTTGACTGTGTTTTGCTGCCCAATAAAGGCAGCAAAGACAAATGCAGGCCATCTTTGCTAAACAACAGAGAAATTTCAGGAAACAGAATGGCAAATAAAATTCTATTAAAAATATATGGCCTGGGAACTATCTTTTGAAAACCCATAAATTGGTTTGCCATTATGGCTGAAGCAGTTCAGGGTAATTACCTTAATCAAGGGTACTGCAGCAAGATTTTCAGATAAGACCTTCTGGCTACAACTATTCTAACCACCATGACTTATCATAAGAGTGAGCGATGTATCAGTTTTTTCTGGTTCTGTCTGTCTGACATCTACAAGACCTGATGACTCCCTACATTTACATTTATTCATTTAGCAGTCGCTTTTCTCCAAAACGACATGCATCTCAGAGAAATAAAATCTGTGCATTACATTCAGAGAAAGAGAAACATAAATCCCAGCAAGACCAATGAGCTCCTCTACCTCTGGCTGCTTGGTGGTACCACTCACCTGAGGTCCAAAATCAAAGTCTGTACATACTCAATTTTGGCTCAAGTATAATCAAATGAACTTTCCTTGAACCTCAGAGCTGCTGAATCCTTCTTAGCATTCAAGGGTCTCAAAACACATCTATTTCAGAGCAATTTCTCTCCTCATCTCCTAACTTCTCAATAAACTTGGATCACTCCATCTTTTCACTATCACCATTGCATTTCCTATCAGTTTTGTACGCAGCTGGTGTAATGCACGCTGGCCAATACTCATTATACTGTGCCAGTCTGTGGTATTGGAAAGGCTTACTCTGTGTATCTCTTTCCCTGTTGTGAAATGCACGTTTGTTTACTTTGATTTGTACGTCGTTGTGGGAAAAAAACGTCTGCTAAATTAATAAATGCAAATGCTGCCCTATATAACTAGTGCACGTGTTTGGGTCTGTGCCTCTGTGTTTTACTGCCAGGAGGTGAGCCGCCGCTCTGGCTGACAGCACGTGCTGGGCGGAAAGTACCACGCGCGCGCATCACCACCCACCCGCGAGCACGCGGAGGAGAGGAAGCGAGCAACACTGAAAGTAAAGTAACGGAAATATAAAATAACGTACTTCCTTCTCATTTAGGCCAGACGTTTAATGTTACACGTACTGCATCTTTGTTTGTAACACATTTAAAATTCGAAATTTAATGATCATACTACCGGTTTGTGGACAATCATGTAACGGTCGAGTTGAAAGCCCAAATACGAGAAAATAAATCATCATGGCTTATCCGCCGGATGCAGTTTACCTTTAGCTCACCTGTCCTCAGCCGAGTTTCTTACACCTCCTCACACCTCACACACTCACACGGCTCTGTCCGTGTAGTATACTCAAGACAACGAAAGAGACGAACATAAAGCGTTACTTTTTTGGTGAACTAAACCTGGAATCTCCAAAGTCCACAGTCTAGGTTCGTTTTCATCATGCGCTCCTGTTGTGATGTACCGTTCTGGCGGCCAGCGAGTCAACCGGCGGCATGTGATCATGTGTCACTTCACACACACACACACACAAACACACACACCGGCTGCGCTTATGTACATAGTTTGGAATTTATTTTAAAGGGTGTGAAAGCGGAGAGTTGAGCACGACGAAGAAACTTCCTCGTTTGACTGGGTTCACTTAGTCTATTCACGTTGTCGTCCGGCTCTAAAACACTCATCATTTACACATGATGATTCAGACTGAATCAGAGAACGTAAATTATTTTTAGCAGCAGAGCCCCACATAACTGAGGGGAAAAACTGAGTATTGAAGCGGAATGAATAAGACCGAGTGTGTGTGTGCGGCTCGCTCGGACGGGATGATGATGACACACTGTCGAACTCCTCAGCGCTCAGCGCTGTGTTCAGCCGTGTATAAAAATAAACGTTTGTGAAAATACACGAGCTGTGTGTGTCTGCTGCGCAGCGTGTAAGGAGGAGAGAGGAGGTCAGCGGACTCACGGTGGTCAGCAGCGGCAGTATGTGCTCGTCTCTACGCCTCTCCATTCCGGCCGTCTGTCGCGCTGTCCCTAGAGCGAGCCAGCGAGCTCCGTGCGACTCTGACTGACGTCCTCTGCGTGCCACTGATCGCGTGCTTGTGCGCGCGAGCGGCGCCTCACCGCCAATGAGCAGAGGGGGCGAGCGAATGGGCGGGAGAGGCCCGTGGGAAAGGCAGCGCGTGCCGCGCGCGAGTCCGCAAGAGTAACGTAACGCGGTGACATGAAGATGACGAGTGGAACATCTGAAACAGACGCGAAAAGTGTAAAATCACAGAAGCTTCCTCAAACAAATTGGTATAACAGGAAAATATATAGATTTTTCTCAAAGCACTCTTCGTAATAAACGCGCCTTTGTAATAATATGAAGTCACGCACATGAATGACACATAAATCATATACATACAAGAAATATGAATACTAAACAACGATCTAATTATACTAAGAGTGAGAAGAAACGAAACATTTTATGTATTATGAAATATAAATAAGTTGTCTTGATCAGGCAGAGATGTGGTGGCTGTCAGTATGTAAATATAAGACATGGCAAATAAAAGTTTTTTTTCATTTTCATATGCTACAATACATAGCTGTATGTTCATTTGTTCTATATACTTTGACATGCTTTTCAGTATTTTTTAATTATGTTTTATTATATATGACAAATTTGTGAAGAACCCAAACTGTGGTCGAGTGGCGATAGTGAGTGAAAAGTGCTCACTGCCTCCCTCTACTGGTGAAACTGCTCAATACAACTCAGCTCTATATGTGAGAGTTAAGTGGGTGCAGCTGTTGATAGTTAATACAGTAAGTAGTTGTCAGTAACACTTAATCAGAAGTCAACTTGTTAAGCTCTTGCCCATCACTGATTAGGAATGTAAAAGCCATATGTTTGACATATGCTCAGCACCATTGCAATAAAGGTGTGAATGACACATCTGATGGTGGCAATGGTGCCTTTGCAAGGAGGCCAAATTCAAGGCGCTCTGTGCAAGGGACAGGTGACAGTGCTGCCAGCACTGGGGAAACAGAGTACACAAGACACACGTCTTTTAACAACTAGCCTTCGACCACAGAGCCTTTAATGACGACAAGGAAGGGAACCTGTGTCACTGCAGGAGAAGATGGAGCACAATTGAACCTCGAAGGAAGGGTCAAGGCTGGGAAGGAAGAACGTGTGTCAAAGTCATTACCTAAACAGGTCACATAACCACCAGGCTGTGACCATGTGGACCCAAAAATGCGTAGTGCGCCGCCTTCGTTCAGATCTTCTGAGGATCGCGGCTCCCGAAATAGATGGGATTTGCCAGATGGGCTCACGACCTCTGCGGGCCCTGTCCCTGTCTCAGCCCCGGTGCCAGAGGATTAGGGCTCGAGGTGGTTCAGCTCGTACTGCTGCTCACACAGGTAGCAAATCCATTCCATACAGAGGGGGAAACCAGGGTAAACAGAGTACTGTGAGTACCCATAGCCTGCTCTTCAAGGTTGGCTATGACCCCAAGGAGGTCTTTAGGTACATCAGCACACACCTGGTATCATATGGAAATGTGTTTGAAGCCATCCTCCTGTTCTTCATCTCCATTACAATGAAGTAGGAAAATGTTAATAGGAGATCAATAAAGAGGGAGAGCCCAGGAACCAGGCAGGAAATTAATTTACATTTCAAAGCCATGTGCAAGTCAGTGACACAGACGCCCGCAAGCCCTGACTGTGAGAAGCATTTCCTAACCTTTGTTCTGCAGCCGTCGCCATGAGAATACATGAAGTGCCTTTTAGTCTAGGTGAGCATCAGTCCTGTACGGTCGGTGCATTCACTCCCTCACACACAGAGACCTACATTTGTGTTGCCCAAGAACCTGAACAAATCCTCACTCAAGGCTCCTTGTTCACTCATTACAATAAGCTACTCTTAAAACCAAAAGTAAAGGTGGTAAATGCTTGACGACCCTACATTTTCATTTGTTTATTTAGCAGACACTTTTCTCCAAAGCAATTTCCAGTGAATTCTATGTAACGTTACCAGCCCACACACCTTATTCACCATGGTGACTTACACTGCTAGATACACTACTTAGAATGGGTCACTCATCCATACATCAGTGGAACACACACACTCTCTCTGTCACTCACACATTATGGGGGAACCTGAACAGCATGTTTTTGGACTGTGGGAGGAAACCAGAGCACCCAGAGGAAACCCACACAGACACCAGGAGAACATGTAAACTCCACACAGACTAGGCAGGGATCAAACCCACGTCCTCTCGCACCACCCAGGCTCTGTGAGACAACAGTGCTGTTTGCTGTGCCACCATGAACCCACCTTCTCTTTTTCCTTGTTGTGCAGTAGTACTTTGGCTCCTCTCTCACTGCACTCGGGCTCACCATGGTACAGGTGCACTGCAAAGCATGGTCTACCGTGGAAGAAAAGCTCACATGAAGACATTCCCACCCTGAGCACATCCAAGGCGTGTCTTTGAGATGCAGAACAGAGCCACATGGGCAGGGAGGAACCATGGTGAGTCATCGTTTTGTCTCATTACCATGTTTGTGTTTAAATAGCTCCTGTACCTTCTTAGCGCTCTGAGTGAATAGTAAAAACAGGGTATATGACGCAGCTCAGGAGAGCTGTGAATTAGTCCAGGCTGCCAGCTGCTCTGAACATGTCAGGCATGAAAATAAACTGTTTATTCATTTAGCTGATGCTTTTCTCCAAAGGAACTTACAATGTTAAGGTATTTACAATTATTTACCAGTTTGTACTGCTGGGAAACTTTACAGGAGAATTTCAGGGTAAGTACCTTGCTCAATGAGAGGAGGGAATTAAACCTGCAAGCTTTGGATCCCCAGGGAATAGTTCTAACCACTACACTACCAGCTGTCTCTTATATGTTCTGTGCCTAATGTAACTAAAATTTTCTGTGCCAACATATGACTTACTGTACATATGTGATTAATATGTGACTGGCACATTCTGTGCTGTCCAACCAGCTCATTATGACTCCATGATGTACTTGTACTAATATTTAATTATTATCATCATGTACTAATATTGCTAATGAGAAGATGTCGTTCACTTCTCCTGCCTGCTTTTCATATTTAATAACACGTTGCCTTTGATTTTTAATAACTTAGTGTTAGCAACTAGAGGGGGTGCGGTGGCGCAGTAGGTTGGAGCAGGTTCTGCACTGCTGGGGCGTCTGGGGTTCATGTCCCACTGGGGGTGCCTTGCGATGGACGGGCATCCCATCTTGGGTGTGTCTCTTACGCCCTGTGTTGCCAGGTTAGGCTCCGGCTCCCCGCAACCCCATACGGGAGAAGCGGTTCAGACTGTTAGCAACTTGAATAAGTCTGACATTGTGCCTGTGCATTGGACAGCTGAGTGTAAACACCTTCTACCCTTTATTTGATTTTAGAAACTTTTTATTTGTGGCTTTGTTGAGATATTTTAAAGCTAATTTTTACTTTTGAGCTTAGGTTGGATGAATAACAGTAAAATCACAGTAAACCCCAAGGTTCGTCGTTACCACTTTTGTTTGTGCGCCCCATGTCCAACACTCAAGGTTTTATTGGGGTCCTCATGGAGTTCCAGCGCCACTCCTCGGATCCTTAGTCATTCTCACCACTCTCCACTGCTTAAAGTACAGTCAAAGTGTACAGTGACTCTGAGGGGTGGCACTCGAAGTTGGTACAGACCGTTGAAGATGATCTCACACACATTGTCTTACACTATGCAGTGTCATATAGCTGGTAGCACAGTAGTTAGAACTGCTGCCTTTGGACCCAAAGGTTGCAGGTTTCAATCCCAACTCCACCAACAGTACCCAAGGTACTTACCCTAAATTGCTCCAGTAAAAATTCCCAGCTGGGTGAGAAGTTGTAAGTTGTTATAGAGGCAAGCATCTGGTAAATTAAGAGATGTAACTATGCAGTCACCAATAAATACAAGTTCTGTTAATACTCTTATTCTTTATAAAGATACTGCTGTGTCCCTGAGGACAAAGTAGTTCACATGTTGCTCTTCAGACTGAGTTCATTCTCACTCAGCTTTATCGCCATAATGTCATCAAACCCGTTTTTGAAAACATTGCGGTTCCTATTTCTGTTACACCACTGAATTTTGGGCTGTGCTTGAAATTCAAATGATCTGAATCTGAATGACTTCAGTGAACAAATAACTATTGTAAAAAAATTTATAGCAGTGTAATTTTTACTTAAATAAGGTACTACAGCAGAAGGTGGGATTGGACCCTATGTCCATTGAATAGAAAGTAGCAGCTCCAACCACCACACCATCCACAGTTCAAATGCCATGTATGATTATGATATGCAGCTCTGACTCATTTGCAAACCCTGTAAAGTAAAAATAAATAATGTGCACAAATAGGCAGTAAATGTGCACAATGATTTAAATAGGCAGCTAAAGCACAGATTTTCTTTAACTTAAATTAGCAATGTCAAAAATCTTTCCAGGCTTCATTTTCAGAGCTAAAATTAGATATTTTGGGCACTATGACTTCAGCATTATCACGCGGACTCTTTTTGCGACGTGAGGGTGCGGGGGGGGGGGGGGGGGGGGGGGTGTCGTGGAGAGACTGCAGTTTTGCCTTTTGGCCAGAAGATGGCAGTGCAATACAGCATCTGCAGGTAACCAGTGTTCTCCTGGTTCAGATAGATAGATAGATAGATAGATAGATAGATAGCCCTGCTATGTAAATACTCAATGTAGATGGAAAAGCATAATCTAAATAAATTAGTTTTAACACATCACAGTTTGTTTGTTCTCTCAGGTTTTTCACCCCAAATCAGGCATAACCGCACAATACACACTGTGATGGACAAAGGAAGGCCTTTGAACATGGAAATCGGATGACCTCTGGCTCCTCCTCCTGATAACGCCATGACACGTGGGACCGGCAGGTGACGCAGGGTGTCAGGAACTCCCTCAAGAGCTTCATGTGCATCAGAATTTCAAGCGTGGCTGAGTATCTTGGGAAGGCACCTGCGGCCCAAGTGTGGGTCCAGGAACCTGGCCTCTCGAGGACACATTCACACACACTCATCGCCAGCAGTTCGACCCCGAACCCGGTGCCCTGCTGGTAATTAATAGAAAGAGCGAGCGTCGGCAGAGCAACATCAAGTCTAGAGCTCAGTCGTCCCCTTTCAAGGTGGCAGCTCCATGGTATGTGCCGGGCACTGCGATGTTTCTCTCACAAAGTAGATGTGCTCAGGCCTCTGTGTGGACACACTTTAGCAGCAAGAACTTGAACCAAAAAAGTGCTGAAACACCACTTACCTTTCTTTACTTGTTTATTCAACACTTACAGTGACTTGCAGTGCTGATTTATTCATTTATACAGCAGGGTAATTTTTACTTCACCAACTCATGGTAAAAGGGGGGACATGGTGGTGCCACAGGCTTGGCCAGGTTCTGCTCTCTGGTGGGTCTGGGGTTCGAGTCCTACTTGGGGTGCCTTACAACAGACTGTTATCCCATCCTGGGTGCGTCTCCTCCCCCTCCAGCCTTGTGCCCTGTGTTGTCAGATTAGGCTCTGGTTAGCTGCAACCCTGCTTGAGACAAGTGGTTTCAGACAACATGTGTGTGAGTTCAGGGTAAGGACCTTGATCCAAATTGAGGGGAGATTCAAACCTAAGTTTAAGGTGACAGCCCTAACCACTGCATCACTACTGTATATTCTGATTAAAATATGTCAGAATCAAAGGTAGGAACTGTTTTTGAGTGGCTGGCACCTCAGAAGAATCTAAAGAAGGAGAAGAAAAGAGTGGCTTCTTTTGGTGAAAATCTCTTGTGTGTGTGTGTGTGCGTGTGCAAGTGCCTCTCCTGAGTGCCACAGCATTGATTTGACCACAGAGACTTCACACTTGGACGCCTCCTGCCTTTACCCTCAGCCCCCCCATCATGTCCACATAGTGCTTCTGCACCGCATGCTCCCAGGGGGCCCCACTAAGGCTGCCATTGTTGTGGGGGGGGCTTTTAGAACCCGTCCAGCCTGAATTATCCAAACGGACAGGCATGCGGCTCAGAGCCCCAGGGGCAACAGTGTGGGCCCTGCCTGTACTCCCGGGGGGGGGCTGCTGCTGTCTGAAACCAGTCTGCTGTTGCACACTGTGCTGAACTGTGTCCCCCCTAGATAGGGGTCCCATACAGCCACCTGATGCAGTCGAACACACGGTCCACACACGGACCCACCCCATGATGACGATCATGCAAAATCACAAGCCAGTAATGTAGGTTCCTTTTAAAAAGTCCACGTTCTCATTTCAGACGGGGATTGTCGAAGATCCTGGAGCAGACCTCAGAGCTTCTTCCTCTCTGATTTCAATCTCCAGGAAAGAATGAGTCTGAGGAGGTGGCAGTGTGTGATGTGTGCTTGTGCCAGTAAGTGGTGGTGGTGGTGGTGGGGGGGTCAATGGATATCTCTACTGAAGGCCCTAGAATAAGTTAATAAACCAAACTCTTCTACTAAACCAGAAAAAAATGCAAGTTTAAATGGATGTAAAGTGTTGACTAAAAACACAATTATAAGTTTGTCAAAGGACATTTTTATATTATTCTGTACAAAGCAAATTCGAAAAGTATGATTCAAGGCAAACAGTTTTCTCAAGGGTTTGACAGCAAGAGTGGGGATTTGAACCTTCTATGCAGAAGCTGCTGGAAAAAGGAATTCGGGGCTCCCTGAAAGAATATTGCTCTGGACCCCCCTCTTGTAGATAAAATAAATTTGTGGACCCTCTGCAAGTTTTTGCCCTGCACTCATCACCACTTTTCACCCAACCAGTGACGGCCCTGGTTGGAATTCTGGGAAGCTGGAGGCAAAGTGCAAAGGAATGGAAGGATGGTCACTGTGAGGAATAGCTCATAAACATCCTGCTGGGGATGCTTCTGTATTCATATAAATTCAAATATTACTTCTCTTGCTGAAAGGATTCTGTCACCATGTTCTGCTTAGCAAAACTTGATGAAAATAGGTAGTTTATTGTCTACTGTCTATTTGTACTTTCGAGACATTCAGCTAAAAATATAATAGTATACTTACATTTTGAATGAATGAAAATTAATCTTTATATGATGTAGCTGAAAACTACATTTTCAACTGAATGTCCATTTTTAAGCTCGTGTAAAGGGCAAACAAGTAATGTAAAGTGCAGTAAAACAGAATGTGAAATAATTGTCGCATAATGTTCATCTGCAGATAGTACTGGCAAACATTTACACACTACCACTGCAACAATCCCTCCACTAGTGGGGTTAGTTTGTTCTGTCAGATCAGCCCACTGGGCAAATTCCCATTGCGAGAGAATCAAATTAGTAGTATGTAATGTGTGTGTGGGCAAAAATGCGTGACAAATTTATTAAAAAACCAAAATCAAGGGAATTTTTATCTCCATCAATAAGGTACCATGTAGAGCTACAAACAAGTGGCTGATGCCAGATGATCTTCACTTGATTGTAAGATTAAAGCTTTATTTATGTGAGAAGGAGGACTTTCCTGTTATTAAAGCTCTTTATGTGGTTTTTGGAACCGTGGGTATTGCTGTGTCCACTTGGCTGCAGTGGTATAAAGGGAGCGGGGAGGAGCGACAATGTGCTCAGCTCCATTTATTTTATTTTATTTTATTTTATTTTATTTAAAAAAAAAACTGCTGTTGTAATTACAGTACTTACCCTGAATTTTTACTCTGAAATGTATCGATGAATCACTGTAAGCAGCTTAACACTGCAACAGTGACCAAGGAGCAGAGTTGTGCTGTAAGAAATAACCTATGTGCAGTCGAGTGTGTCCACTTGTGGTTGTGTTTTCTGCTGATCTTTGTCGCTGGCCCACACAAGAATGCGGGGAAGTAAAATGACTGTAACAGCCAAAAATACCACAGTACTGAATAATTTGTCTTTTCTATGAGAAAATGCAAGATATATATCTTGTGTGTGGTCTAATCTTTACAGTTCCATTTTGGTGCTTGTGATTGCTATGTGCCATGCATTTTCACAAGCTATCAAATTTTTCATTGTATGGAATCCCATTATATGGGGGATGGGTGTATTTGCATGCAACTTGCCTATACACAATATTAGAAATACCGAAAAAAGTTTAAATGCTCAAATCACAGTTATTGGTTCTGAGTTCTCTGACTGACTACTGTTATTTATTGTTATTGTTATTATTGTTACCGTTATTTATTGTCATAGTTATTAGCATTACTCATTGTCATTGTCATTGTTTTGTTTTTTCTGCAGTATTTTTATTGTTCTGCTCATAGTCTGCGGAGAAGCATTCAAGAAGAATTTCATGATATATGTACACGGTACTTGTATCTATGACAATAAACTTGAAACTTGATGACTTGATAAAGTAAGTGGTATTCATCACACCATATACATACTTATAAATTAGCCTCATGGCCTTTTGCAAAATTGTTTCAGTCTCTCAGGAAGACAACCTACAAAGTTTTAATAGTTTACAGAAAAATCGTTTCCCCTCGCTGATGAGAGAAGGGTATTCACGCAAGTTTTTGACAAAATTTAGCAGCAAAATGAATCTGTAAAGATTAAACCATGGAAAAGAGGAAAAGAGAACACGCCGGGAGCATGCAACAGGATAGTGCACCGGTGTCTATTGATTGCCACCATTCTTGCTTGAATGGATGCGAATGGGGCCGTGTCTATTGACTTGTTTCAGACCTGACTCGTCGTGCTTCCCCAGGCTCTTTCGATCCTCTTCCAGGTAAAACACCCTTGGAAAGGCTGGTACTATTGCTGACATGGGGCACAGGGGCTCCCCCGTGCAAGGAAAGCTGTGCTCAAAGGCGTGTGATACGATGGCCCCGTGCCATGTTCAAAGCTGTGTGATGGGGGTCACTTGCGCTGTGTTCAAAGGTGTGTGACACAGTAAGCTGTACTTTGTGTCAAGGGGCAGAGCAGTCTCTGGAAAGTTGTCTTGTGAAAGCACAACGGCATTAACTTCCCGTGCTCCAATCAATAGGGTGGCCAGCTTACATTTGCTGCGCACACTTAGCCTGAGCTGGCGTCCCATTCGGGGTGTGTCCCCTCCCCCCCCCCTCGGCCTTGTGCCCTGTGTTGCCGGGGTAGGCTCCGGCTCGCCACGACACCGTTTGGGACAAGCGGTTGTTGATGATGGATGGATGGACTAAGCCTGAGTTACAGGGCAGCAGGTAGTGCAGATTGTAGAGCTCCCTTCTCGCAGTCCAACAATGCAGGGCTGAATTCCTGCTCCTGATAGAATACCCTTAAGAGGGGTAAAAAAAAATTAGCTTGCCATAGAAATGGAAAAGTAGCTATTAATAGTTTCATTTAGCATACATAATGTTGCTTTGGACAACGGCATCAGTTAAACACTAGTCAGTAATAGATGCAGGACACCTACCTGTACTGGTAGTGTTCATTTAACCTGCTTATAGGTGTTCCCCGATTTACGATGAGGTTACGTTCCGTGAAACCCATCGTAAGTCGAAAATATTGTAAGTCAGAAATGCATTTAATAGACCTAATACACGCCTCTGCGTGACAGACTGGGAGACGCAAATCGCTGCTGCTGCCCAGCATCGTGTGAAAGTATCGCACCACGTATCGCTTGCCCGGGAAAAAAATCAGAATTCAAAATTCGAAGTAGGGTTTCTACTGAATGTCTTTCGCCAGCTTGCCATCGTAAAGTCGAAAAAATCGTAAGCTGAACCATCGTAAATCGAGGACCACCTGTACTGGGTTGACATACAATAGTGGAGCGGCGCTGCTCACTTCAAAGTAGGCCTCCCTGCGTTGGATAGGCCTGCTGACAATGAACAGCTTGTCTGAACTGAGAAGAGTACATTTGGTAGGTCTGTGTACATCGGGACTGTAGGCCTGTTTTCAACTGGGTACCATATGCCTGCTTACATCGGTTAGGCCTGTTTACATTGAATAGCTCTGCTTACATTGACTAGCCCTGTTTTCATTGGGTACCATATGCTCGATTACATCGATTAGGCCTATTTACACTGTTTGGGCCTGGGTTCTCTGGGAAGTCTTGCCTGCATCGAGGGCTGTCCTTTTGGCCCTTACGATAACACGTATGACACACGTGGAATTCGCTTGAAGCAAAGCTCCAGCTTCTTTTTTAGAGGGCAGCAAGTCTCAGCACGGCATCACGCGCCGACTACGCAGCTGCACAGGCCTCCCCAGGGGGGCAACACCTTGAACTCACATGTACAAGTCAGTCGAGCAGCGCAGATGTTTCGAATCCTTATTGGCTTGTAAGGAGAGGCGCACAAACAGGGTGCATTTTTAGCCCAGCACCCCGCACCCACAAATCCCCAGCTCGCAGCTTTCCGGAGAGGCTGAAGAACTTCGCCTCATTAGAGGGTGTTAATTGGAGGACGTCAGATACTTAGATCACAGTCAGGGAGCGTGACAGCAGAGTCAACCTAAATAAAACTGTTAGGGGACTTTAATTGATTCAAATGGGAAAAAACATGCCTCTAAAAATGGAAGAACACCAGCTGATGTCAGTGCCCTTTCTGGTCTTTCACACACAGACTATATACAGTATATACATGCAGTATATATATATATATATATATATATATATACACATACAGCTCAAAGTACAGGAGAATAGAGACAGAGATGAGAGAGGATGTCCAGCGGGACATGTGTTCTGTTTCATTTCAGGATAGCAATGTTTGAACACAGCCCCTTAACCCCCTAGCCAGAGGCCTTGTGTATGGAGCAAACCTTCTGCAGGTATTCAGCACACTTAAAGCACACGTGAGCAAGATGTTTATTTCAACATGACTTCCAGAGATGCAGCAGGTGCTGCAACCTTTTGTTCTCATCTTAATTCTTAGCTGTCCACTTTGAACACATTTGGAGCTCAACTTACAGCGCTGAAGCTGTTGTGTGCGCACTAACACCACTGTCGCCACTTGCTCACCGCATTGTTGTCTAGTTGTTTATATATATTCTTTACCAATAGATGTGATGGGATTAAATTGGATTAAACTTCACATTTGCTTAAATATACAAAGGGGGGAAGAAGGGTTCTCCAGTGGTTAAAACATGACTTGTAAAAATTTGGCCCACACAAACTGCCACTGACTGAGTCCTTCGTAATATTATGTCTTCGGCTTTCCGACAATTCAGCTAACAATTTTTCACCCCGAAATCAATAAAGCCTAACAACAACAATAATAATCTTGCGTGATTATTGCATGATATTCTTTGTAATATATGAAACACAAAGACTGCTATAATTAACAAAATCCAAACCATCTTTTCTGTGTAAGGACACGCAGTACGAGTTTCAATTAACTAAATTAGCGACTGAAAAGTTTCATGCGCACAACAGAAGTACCCCGTTTTGTTAAATAGCAGCACGGTAAAATGCGAGGCCCAGGCGCGCGTTTCTGTGCGCGTGCGGGTACTTGTGCGCGCGCACTCGTGTCCCCTGGTCTGCGCCAATCACTGAGGTCGTGGCTTTTGTCGGCGCCGAGCGAAACTTCTTAGTTCAGTTTAAATCCAGGTGTGAACAAAACAGATGCACGCGTTTTAAAACGGCGACGCGCAACTTTTCAATATTCGCTTCGTTTACCTTGATTTCTACCGTCAGACTTTTTCGCGTAAAATAAGGTGAAATGCGCGAAGAAAGAGAGCGAACACCGAACAGCGAATCGATAGCGATCGCGGCGAATGGGCTGTGTGTGTCTGCGAGCGGTGCACTGGAGGTGCTCTCATGCTTTATGATGGGTAACGATGGGTTATGATGGGTTATGATGCACGATGAGGTTCTGACTGGTGCTGAGATGCGGTTTCCTCTGTGAAACATTGGCCACTTGTGCCGCGTCTCTTTCTTCTCTTCTTCTCTTTCTCACGACCGACTCTCCTGTTCTTTGTCTTTCTTGTGCCGAAACACCGAAATCCGCAGAGCACGTTTTCATTAAAAGGTGTCGCGTTTTTATTTTCACTTTTCGCGCATCTTTTTGCAACGACACGTTAAAGAGTCCAAAGGTATCAAACGGGTTGTTTGTCTTTTCGTCGGTCGCTGTGTGTGTCTGAAAAGGAGGAGCGCGCCGCGTTCTCTTATTATTCTGCACACGCATTGCAGGAAACTCGGAGAGCAAACAGCTCCAATAAAGCCGTTTGTCACATTTAAAATATAGTAACAGTAATAAAAACACCTATAATTGTATTGACCATTTGTGACTAGAGGAAGAATCGAAGTTCCGTGAGAATTCCGGGCTCTTTGAACTCGGTATTCAGTAAAGAGCCACAAGCAAAGCAGGTTCTTGAAGAATTCCTCTAGTAACACTATAAAATTTCGTTAAAGAAAAGAAAACGAATATAAAGTGCAAATGTATTGAATACATATTTCATTTTCTGGTCCGAAACAAAAGGGCGCATTTTTAAAAAAGTGTTTTCTTTAAATACCGACCAGTGATTTCCAAACCTGCTGAAGCCGTTTTTCACAGCTGTCTGTAATTAAAATCTTTTCATAACTGACCACAACATGACAAAACTAAGTCAGTTTTCATAAGCCTACATGAGCTGAAAGTCATCATTTTTGTAGGCTTACAGCTAAGTCAATGCTCATGGTTATTATTAATCATAATTTTAATAGTATTACGATACGTCTGTTGGTATGATTTCTTATTCCTTGTCTCATTACCTTTCTGTGCATCACTTTTATAAAGCACATCTCAAAACTATATAATGTGCATTAATAACATCTAATGAATTATTTTAAATGAAGGCCTCAGCTTAACTACGTTTTCTGTTAGTCCTTAAGAGGACAAAAGAAATGCTTAATTTGTCTATAAATAATAGTAAACGTTCTGAAAAGCATGGGGAGTTTTTATTTTATTTTTTCTTTTTCTGAATTCAATAACACTGCCATGTAAACATTTTGTACAAGATACTTCACATTGTATAGTGGACAAATACTGTACAGCAAAGAACCTTCAATAAATAATGCTAGTTTGTACAAAACGCTCATGGGTGGCATGCTTAATAATAATAATAATAATAATAATAATAATAATAATAATAATGATGATAAGAATAATAATAAAATTAAAAGCCCAAAAACAAAATCCTTAGTCATGTCACACCGAGGGGATAATCTTCAACGCAACTTGCTCGGAGCATTAAAAGCTTTGGCACAATACAAAAAAGTCAAGTACAGGTAAAAAGTGGCACTTGAACAGAAATACAAACTGACTTCATACATGTGGAAATAAAAGAGGTTTAAGAGCTCGTGTAGAAGGCGTAGTAGCCCATGCCCTTGGGGTTCTCCTTGTTGTATTCGTCAGCCGTCAAGTCCTCACACTTGATAGTGGGTGAGTTCTCTGTGCTGGAGCTGCCTGGAGACACTCGTCTCCGCTTGCAGACCATCGAGTAGACACCAGAGTCCACAGAGTCCATGGATTTCAGCGAATGAGGGGTGTCCAGCCATGTGGAGCTGCTGCTGCTCTCCTCCCTGGCCTTATCCTTGCTGGACAGGGGGTCTTCGGGAAAGCCTGGAGGGCTGGGTCGTGGGGACCAGGGCAGGCCCGTAGCCACTTTGCGCTGGTATGTGCTTCTGGAGCCCCAGCCTGCAGCCATAGATGCAAATGCGGGGTCTGGGTAGTAGCCGAGCGCATGGGAGGTCTGCAGTGGCAGGGGCTTAATGCCGTAGGGCAGCAGGCCACCCGTGGAGTAGTCCCCCTCGTAGGCCAGGTCCAGCTTGCCGGAGCCCGACTGCTGCATGGGACCAACGAACCAGCGCTGCGTGGCTGCAGCCGCCCCTTCTTCGGTCTGCGGAGACAGCAGGCCACTGGTCTGGGGTACAGCCCTCTCGCCGTTGTAGAAGCGATTCTGGGGTAGGTTGTTGACAAACTGGTCCTGGAAGAAGGGCTGCATGGCGTAGCGAGCCCCAGGCACGATCTGGTGGGACCGTGGCGAGTCGGTGGGGGACGGAGTCAGCCTGTCGTTCTCGGGGGCCGTGTACATCCTGATAAGAATTTACAGCGGGAGCACAAGAGTGTGTCATTATGCCAGGTGTCACAGTCAAACACCATGTAGGCATCCTGACATTACAGGACAAACACAATATTATTGATAAAATAACTAAACTTACGAATCATAGTTGTCTCTGAAGCCTTTCGCAAAAGGGTTGTGATCGATTTTCAGCTGTGTGATCTGCAAATGAGACAAGGAATCAGGACCCGTTGTCACAGGATAGCATACAGCATGGACGGCCAACTGGACACTGAGAATAAACAGGTGGTGCAGCATCTTACATCAGTGTTCTGGTACGCTGTGACGGCAATGAACTGGTTCTCCGGGAATGTGAAGGTCTGGGTCTTGGATTCATTGCTCATATCTTCGACTCCATCCTCTGTGACCTCAACAATGTGCAGCCTAGGCTGATATTTATGAAGAGACTGAAGTACGATCATCTACACAGGAAATGGAAAAAGAACATAAGAACGAGAGGTGAGTAGTTTGCCGCATTGAGAAGAACACCTCATCTGCCGAAGCTGCGACTTTACGTTTTCTCACCTGTGTGTTGTTGTTATTGGCCCCCTTGTTGTTGGTTAATTTAAGTTTTCCGAAGGAGATCTCCTGTCTCATCCAGTGGGCCCCCGTGTTTGGAGACTCAGGGTGCACATATATCTTATTACCTTTATTTTTTCAAAAGACAGAACAGAAGAAAAACACTTTTTATTTTGACTCCTGAAAATAAGTTGGCGCAATAGCCCTGCAGACTGTTTTCTGCAGGCATGATATATTTTACAACGGAGTAGTAAAATTAATAAGTTAATTGAAATTCAAAATTGATTTCAGAAGAATCAGTAATACTAGCAAATATTCCTGGAACGAGGAGTGTGTAGTCCACTAATTTTTTGCCTTTGAAAAATTTTTGTCTATGAAAAGCGCCAGTGATTAAACTAGAACGGTGTCAACTCTTTGTGTGAAATTTAAAAAAAAAAAAAAACAAAAATACAAAGAAAAAATTGTGCAAAGGATAATTGCAGATTTACTCGAAGGCAGGGAACTGGTTTTAAAAGCTTCACTCCAGAAAATCAAGTCTTCTAAAGAATGTATTTTCCCCTCAAAGTGCAACTTTCATTATCACTCATTAAAATGACAATGGTTCATGTTGATCGATGCATTTATTTATCGAATAATTAAACTGAATTTCGATTATAAAGAATAAATCGCTATTGCACTGCGCATGTCTGTACGAGCCGTTCTTTGGGGACGAAACAAGCAAAAGTGCAGCGCGTGCAGACAAACCAAAAAAAAAAACAAACTGCGCGATAAACCGAGATAGCATTTACAAGTCTGCTATTTAAAATATAAACTCTGCAAGTTTTCAAAACAAATAATTCAGGATTCTCTTTCATGGTCTGCCTAAAATTTTGTAATTACTCGTTATTTGCTAGAGAATAAGAACGTGCGCTAATCATGTAAAAATCCAGGTCCTACATTCAATCATTGATCGATATTTTCTGTCAAGATAGAATAAAACTAAATAATAATAATAATAATAATAATAATAATAATAATAATAATAATAATAATTTCACGTGTCTGCTCTAAAATCGGAAGCAAAATAAAATAATCTTTAACTCTAGTATTTGAAATGAATTTACCCTACAGTTAGTTACATCCGCCACTCGAGCGGTTCGCGCGACTGGGTGTCACGCGCTACCTTGCATGTTGTTGTCCGCCTTGCCGCAGGTGACCCATTTGCCGCCCTGGAACCTCCAGTGGTTCGGATCAGCCAGGACCACCTCTACGAACACGTTGTAGTGGGCGGACAGGTTGAGACCCGTGATGTTGAAGCTCAGGAAGGGGAACATCCGCCTGGCAGAGACAAAAGCAGAGTTTACATTTAAATAACACACAAAAAAAAACATGAAATGTAACAGATGAAAATGGGAGCACTTTAAATTTGCAGGTGATTAGAATCCCCCACCTACCGAGGCGTAGGAAGACAGGTGACTCACAAAGCGCTCTCTGCCATGGTACGTAAGTTCACACTGATTATTAAACGGACGAGTTTCACTCTCAGTTATAAGTTCCACACAGGTTAACTAGTGCGTTCAAATTTGTGTACGTGTGTGTCGTGAAGGCACACACTGAACGAACCGAACAAATTTGTAAAGTGTCACAGACAAAACCACCGACGTGACTCAATTTGCATAAACTCGCAGTGTTTATCTGTTTTCTATTCTGTGTGTTTGTTAGCTTTTTTGTGTGATGTCCTCTGAAGACTCTCATATTTACTGTGTGACGGTGCGAATTTAAATCCCCCGAATAAGCTCTCTCTTGCTTGCATATACATGTTAGATTCCTAAAATCTAGCCTAATGAAATGAGGGAAAACATCACAATTAATTTCTGGCCTATATTTTGAAAAACGCAAAAGTATTTATTTTCATGTATTCACTATTATTATTATTATTATTATTATTATTATTATTATTATTATTATTATTGCCGTTGTTGTTGTGCGTTTGCGTACCTGCCCTGCTTGGTGATGATCATCTCGGTCTGGTGTCGGTGGAACTTGAGCCACAGAGGCCGGTTGCACAGGTACACCTGAGCCCTGGGCCCAGTCCCGCTGCCAGGGATGGCCATGGAGCCGATGCCCGAACTGGTTCCCGGATATGAGGGGTAGAGGCAGCCCGGACCCTGTCCGAACTGGTAGCCAGCGCCGAACTGGCTTCGTCCCGCACATACAGCCGAGGAGAAGCCCGTGGGCGGCAGGACAGATCCATAGTGCAAGGAGGCCGGGTACCGGGATCCGTTTGACCCGGGATACACCGTCCCGGTCTGGCCCGTGTACGGGAAGATGGAGCACGGGTTCGCCACGTCGGAGGAGCCCTGCGCCGACGAGAGGAAGTACCTGTCGGAGGCCAGCTCGTCCAAGTTGTAGCGGCGGCCGCCGGACAGCTCGTCTTCCCCGAGCACCGGTGAACTTTTCCTGGCGTCCTGAGCTGGTTTAGTCCCGGGAAACGCGTCACCTTCGCCCTCGTTCAGCATGTCGTCCACCCCCCCGGCCAGGTACTTCTTCGGGCCGTTGGCCGGGTGCGGCTCCGTGCGAGCCGCCTCCTGAAAGTCCACGGGCGCCGACGCCGGGCTCGTAGCCCCGCCGCCTTCGGATGACAGGTTGTAGAAGGGCTTGGGCAGGTTGATGGTGGAGCTGGGAAGGACCGGTTCTCCCAACTGCATAGTTCGCCAGAAATTCAGTGCAAGGCTGCGGCTTGGTCACTGAACTTCCAGAAGCGCGGGCGCTCTCCGTGGTACCTGTCCCGTGCGCGCGCGGGGCTCCTGTGCGGGGGGTCCAGGGGCTGCTGTTGCTGCTGCTGCTTTTGCTGCTGCTGCTCGGCTGACCTCCTCAGCCACACCGCCCGCTTTTCACAACTCCCCGCATCTGCAAGTGACAAAATAGTTTCGGGTTCCTTATATACGAGCGTCTTATTCGCACTTCCAATGTGCTGCGAACGTGGGGGAGGGGCTTCGGGCTGTCAGGCGCGCGTCTCCCTCCTTTCCTCCGCCATTGGCTGGATTCGCCCACAATAATTTAATTAGACACCAACAAGTTCCTCCACAGCGCTCAGTAAAACTTCAGCATAACGCACACAAAAACAAAATATTCACTTGATGCAAAGATCACAGAAGGAAGCAAATTTTTCACAGTAAAGTATCAACATTGACCACTTCCTTTTTTGTTACACTTTTGTACATAAAACATGTCACACACTTTTCCTTAAAAATTGTCAAAACTTTGACATTGATACTACGGTAAAATCGCATTGCTCATAAGTGTGTCCTTTGTGAATGAAATTGACCGAGTTACATTACTGTCCCTGTTTGAAGCTGCCTACTCACCTAAAGCTGACAAATCCGTGCCATTTTTAGGCACACCTTTCTTGATTTATGAGCAAAGGTAACCACGTTATTATTATTATTATTTTTGTAATTATTATTCTTTTTATAATAAAAATAAAAATAAGAATAAGAATGTATTTAAAATTATATATAATTTCTAAATAATTATATATATATAATAAATGTATATATTTACTTTTTTCTTAGCTGGATTAAGAATAATACATTTAACTTTTTTCTGCAGCTATTTCGAGGGTCCGAAAGGTACATGGCTCCTTTGCGCGTCCTCACCGCATTAGCAGCGCGCTTCTGCGTCATTAGCGGTCCGTCGCGGGGGTCTTCGTCCCGGCGCGCCAATAGCCCCGTTCGACCCCTTCATTAACCGTACAGGGAGGGAAATAATGGGAAATAATTCAACATCTAGGTTTCAACAGAATCAAAACCTGCGAAATACAACATATAAGCTCACTTGTTCAATGAACTTCTTTTATTCCAAACACTGTTTATTTGGCGCAAACATTTCCGTTACAATAAAAATCCTTTACAATTTACAACTAGACTGAACATTATGATTAACCTTCCTTTTTATTACGCCTTTGTTCAAAACAATGTACTGTATAATGCTAGGCAACGGATTTTATCCATGATTTACCTATATAGACTTAAGTGTATTCGTGCCGTATGTAATTCAAGCGGAGTTCTTCAGAAACTACAGTTACTGTTTCGAACCTTGGACCATCAGACTATAAGGTGACAACCTTGACCAGTCTGCTGCCCCAGCAGCTTTTTTAATTAAACAAAAATGCATAGTGTTGTCTGGTAGTCACAGAAAAGTCCGACATCAGGATGTGGCTGAGATGGTTCCTGTTTCGCAGTGACTCTCTGATCATTAATTAGATTTAAAGGGCGAAGACTGGCGGCACTGGAGGAAAGGCGTCAACCGTCCTTCTGCGCACCTCGACTGGAATCTCACTGCTCCGCACTACAAAGCCGACGAACACAATTATGTTTTTTTTATTATTATTATTTGTTTTGGTTTAAATTCAAATTCAACAAAAAGAAGAGTAGTTTCTTAATTATGTTCTTACTTAGTTTAGTACTATTCGGTATTCCACAGGACCACTTAAAAAATAAAGAAAATTATTATATCTCGGCGAAAATATGAAAATACAACGCAAACACCTAAAGTGAAGTATGGTGTATTTTAAAATAGTGTTTTGATTTAATTTCGCTCAATCCTCTATTTGATCTATTGTTATTGACCCTGTTATTGTTATATGTTGCATACGAGATCAAAGGAAACATTTTGTCACCTAAGTGGAGGAGAAGCAATCACTGTTCTTCACGTGCATCATTGTTAGAACCGATCACAGGTCGGTTAAACATGCTCGAATGTGTGTCTGAAGAAGTCACACACGTGGAAAAAGCAATTTGTCGTTAATAACCTGTGTGACTCGCCTGCGAGCCGCCCGTGTGTGTGGATGATGAGGCGGCTGTGTGTGCGCGCAAAAGGGGCTGCGGATGCAAATCCCAGCGGATGGTCGCTCTCCAGGCACAGGGAAAACGGACAATTATCTTTCCGACTCAGGGAGTCTGTGATGAGGCAGGAAGAGACAGCTCTGCGCGCGCGCGCGCACTCGCACGCACTGCCTTATTAAAAGTGATCACAGACCACCCCGCTCCTGCATGATCACATTGTAACAGCGAAGCATGAAAATGAAGCGGGACTCCCGCTCCGAGGGCCCATTTTTACCCCTTTGATACCTGTCACCCTTTGCCCCCCGCAAACCAACAAGTGGAGAAACACTCACTGTGTGTGTGTGTGTGTGTGTGTGTGTGTGTGCGTGCTGCTCTTACTGCACCCTCTTCACAAACAGCTCAACGTCTTCAGTCCAGGAGGAAAGTGTACAAATTACACCAAACACAAGGTTTCTTCGCTAAAAGGGTGCAAAAGAAATCTTCCAAATTCCCTTTCAATTGATGTAATATTCGTTATCTATAAATCATAACGTACTTGTATTTAGTGTTGTTTTAATTTCATTATACATAAAACCGTCATAGAGATAAGTGTACAAATTAACTGCTTTTTAATCTGTGAAAATATGGTAACGTGCTGTTGTACGCATAAAATAAAAGTTATTTGAGAAGAATTAAAAGAGAACGCAGCTTTTTGCTGAAACTGTCAATCTTTTTCACTTCATGAAATTATACATAATCATAAAATTATATATAATCATATCTGCCTTTTTACACCGTATTTACACCTCATCTTCTGACTCCGGGTTATTTTTTTCTCACAAACACACAACATTGTAGTTATTGTTGGGAATCCCTCCAACGCTATAAATCATTCCTAATTCCACCCAAATTAAATCTCGGAAATATGAAAAATATAACAGACTAAACGTTTTTGTCCTTTCAGTATCCAGTAAAGATCCCTAAGTTTAGAAAAGGCATTTTGCTTGCGGAGATATGCTAACATGGGGGTTTACCTTAAAAATGAGGTATAGCAAAGATCCACATGCGCGCGCCTGCCCGCGCCCCCGCACACACACCCACCAGCAATATTGTATAGCATTTCTTTAGCTTTCGGAAAGAGGCTAAGACGCTCAGTCTGGCCTTGTCGGCACAACGCAATACTGCAGTCGCAATACCAGAGTAAATAACCAACAATGTAATATTTAATCACGTTTCCATCATTGTTACATTTAAACTGAACAGTGTTGACTGTAGTAATAATACATTCTGTAAAAAAATAAATCTGTGAACCTGGACAGGTTGTAATATGAGCTTCACTGACATTTTTTTGATGAGGAAAATATGTTTGATTTTACTTTGAATTTATTTCAGTCCCTATATGAGTAGGTTGAGTCCATGGACTGGAGTCACTGCGTGTGTGTGATCGGTGTGCAGTGGAAGCCACGGGTGCAGTGAATCATCGCAGCCTTCAGAGAGAACTTATCCGACACTTACAGTTTACATGACAGGTGCCATCAAAGAGACATTTATTCACCAACTGTTGCCTCCTTCTGAAGGGACCCGGCTGCATCCAGCAAGGAGCGCCTGTGAACTTCGATAACTGTCACATTTACATGCACCCCTTTCTTACTGACTCCACAGAACCCCTTTTTCGTGGACTTCACTCTAAGCATCTGCAAATTGTGCTGTAGAGGAGCAGAGGAGGGGGCCACTGCGATGGAGATCCAGAGGTTCCAGGATGAGGGAGGAGCCCTGCTGTTGGACACATGAGCAAAATACATAACCTGGCTTCTTTAAGTGAAATATTAAGCTGTGAGAAACAAACACTTTGTCAGATATATGTTTTTAAAAATTAGTTCACATAGTAAAAAAAGCAAAAAACAGTAGCATTAAATGGCTCTGTTTGCGATGTCACGCCACTCAATTTACTAACTGGTCTTTTGAAAATCACTGCTACGAGTTAAGAACCAAGTAATAGACAAGGCATTTGAGAGCTTGGGACCACTTGCAACTGAAACAGCGATGCCCTACAGCCTCAGGGCATCAGTGCTTGACAAGGAGAAGTGTCATGCTTTTATGCATTGTCCTCTCAGACATATATGTTTTTTTATTCAATTCAGTTCAATTTATTTTTACAGAGCGCTCTCCTCACACAGTATTTGTACGTTAAAGTCATTGAAGCAATTCAGCTCCAAAGGGAGAAAGAGGTTCTCTAAGAGTGGAATTCTCAACAGAAATAAATTAAAAAATGATTCCTCTGCTGAGAAAGTTTAAGGTTCCAGTCCGAGCTGTGTCATCTCTGCGGAGCGGTTTAGAAGCCAGACGTGTGAGCGAAAGGCAGGCAGCATTCACGACGCCTGCTGGTGGATCCCAGAACAAAATCCATAACCGCCTCATGATGTAAACCACTGACCAGCATTTATTCTCAACATGAAAAAGTCAAACAGAAGCAGCATGGAGGGGGACTGAGCGCATCTCTGAACTTTCCAAAGAGCTGATGGTAAGGAGCAGGAGTATTTGGGAGACAAGGGAAAGAAGATCTGTGAAAAGCCACCTGAGAGAGTACAGTTGGAGGCACATTGTCTAGCACGGTAAACAGGAAATAAACATCTGCCCACTAGGTGGCTGAGGCACCTCCGTGGTGGGGCACAGGTGTCAGCCAGGGCCTTGCTCATCCGGACAGACGCTTCCCAGGACACCTTTTGTCTGAGCGATTGTCCTTCCCCCAAAGGGAAGGCTGACGCATACGGCCACCTTGTCTCGGAAGTGATTTTTTTCATACCTCCCTTTTTACTCCTTAACAAATACCCAGTGAATTCTACAGGGGGGTTTATGAAATTTCTGCAGGGTAGGGCCTTGACACTAGTAGGAAAGCAGGGTTGAAACAGGGTAACTCAAAATCAATATTTTGCTTTTAGACTGGTTCGGGTGAATCCATCAGGGATGGCCTAATGTTCTTTTTTTTAATCTCAGTGGTTTTAGTAAAAGTGACAGAACGGCTTGAGCACAACCAAGCAAGGCAGAGCTTTCACAGCAGATGACGAGGCACCGCTAACGGCAGAGGTGCGGCACAACTGAACGTGGTCCATCTGTGTGATTAAGCAACACAAAACTGAGCCTTCTTCTGTGACCAGTTCTGATGTGGAGCTCTCATTGTCACACATTTGCGTATGCTTTGGACAGCAAAACATAAGAAACATTCAACCATCACAGCAGAATCCAGAGAGATTCAGCCACATTTGTAGTTCCCACACCTCTGGAAACATTACAAATCACCATGAATTTTACCACTTTTAAAGATATTTTGAATTTCCGAAACGCCAAAAAAATGTTTGGTTTCTTTATAGAAGATTGGTTACAAACAGTTGTAGAGTCAGTGTCTCTTCCTGCAACATCTAAGAACAAACAAAGCCTGACAAAAATATTCAGGATCGGTATACAACTCAGCATATTACTTACATATTTTATGGCATAAAAAACCAAATACTAAATCAAAAAAGTTTGCCAAAACATTTCTTAATTTTTATGTAGGCAATGAAAATATAAATTTAATCTCAAATGTGTTATTAATAAAGTACAAGGGTCTGTTTGGCAAAATTTACTGTCTGGGCTGTTTACTGACTAGTTATGCATGTGAGCAACAATCAAAAGCTTGGCCGTGCGCATGCGCGCGCGCACACACACACACACACACACACAAGCGTTCCCAGGCCTGTCACATCACACTTCTAAGCTCAGACGAGATGTGACAATGAAATTTCATTGCACCCCAAGCAGCGATCTCTTACACTGAGGAGCTCCGCTTTCCTCTCAGAGACTCTGACTGTCACATCGATGGGGTGACTGCGGGGCCAAAAGTGCACGACACTCAGCCCATAAGGTCAATCCGAGAGGCTGGAAAACACTAACTTTACACATTTCCTTCAGCTGATTAATTTTTATCTGTGCACTCTTTCAGATATAAATCCTCTCAGTTATTTTTTGTAACTACGGTGCAATAATCCTTTTCAAAGCTTTTATGAAGCAATTTTAAAAGGCTTTATTGAACATATATTTCTGACAGTTAAAAAAACAGGCACTAGAGGTAAAAGTGACTTAATTTGCACTTACAGATAGACAGGGATACGTTGGTGCAGTGGGTAGCATTGGTGCCTGAGCTACGCATCAGGGTGTAGGTACAAATCCAGCTCAGCATGTGTGTAATTTGTGTGTAGCATGCATTTTGCATAATTTCCCTCTTTGCAATCCAAAGATCTGTGCAGAAGAAGGCAATGGTAAACAGCTTCTTTACCATGAAAAACTACAGTATGAGTCGAGCTGGACTCGAGGGCGCAGTCCCTACCAGCAGTACCCTACTGCGTCAATCAGTTCCACATGAGAGTGATGTTTGTGTTCTCCAGCAAAGCACTTCTGAATATCACCTCTCGGTGTGTCAGGTGCTCACAGAAGAGTCTCGGAGGGACCCGAGGGCTCCTGGCTGGGGCACGTGGGAGAGCGGGAGTCACATTGTTTGAAAAAGAAGAATTTTTAGGGTCAAAACAGTTGCGGTTGGTTCTCCTCAGGTGTGTATTTGTGAGCCAACTCATCAATCACACTGTCTTGTTAGCTGGTCCCAGCAACCTAGGGTTCGAGGGAAACACCCGGAAAACTCTTACAGCACACAGCTGTCCCATTTTGCACCATCAAAACGACTGCTTCAAAAAAGACTGAGAAATGACGAACATGGACCAAAACATGCAGAAAATGCTTACAGAGACATTAGCCAGTTAAGTGGTGAATATTAAAATGAATCCTGTCCCTCTAGGGGAGCACAACAACACATAGGTGGCACATTCCAGAAGCTCTCACTAATCATGGATCATTCCCAGTTTTCACGAACAGAATCCCATTTATACACCATATTCATATGGCTCACAACCATCTCGACTATGACCTTTGTTATAACTTGAGAAAAATCACTGCTGCCAGTCAAATGCACTCTGCTGTATGAAGTGGGTGAAACAAATGATGGCGCAGGGGTAGCACTAAATGTGTTTCAGAAATCTATCTTACAGCAAGGCTGCTTTGCATGAGCTTATAACAAGCGTTAATTTATTAACTGAAAATCTTTTGTCTTGTTACCTTCACAATAAATTCAATATGGAGAGTGTTTTCCCCTCTCAGATAGGCTTGGTCCAATAAAGATGCAGCCATTAACGACTTAAACAGCATACCCAAGGCAGTCTGCTCTAATTTAAGTGAAAGAATAAGTGTTACAAGCTAATAGTGTTGTTGATACACACTATTAAAGTTGCGATAGTGTCCACATTGGTAATAAATTACACATCTGTTGCAGTAAATTGCAGAAAGTCTTTCTATTACATCCAACACGAGTAGCATACTGGTTTAGATATAAGCAACACATGGTCACTTGCTAATAAAAAATGAAGGGTTATGTTTGGACTGTACATATTTAGATTTTGTGCTCTGCTGTCATCCTTGCATAGAGTTATCAGTATGCTAAGTTTTCGCAAAATTTTCCCACATTCCTTGACATGTGGTTGTGACCAAACACTCAAGTTTGTGAGTTTGCATTTAAATGTACAATAATGTATATTGTGTTATTAATGCAAAGAATATGTGTATTCCAGTGTTAATTGTGACCACAGAATTTTAGAATAACACAGGAATAAAAAATGAACGCAAAATAGACAGTGAATAGTGTAAAACCATTGTGGCAATAAGAGTAATTCCACCCTGACTCTAATAACTGTTGGCAGGAATGACAGCACATCTTGCAATAATAATAATAATAATAATAATAATAATAATAATAATGTGTTGATAGTATTAAATCTGTCGTTTCAACTGTGATATTATATTTGCCTTAATCAAGGGATGGGATTGGTGGAAGTGAATACAGTTGTCATTCTTCTGGAGGAAGTATGGTGTCCGTGTGCTTTGCAGAGTAAAAGACATATTTGCACATTTGTTTGCACGTTTCTTTAAAATGTGTAAATAATGAATAAAAGTTCCACCATCAGCTCAGCATCACTGGGACAGTAAGAGGTCGTTTCCACCCGATGGAGAGAGAACTCATCATAGAGCCCGATGATGATTCATAGGAATGAGCCCAGGTTGTGGTCCATGGACCAGTGTGCTGCTGAAAAAATTGGAAATGGAAATGCCTGAAGCTTTTCAAGCTGATATCTGTAGGAATAGTGCATTTTTCTTTTTCTGAATAACTCTGAAATCACTTTGGAGAAAAACATCATCTAAATAGATAACTGTAAATGTAAACCTCTTGCAGTGTTAAAATGCTGATTGAGAATCGAGTTGCCAGGTCTTTCTACAGCAGGACTTTAGGATGGCGGATTTGAGCGAACTACCGTCTTCACCCTCAGTCCTGGTCTCACTGCACTCAACCTATTTTTAGCTACGTTCCTCAAAAAACAAAAGAAGAGTGATCTGCAAAAGACCTCCCGCTTCTCCCCTGTTGCCAAAAAGGGCCAGGTGATAAAAAGTTTGACAGCACACAACTGGACATACGTGTCCCATGGAGCAAGAGGGGTCCCGTAGCATCGCTTGTGTGCCAAAGTGGTTTGGTGAGGTGGGCGCAGCAGAAGCCCTACACACCCCGGCAAGGTGCAGTGGAGCCCCCCTCTCCCCACCCCGGTGCGCGCTCCCCCAGCTCCCTGCTCGCCCGCGCCATTACGGCCTGACAAGGCGGGCTTTTATCACATTGGAAACCCTGACTCAGAAATTGCATTTCTACCCCTCGGTTTTTTTCTGGATTCCAAACACAAACAGATTTACACCACAGGAATGTTCTGCCCCTTCCACAAGGTGGTTAAGTCAGTGAATCAGAAGTGAGAATGTAGAGTTTTGACACTTCCCTCTCCTGGTATGAAAACCTCCAATAAAGCAGAAAGGAAAACTCTAACTGACTACAGAGGCATATGCCGGCCTGGGGGGTGTAATGGCTCGTGAGGGGATTCGATGTACATGTTTAATGGATTACGCATGACCCCGCAGTGGTGCCCTCCTGTTGCTAACGCTGATTTAAGGCATTGATTTGCCTTTGCTGTTCCTCTCGAGCGCCCGGCCCCAGAACCGCTCGGACAAACACTCACCTGACCGCCGCATTGTCCCCACGTGCTGTACTGTCCCTGTAATTATTCTGATGAAATCACATTGTAGGAACTAATCAAACTGAAAGGAAAAAGGAGTGGCAGCAAGCAGCAGCAAAGAAATGCTGAAATGGGATCAAATGTTATAATTATCACAAGCTGTGCTCCGCTGCATGTTCGAATCTCAACAATATGCTGTAAGACATTAATATATTTTTTCTCTCCTTTTTCACTTTTTCTGTTTTTACTTATTGTCTTTTGTAATCATTCTTCCGAATTTATTGGTTCAATTATTTTGACAATTGCTGTTATTGCATCTGTATTACCTATAATAGTCACATTACTGTTGTTTTATGGTTTCCAATTCATTTTTGTTCTCGGCTGTTGGTACAAGAACAATGAAGTCATAACCTCTCTCTACATTTAAGAAGGCTCTCAAAACTCTTTCGGACTCACTTCTCCCCTGATCTCTTAAGCACACGATAAATGCATAATTGTTCATGCTGAATAATTTTGTGATCAGAAATTGTAATTAATGGAAAAGTCTTTATGCAGTTACTTATGTAATGTATTCTGATTCATATGGCGGAATGTGATGAATTACCTGTACTCAAGAATCATGTGTCTGTATCCAGATCTCTCCTTTTGTTGATGTATGTTGCTTTGGAGAAAAAAACGTGCTAAATGAACAAATGTAAAATCTGCGCTGTCATTTTTGCAACTTGAGTTTGCACTGACCTCTCCAAGCTCATTACTCGCACTGTCGCTTTATTGTCAGGTAATTATTTTGGCTATTTATTGTTATCTCTGTATATATGTATTTTTTGTACTTTGTAGTACTATCTATTATATGTTGTGTTGTCTATAGTCTGTGGAGAAGCATTCAGGTAAGAATTTCATAGTACTTTGTGCACAGTACTTGTACATATGACAATAAACTAGAACTGAACTGAAACCCGTTTCATGCTCTCTGTATTGTGCATATGTCTCTCCTTAGATAAAGAACATGCACGTTGATGAAGGCATCTTTCCAAAACGCATCTGTGGTGTACAAATGAAAGCACTGATCCCTCTAAGGTCGAGTATGCTGTCTCATATTTTCTCTTAAAGTTCGATCAAACACACTTACTTCTAAATTAAAAAATTACTGTGTTCACTGACCTGTGTAGAACATTAACAGTGCTGTGAAGCTGCTAAGTACTAGACCCACTGATTAAAAATATTGATGGACAGACTGATTTGTAAACGATGATATTATATTGCAGCTCAAAATATTTGACACCATCCCATAACAGATTTAAAATAACCTTATATTTTCGGTTCGACAGAAATCCCAGTGTTCGGATTTGTTTCTGGACAAGTGAACAGAAGCATTCAAAAGCAGCATTCCAGCAGAATACACAAAAAATGGAAAGTCCTCAGACAGCCTCATCAATGAAACTGCAGCAGTACGGTTAAAGAGAGTCATCCTTCCATGTCATAAAAACACTGCGTTCTTTCTACAGCTGCTGTGGAATTTGGATACAGAATTGTTTATTAATTTTAAAGAACTGAAGCAATCTCACACACAGTAGATATTTTGCATTATGATGACATAGCCATCTCATCACTGGCTCATCACTGGCTGCGAGCTTCCAAACATCCAGGACATCTATGCAGCCAGATGCCTTAAGAAGGCCAGGGCTATCCTCAAGGACCCCAGTCGTCCTGGTCACACACTATTTTCTCTCCTGCTTTCCAGTAAACGTTACCAGTGTATCCAATCAAAATCAAACAGACTGCGGGATACAATGGCTTCTACCTCCAGGCTGTTAGACTCCTGAACAGTGAAGCAGCATCCAGATTCATGAACTCATGTGGTTTTCATTAAATAGTTTTACTTAATAGTTAATAGTGTTACCCCATTCCTATTGTGTTTTTGCAAATGTTTTTAACTTATTTGTAATCTTAATTTATGTTGTTACTTTTTTACCCTCGCCCACGAGATTGCAGGAAAAGACATTTCATTGCCAGCAACCACTGCTGTGCACTGTATTGTTGTGCATTTGATAAATAAACCTTTGATTGATTGATTGATTGATGATTTGAGTAACCTGTTTGATTAAGTTAAGAAGCAAGCAAGATATATAGACTAAAATAATAAACTAAATGAGTTCTAATTTTCTTTGGAAGGAGGGGTAACCCCTCTGATGGGGAATGCCATGGACAAACTAAAGAACAAGATATTTTCTGAGATCAAGGGCGTAGCAATTTTCACAAGAGCATGTGTGCAAATTATTGATTAAAAAACACAAAATTGATGAGCCTATATCAAGTTATAAAAATTTGCAGCAGTACTGGCCCTTTACAGTGTTATAATAATAGCAGAAAATAACATGACCTCCTGCACCAATTAGTTATTATATTGCTCTGGAGTTTTCTCATGTGGTAACAACACAGACAAACAAATTGTGTGAAAATTCATTAATCATTAAAGATATTTATTAATGACTTTTTTCAAATATATTTAAACATATAGTTCAGATATAAAATCAAATCTAAAAATGTACGTTTGTTCACTTGAACACTGTTACATTGTCTTATTGGAATAGAAGTCACAGGCTTATTGATGTATCCCAGCGCATTTAAACTGGAGGGAAACAGTTTTGTATTGCTTGTGAATCTTGATGTACAATAACAGTGCATCCAATATCTATAGTAATATCTGTGGACACCTCCATAACCTAAAAGCTGAAAATTAGACGACTTGAACTCACTTCACCAATGTACTGGACAAAGGTAAGCTTTTGTGAAACTGGTGCAGAAACACAGATGAGTTGTCAGCAGAATATAAATTGACACTACACTGCAATGCACCAAAAACTTGAGTTTAATGGTATACAAGTATTTAATATAACTTCTGGAAAACTCATTTGGATATGCTTAGAGTTGCCACATAGACTGATTTGGAACTGACAGGCATTATCATCTGGCATTCCTATATTTTCCAGTCCCTGTATTCTATAATATTTAACGATGGAGAGTATGAGATGCAGTACACAGCAATACTTTGTAAAGTTTGTCAATTAGATCATTGACAAATTTCACAGCAACTGTGACTGTGTTATGTCCTTTTCTTGAGCCAGAATGAAACTTGCTTAGAATGCTATTTATGCTGAAGAAAATCTTTCATCTGATCACTTACAAGCATCTTCAATATCGTCGCCAACACAGACAGTTTGGAGATGGGATCATAAACGTCACACTTTTTTCTAATGAAAAAATCGGAACCCACACTTCTGGAATTTAGTTTGTCCAGAGTCAAGTCAGGGTAAGTGAATTAGAGGGTCAAAAACAATATTATCAGTGAATTTCAAGGCCAAGACAACTTGTGAGCGGGTCTGAGAGCAGACAGAATTTTCAAAGGGAGAAATGTTAAATTACCATTTTCATTGCAAAACAATTTTCACATGTGAAACAAAATAGCACTTCACAAAATGACCATAATAAAATGAAATGTTGGTTGAAGGAATTCACCAATTCAGCTTTGTCGGTGATCACATCAGACATGACAATGAGACTGTCTTGCAGATACAGATGGAAGGACTCACAGATTGACTGTTCTCCAAAATTTTGGTGCGTTATGTAAGTTTTTCGTGATCTCCTTTCGATAAAATCCTTGTGCAATGTGAATATATTGTGCACATGTGATGCTAAAGTGCCCAAACGTGAATCCTGTTGGCAAATTAAAAATCCTTGTCTTGTCCCCAGCCAAATTTCTCTCATATTCAGGCTTAGATAACACATCTGTAAATGAAGGGCTGTCGCTTCCTCTCACTCTGTAGTATCTAAAAGCAGCATGTTTATTCATCACTTGTAAAAATTGAATCTAGAAATAAGTCCAGGCAATTTGCACGTCTGAAATAAGAAAAAAGACTTACACTTACAATTACAGTTAACAGCTTTATGGATGAGTCCTTGTTTATCAGATTGCTTGAAATTAACATTCTTGTGATTTTTCAAATAATATTCATCTTTAAAAAGGTGGTGTTTATGTTTATTCATTTAGCTGACTCTTTTCTCAAAAGCGAACTACAATGTTAAGCTACTTACAATTATTTGTATACAGATGGGAAATTTTACTGGAGTAATTTGGGTAATGGGTAAATACCTTGCTTGAGGGTATTACCACAGTAGATTAGATTCAAACCAGCAACCTTCAGATCCTAAATCATGAGCTCTACCCACTAAAACCAACTTATCTATTAACCGCTTGTCCTGATCAGGGTCACAGTGAATCGGCACCTATCCCAGAAGCATTGGGCACAAGGCTGAGAGGGGTACACCCTGGACAGGACCTCAGTCCGTTACAGGGTAGAAATCCACTCACACACAGACACACACACTATGGGGAATTTAGCATCACCCATTCACTTGAACTGTGGGTGTAAACCCGTTCAGATACAGGAAGAACATGCAAACTGCACAAAATCTGAGCAGGGGTCTAGCCCACATTCTTTCACACCACCCAGGCACAATGAGGTGGCAGTGCCATTCGCTGCATCAACGTGCCACCCACTGTTATTACCACTGTTTCTTCACAAACATCACTAACATGCAAAGGGTTAAGAACAGTGTTAGACTCCTCACAACCCCCATGACCCCCACTCTCCCCAAGGTGTGTAGGACACATTATCCCCACCTGGTCTCAAGACATGTATAGAGAGGCATGTAGCCTCCAGCCACTACATTTCATTGGTCAATGCCAAACAAACACGCCACATGCAAAGGTGCTGGAAATGTAGATTAACTGTTCCTTTTGTCCAGGAGGCCTATAGGATTTCGGTGATTAGAACCTCGGAAAATGTGGACACATCAACAACGGACAAAGCAATGAGGGCAGGCCTTTTGGGTGGACAAAAACTGCTCAAGCTCCTCTTTTCTTTTCTTCCCTTCTCAGTTTTTTTTTTTCAGAAGGACATTTTTGCAAGAGCACAGCACACTAAAACCTGCAAAGAGTTGTCCTCCTTTGGACTGTCGGCAAAGTGTTTGCTTGTCCTTCTGTGCTAACGGGTCAGGCGTAGTAGATATCTACACACATGGACTTTTTCTGCTAAACATTCTGTGCGACAGAAGCCTTCCTCCAAGGTTCATCTGATTACTTTGGACCTTGTTAGAGCCTAGCAGAAGGGCTGCAGTCAGGCCAGAACCTGGTGATAACTCCTTCTTTTCAGTCTCAAAGCCTGTTTGCATGCTTGAACACCAAATCCCTACAGATGTTCTTCAGACACACACACACACACACACACACACACACACACACACACACACACACACACACACACACACACACTCTTGCTACTACACAATACGTGGCCAAACACACACTAATACATCACCTTCCAGAATCAGCTGCAGAGGACACACTAACATACACACCTACATTCCATGTCCTTCTCTCACACACTTTCATGACCACTGTAGCATGGACTGCTGTGCTACTTGACAAAATCCATCATTATATTTAAAATGGACATTTCTTTTGCCTTTCATTAAAATAACGTTATGACTGTTCATGCTGATGATGTACGTAATCCCTACAGAAATATCAGAAAGATTTTGTGCTCCATAAATTTCTCCACTGTTGGAGCTGAAGGAGGTGAATGTCAGTATGGTAGGGACTTATATTTTTATTCCACCAAGAACAGGTTCAGTCATTAAAAAGTTTGGGCTTGAAGGCCACGCGTATGTCTATGAAAATGGTAAAAACTTTAATTTTCCAGTACAAAACAATATCTCTCTGGCTTAGAAGAAGAACTAATAATTTAAAAAGGATCTTCTGAAAACAAAGAGAAAAAATGAATTGGTCAGAAACATCTTGCAATGCAGAAGCAGGTGATTTCTCACTTGCAATGTGAAGTCAGAGTAGTGTTCATTCCTGGAAAAACTCTACAACTTCACACGCTATCAGATGTAGAACAATTGCCCTGAAATGTGAGACGGTACTAGATTTAGGACAACACCTCTACAGTAGACCTGTACATTCCCACTGTACTGGAGATAGATGGAAGTCTCCTGAGATATTCTGTCAAAAAGCCGGAGACGGAGTAGAACACCTTCTCAGCAGCATGACTTACTTGTGATGAGATAGAGATGAGAGGACACCTGCAAAACATAGCGCTGAAGACCTTCAGGGTTGAAATGTATGATCACACAAGATGTGTTAGGGATAAGAAGACACATCCATAGTTGTTCAGGCACAGTGCAAAATGTCCAAGAAGTGACACTGGGGCAATCCTTTGATGACATCACTTTGTGGGACTCAGCCAACTCTTGCCTGAGTGGGAGGTGTCACATGCGGCCCTCAGCCGATCACCTTGTGTTCAATATTCTCCCCCCCATTTACCACACACACCTGTGAAGGCCAGGGATTAACATAGTGACTCCATCGTTGCTGGGACAGATGGGTGATAAACACCATCTGTGTAGGAAAAAAGAGGAGAGATGCAACTGGAATGGAGATTTCTGGATCTCATGATCTTGGACACCAATAAGATGGTGACTAGAAAATGCCTTTTTTACCACCTTGCTGCCTAGTGAAAAAACAGGAAGTGGTAAATGCTGTGAGGCCCTTCTTCAAATTGATCAAAGTAGACCAGACCTGAAGAGGGGCCTCACAGAGAGAAGAGAAGAGAAGAGAAGAGAAGAGAAGAGAAGAGAAGAGAAGATGGCAGCTGACTTATGAGACTCATGGGATTCTGCTGGTAAGAGCTTCCTGTGGTGGGGCCAGCCTGGTCTGTGGGTAACATTTAATTTCCTCGGGCACAGCGCTTGCCCACCTTCACCCTTCTCACTGCACTCTGTGTGACACCAACCCAGGGACCAAATGGAGGAACCGGAACAAGGGGTGGGGGAGGCCTTACGGTGAGATCTTGGTATTGGCCATTTTGCTCTTTGTGAAGCTTTGCACTCCCATGATGCCCAGGCCAGATTCTTATTGGGATGCTTTTTGTGAGCTCCACTTTCAGTCTTCACATACTTTTCATATGGGTTTTTCACACTAACACATAGGTGTATATTGTAAACAAGGTGAGAGAAGGCCGGGGAAGATTAAGATAATGACTCCATTGCTGGTAGGCGATGGGTGATAATATGCTGCTGATCAGCTCTTGGAGATTGTTGCCTCTGAAGTCACATACATCAGTGATGTTTGAAGGCATGATGGAGCTTGAAGAAACAAAGCACACTGGGACTTTCTGAAGGTATGAGCAATACCCTGTAGAGCTTCAAACTCAACGCAAATTGTCCAGTTTTGCTTTGTTACGTTAAAGAAGAAGCCTTATGGCAGGTCATAATAATGATCCCAGTCGTAAATGTAACAGTTTTAGCAGTGTCACACAGCAGTACCAATTAACAAATATTAAAAATTTCATGATGAGAAAAATTCTTTGTGGAAGAGACTATGGAAACCTTGTGAGACGATGGAATGGAGGATGTGAACCTTGCTGCGAGCTTTGCTCAAAAAAACATCAACTAACAAAAAAAATGTGATTGTCAAACACTTTGTAGGCAACACACACAGTATAACAACACATACATTATTACATTTATTTAGTTATCAGACACTTTTTTCCAAAACAACATCCAATGAACTCTATGTAGTGTTATGAGCCTACACACCTTACTCACCAAGGTGACTTACACTGCTAGAGACATTACTTACAATGGGTCACACACCCATACATCAGTGGAACATACTCTCTCTGTCACTCACACACCGTGGTGGAACCTGAACAGCATGTCTTTGAACTGTGGGAGGAAACCCACACAGACCCCCACAGAGACTGAGAGGGGACTGAACCCATATCCTCTTGTATCATCAAGGCACTCTTAGACAGCAGCACTACTCATTGTGCCATCATGATTATTGTGGAAGGGCTTCACTGTGTTTGGAACCCTCATCTGGTTGGGCTCACACCACAGCACAGGTTAGTTTCAGGTTCAGTTTCAGCCTTATTTCAGTTTCACACTTCAGTAAATTTTAATTCACTTCTGCACCAGTCTTTCCTTGTCCTGCACTCTCTGTGCATGGACATTTTGATCCAGAACACTTGCTGTCTTGCTGTACCATTTTATTAAAATATTTTTTTAAATTGGCCAAGAATGAAAATGTAAGGATACACACACACACACACATTTTCAGAACCGCTTGTCCCATACAGGGTCACGGGGAACCGGAGCCTACCCGGTAACACAGGGCGTAAGGCCGGAGGGGGAGGGGACACACCCAGGACAGGACGCCAGTCCGTCGCAAGGCACCCCAAGCGGGACTCGAACCCCAGACCCACTAGAGAGCAGGACCGTGGTCCAACCCACTGCGCCACCGCACCCCCTCAATGTAAGGATACAAATTTAGTTTATTTTTGTAGTTGTGTGTTGAGCTGTGGAACTGTTGTGAGATGATTTCTTGCCTGTGTTCTCCTGCTCTGGATTGCATCTGATTGCATCTGGAGGTGGTTCTCCCTGTTCACACTTCATTGACGGGACGTCATTGCTGTGGTTGTGGACAAAGAGGACACAGAGAACACACAGTCATCATTTACATTTATATTTATATATATTAATTTAGCAGACACTTTTCTCCAAAGCGACGTACATCTCATAGAAATCTCATCACTGTGACTTTCCACATTATGCGTTTGAAAATGACACAATTTAGTTGACAGCTGGTGACATAGTGGCTAGAGTCACCACCTAAGGGCTTGGGTTTGAATTCCACCTCCTTCTGTAGAACCTCTGACCAATGTACTTACCCTGAACTCTAAAACAATAAAAACTATACGAATAATTGTAAGCTGCTTTGGAGAAAGGTGTCAGGGAACTGAATAAACCTAAAATGTAATTTACATTACAGGATAGATTTACAGAAAAACTTCTACATGGAATCCATACCGCAAACTCACAGCCTTAGAATAAAAAACAAAATTATTTTAACATTTTAAATTACTTTTGAGAAAAGTGGCAGGAGAATAAATTGATGTTAGTAATTAAAAGTAAAAACTTCCCTGGTCATTTTGCATGAACGACTACGTCGGGACAGCGGAGCACAGCATCTCCCCGTTGTCATGGATGTTTGACTGCAGCTGGTGTCTCGCTGGCCAAGTTGTGGGGGGACTTGGTGGGCAGCGGTACCTCAGTGGTCTGGGGTCTTCCCAGCATGCACCGCAGGGCGCTCTGCATTTCTTTGACATGTCTGAAGGATCTGGCCCAACGCAGTGCCATCTTGCCTGCGAGTCCCCCGTGGCGCTGAGAAGGGGGGGGCAGTGACCCCGCTCCCACAGCCGGTCCTGCTCCCCCCCTGCCGGGACCAGAAGGCCAGGTCTCTGGCAATGCCAGCTCTGTCACAGCCTGTGGCACTGATGTCATAATGGCAGCGGCCGGTGGGCGGCTGCCATTGGTGAGTCCTCTTAGCGCCCGCTTTGAGGCTGCCGTCAGTTGCTGCCGTCACTTTTGGCAAACCTGCTCCGGGATGAAATGGCGAGCCGGCGCTACACGTTGAAATACGTCGATGCGTAACATATACAAAGTTAGAACAGGCCGCAAAGTCCCAGGCGCGAGCTGGCAGGAGGTCGAGCACCAGAAGGTCGAGACATTTAGCGAGCGCAGCCGCCCGTTTCCCGTGTTACCCCCCACATCAGTGTTTATGGTTTGGTCCTGTGTCCTGCAAAGAGCAGCAGCAGGAGCGAACCATCACATTTGGTGCTCAGCATGGGGGCGGTTGGTGAGTCGTCGAGCTCCAACTATCCTATGGAGCTTTTCTTCTGCCTTTCAGTACAGTTTTGACTAACCACATTTGCATCTGCTAATTAGATCCTGTTAGCATAATTCATTCACACGACACCCTTTTGAAGCTAATGAATAGATACATCTCCAGACAACTTGCAAAGAACATATAATGAGGTTCAAGTTACTCATGATGTATTTTTTTCCCTTAGAGGAAGCAACAAAAAAGGAATCAGACGCATCACAGATGGGATTGTACCTGAAAACCTCCCAGGAAGGTTCAGCGACTTATTAAACACACACTGCTGAGAAAGGTTGAGACACAATGCTGCCCTGTACCCCCTGTGAAAGCCAAAAAAAAAAGAGAAAAACTTGTGAGAAACCAGATGTACCGCTTCATTTTTCCTACTGGCTTCCCAGATTCAAAGACATTTAAAATTCAAGGCACTGGTGAATTTTAATTTACATGAACAAATGCAGAGTGTACACTATGTGTACATGGATGCTTTACATGTGGAAAGATTAGAAGTACTGGCAGATATGGTAGTGGTTAAAGCCCCTGCCTTTGGCTGTAAAGGTTGCAGGTTTGAATCTTACTTCCAGCTGTAGTACCCTTAAGCAAGGTACTTGCTCAAAATTGGTCCAGTAAAATTACCCAGCTGTTTGAAGTGGTAAAAAAATTGTAAAAAACTTAATATTGTAACTTGTGTTTGAGAAAAGTGTCAGTTAAGTGATTAAATGTACATCATGAGAGGTTTGCTGTATCTGGTCTAGACTGCTGGGTGGAGGACTAATGGGAAAAGTGTCCCCCTGAAACTCTCATTGTATAAAGAGCACATCTGCTGCATGACAGGATGGTCACAGTGAGCATCACACACAGTGGTCAAACAGGGGTCACTGGCCTCAGTGTATGTAAGTATGTGTGTAACGGTGCTGTGTGGACTGTGGCTGATGCCCAGATTAGGGGCCACAGGATGACTGTGGGGCCTCTGATGTCGGGTCTTGTCCCATAATTCCCGCAGTCCAGTTGGCGAAGGGCTACCATGCCCTGTGCAGAGCCCACCCGTGTGCAGCCAGGCGCTGCGCATTTATTAACACCTGCCAGGCTGCCTGCACCTTCGCCACACCACCAGCCAAGCGCAGTCCAACTCCACACACCATCTGAGGAAGCCAAGCATATTTGTACACTGCACACATCATACCACATAACTCCTGTCCAGGTATCCATCATTCAACAAAATTTGCCACTGTTGTCTAGGTAACCATCACTCATCACTTATCATACCTCAGCACTGCTGTCCAAATATCCATCACATATCATACCGCATCACCGTTGTCTAGGTAACCGCTACACATCATGCCACATCACTGCTATCCAGGTATCCATCACCCATGATAATCCAGCAGTACTGATCGGACATCCCTCCCTCATCAGAACTCTTCACTAGTGTCTAGGTATCCATCACACATTGTACCCCATGACCACTTCCCTGGTATTGATCACTTATTATGCACACTGATTCCGTCCCTCCGTCATCTGTTATCTACCGGGAAAATGCTCTCTGTGAAACCTGTAAACATCTCAGGTCTACACTAAATGGCAAAGGTGATAAGACAGAATGTGTCAGGTCCTCATTGTCTCTGTGAGAACAACTTCTCACTCTGAACAGCGTGGCTGTTTCCACATACGGTGACCCTCCATCTGAAGGCTATTTCACAGAAGTCACGGCGACAATGTTACAGCGAAGAAGACAGCGCCAGGCCACCAAGCACAAAGAAATCTTTCTCTTGCTGTTTATTTTATCTGATTAAGAGCTTTTCCAATACGTATATGGCACATGACAATACGCTGCAGCTGATGGACACTCACAACAGAGTAGTTAGCATGTGTGTGTTTGTGTGTGTGTGCATGCCTCCTGCAATCAGCACCGGCCTGCTAGAGAGTGAATAAAAGACCCCACTGGCCTGCTGTGCTTCACTTGCATCATTTCGCACCCAGTTGTTTCCGCCAGCTCTGCGTACAGAGGAGCCTCCAGAGCAGCATCCTGGGAGCTGTACACACTGCAGAGACCCCCCCTCCAGGGATGCCGCAGCGGCTGACCCAGCAGCCCACGGGGGCCTCGATGCTGGTGCTGCATCCCCTCTCATCAGCAGGACGCGGGGCTGTGAACTCCTCCAGCGGCGGCATCCATTGGGGCGTCTGGCCGGACTGACATTGGGGTGTGAATCGGGAGGGAGAGGTGGGAGGGGGTGGTCTTTGCGCTTGGCTTTTGGCCAGCAGATCGAGGCTGTCGGGACCACACAGATTAAGTGATGGTGTGTTTGTTGTTTCAGGTGTCAAGATCACTTTTCTGCTCCTGTTACCGCATAATTCCCTCTAAACTTTCAGAGGGGATACTCTCTCTGGGATAGAACTGACACAGACCTGTAATGTGCAGGTTGCAGGTTCAAGTCGCAGGGTAAACTGCCCTGCTGTGTACCCTTCATTTTTCCACCAGAACACTCAGCTATGCAAATGAGCAGCCTACTTTGGATAAAATGGTTGATGAATCCACAAAAAGGTTGTTAAAAAATTATATATATATATTAAAATAATGGTGAAAAAAAATGAGCATAGACATATATACATAGATATGTATACATAAATGGAGTCAGAATATCAAAAAATATATATTATACAGTATATCATAGAAATATGTGACCCCCAGCGATGCATTGTTCTTTTAGTTAAGGCTCAAATCCCGGGTGGAACACGTGTGCTCTCTCTAACAGAGACTTGGATGCAGGTTTTCGCAGACTTAACGCAAACAGCAGACACAGTGTGAAAAGCAGGCAAACTGTTGTGTGCCCGTAACACATTTGAAAAGGAACACACCAGAAATGAAGTAAGCACTTGTTCTAACACTGGACCGGCCCGGCACCTGATCAAAAAAGGCCATGATATCACTGAAAAAAAAAAGAAAAAAAGAAAAAAGATTTAATGGGGGTACAGTAATTTTTGGCTGCCATAGCAATCAGTTAAAAAAAAAAAAACAACCTAAAACTAGGATCCACGTGATATATTTCCTCATAAAAAAGTGAAAAGTGGCATCTTAGCAGATCTTACGCTGTCTAGGCTCATAATCAGAATTGAACCTTATTTGCTATTTACCCATAATACTGCTGATTGCTGATATAATGAATGCATGTTGCATATTTATGACATTTAAAAAACTGGTATTAAAGGACATTTTTCTGCACGGTATGGAGTTTATTTCATCGAGTTGTGCTCAGGTGTCCCAGTCACTGTTTATTCTTTTTTATATATCCTGTATATTTATATAACCTGGCTTCAGTCAGTTATTCTGAATTTTCTATTATCACCCCCACCGTCAATGTGCTGCCCATATTTAAACGCGATAATTTTTAATAAATGTTCCCTTAAATTGCACTGAGTTTGCTAGCACTTCCTATTTAATGATTCGCTTACATCATGTGGGGTGAATTACATATATTTTTGCAGTGACCACAGGAATGTTTACAGTTTACTTTTCACTGATATTATTATTATTATTATTCCGGTTAATTACCTTTAAACCCATATAAAGTAGTTCATGTAATAATACTGTACTCTGTGTGTAGGTATAAAGTCGGTTTTTCTTATTTATATTTTTTTGCATCGTTTTTTTGAGAAAGAGGGGAAATTTAGTGGTATTTTATTTTGTCCTTTTTCTCTTCCATGCTCATTTTATTTTTTAATTTGTTTAATTTCCGTCCAGTGCCGCCGATCAAATTTCTGCTCCGTGGTGTCCTGTGAGGGACAGCAGATATTCCCATAATACATATCTGGAAATTGTGCACTTCGTCTATTTACAGTTTCATAAATAAGACGGTTCGTTCTGCTGGTTCAAAAGGACCTAAAGAGAAAATAAAAACACCTGTAGTACCTATGAGATATTAAGTGGATGTTCACAACTGACCCTTTTCCCTCTACATACGCATTAAAACAAGATTAAGAAGTAAAGAATTTCAATAATAATAAATACTTCCTCTTGGTGTTAAACTTCATGCATATTCCGAGAATACGAATCTTTCTAGCGACTACCAAAAACAAATATGTGACGTCTAAACTGTGTTCTAAACAAATTAATCGTTCGTGAAATAAGTTGTGACGGGGTGAGTGAAAATAGGAAATATTTATGGGGATGAAGAAAACAGTAACAGCGCGGCTGAGAAAAAGCGAGCTCAATAAATACCGCGCAAAATATAGTTTTGGCTTTAAAAAAGAATATATAAATACACACAAATATAAAATGATATATGTATATATATATATATATTTAAATAATAGCTATATGATTCCCTTTTCACTGTTTATTAGTTTAGGTGCGGCCCTGCGGTCCACTTTGCGAAGCGGACTGTTAATCGTGCGTCTCGGGCCTGGCGCGGGCGGGAGCGCGCGGGTCCGGGAGCGCGCCGGACCGCGCGGCGCTGGGCCCACGCAGTTCCAGGGAAGAAGCGCGCTGTGGGGGCCAGGGCTCGGAGACACGGCGCTCCCCACAGGAACAATAGCGGCCATTGTTGCGCTGGGGCGCGGGCGCGGGCACGCTTCCCGGGCGCTCATCGCACTTCTGCTCGAGCTCCGAAAGTGGCGTCAGAAGCGGCCAAGAAGCCGGAGTGTGTGACCCCGGCCGAGCGCGCGCGCGCACTGAGGTAGCACGTGGACGACGAGGAGGAGGAGGAGGAGGAGGACGTTTGACAGCGGCCAAATGGACCTGCAAACAAGCGGCCAACAACGAGTAACGGAGCAGTGAAGAACCTACAAAGAAGCAGCAGAGCCCTTCTCCTCGTGTTCTCGCGCAGCGCGCTGCTCTCCGCCTTCACGCGCCATCGCTCCCTCTAAATGACCATTATGATTAAATTCCTTAAAAGTTCACGTGTCTCAGTGCGCGGCTATGTTCGTGCTTTCGTTCTCTTACATATATTCTCAGTTTTTTTTTTCCATCTCTTAATACTACTATTAGTACGAATTAGGCGACTGAAAATATGGACGTCATGTTAAAAAACATTTTGTCGATTTAAAATGTTTATCCTTAAGCTTTTTTCCCACTTATCCGAGGAGTATGACTGTGTGATGACATGTATTTATGTGTGTGTTGATACCAGTGTGTGACTCCTTTGCAGCCTGATAATTTCCTGGTCCCCAGCACCTGACAGGTTGCTGCACCCTGATGCGCTGAATAAAGTGGGAATCACTTTGAGGACCTTGTGTGTGATTTCTTTCCCTTTTTTTGTGAGCCGTGCTCTGTGTGTGTGTGTGTGTGTGTGTGCGTGTGTGTGTGTGTGTGCGTGTGTGTGTGTGTGCAGTCTGAGGTGAAACAGGACATCAGAGTCAACATGCTGCGCAGTTTGGTGATGTTTGCGAATTATCCGGCACTTTCCAGCTTTTCCGGCGTCTCTCCATGGAGGTCCAACAAAGTGTGTTTGGAGGGGAGAGAAGGCGAAGAGGAGGTGCGTTAAAGGAGGGACATCTGCCAGGAAGAAAAACACACATGCACACACGCGTGCAAATGCACAGACGCAGACAAACACACAGATGTGTGTGTGCAGACGCACTGACCTTCCTGCGGTGATTAGCTTCATTTCCCATTGAGGAAGGGGGCCGTGCCGAGCACAATGTGGGCCTTTGCTGGGGGCCACCACGGGGCAGCGCTCTGATTGCCCGAATTGTCATGCGGCGAGATGGCTGTGGGTCCCTGCCCTGCCGCCTATTCCGAAGGCCTCGGATTAATCCAAATTATTATCGTGTTTTTTTCTTCCTTCATCGTGGCTGCAGGCTAAAACATGTCAGGCCCTTTATTTCCAGCTTACAACAAGCTGTTTGGGCAGATGCTACACGCAAACGCGGAGCCCCCCTTCGGCATTCAACGCACTGGCCTTTGTCCGCCTTAATTGAGTCCCCTGCTTCATTTATTGGGCGCTTTAATACTCGGTGAAACAGAGCTAGTGCTGCGGGTTAAACACGTCTTAATGGCGCCGCTAAGCCCTTCATTAAAAGAGATGTAAAACTTGTTGAGAGCTGCGAGACTGCGTTCATTAATTAAGAGGCCTCTGCGCTCTGTCATTTACCAGAGCGCTAACACCACGCCAAGAAAATACTGGGCGGGGGGGGGGACAACTCACTCCCCACTATCAGCATTTAGGATTTTGCTTCAAGTACTGAATAAATAAATAAACATTTAAATAAATCAGAGAGGCAAGGCTGCAGTGCCGGCCCCAGCGGTTCACTGATCCTTTATTCCGAGGATGTTAGTTTACATTAGAGGTTCTATGCAGAAGTGAGTTCCCGCAAATTTAACACGTAATTCACATTACATTTATTCATTTAGCTGACACGCTTCCCCGAAGCAGTTCACAGTTATTTACCCATTTATACAGCTAGGTAATTTGTACTCCAGTAATTTAGGTTGAATACGTTGCTCGAGGGCACTATCGCTACAGATGCAGTCGAACCCTTGACCTCTGAGTCCTAAGGCGGCGGTTCAGACCGCTACGCCACTTGCGGCAAGAGAGGGTGCAAGAAAGTTCCTGCAAAAGAAAGAAGAACTTTTTGAGAGCTTGGTCACAGCGCTCGCTGGCGTGGATGCTCTTCCCCATGAGCATCGCCACTCATCACTGATGCTCGGGGAATGAGACACTGAGCACCGCACCACAAATAGAAGTGGAGGGGCATCAGTGTGACGTTTATGTTTATTAATGTTTCCTGTGCTGCAGGCACACAAGCTCGCCGTGACACTGCAGTCTGCTTCCAGCGAAGTTTCCATTCAGCGAGCCAGGGATTTCTTGAAGTGATGTGTGAAAATTATTTTAGAAGTTGAACATGTCTAATTAGAGTGTTTTAAAACGGATTCAAAGAAATGCGGAGAGATTCTGTTCATTTTAAGCATTGGGTCTTTAAATACTTTTGGGTCGTGCATGTTGGGGAATCGCTCTCCATGCGCAAAGACCACTAAGCTCCAATGTTTACCGTGCTCTGCACAGTGAGCTGGACCCTTCGTGGGCGTGTGGGCACTTCTGGCTCATCGCATGAGGACTTTGGTGTAACACGTATTTGGTACTGCATATACTGTATGTCCTCTTATCAAACTGGACAAATTCCATCAAAAAACAGAACAACTTCTTCATGAACTCAAGGGTTTGCATGTGACATGTGTTCTGCTGATGGGCTTATTAAACTTTCTATGCCAGAGATGATGATGGTTATGATGATTATGATGATGATGATGATGATGATGATGATGATTAGTTTAACTACTAATAGTAGTAGTAGTATTATTTAACTGCACTTGTTCATTTGCACAATTCTACTATTTGCACTTCTGGTAGATGCTAAACTGCATTTCATTGCTGTGTACCTGTACTATGCAATGACAATAAAGTTATATCTATCTATCTATCTATCTATCTATCTATCTATCTATCTATCTATCTAGTAGTACTACTGCAAGTAGTGATACTAACTAGCATTTATGTGACACCTGTATCCAGGGAGACTGACAGTGTTAGGTACACTACAGTAAACTACCTGTAGTCAGACACATATACAGGAGAGCAACATCACACACACACACACACACACACACACACACACACACACACACACACACACACACACACACACACACACCAAGAGTCACCAGCGCACCTGAAACACATGTCTTCGGACTGTGGGGGGACAAGTACGAGACGACCTGCACTTTTTTACCTCCCCGTCTCAAACCCTCAACAGCGTTCACGGAGCACCGCGGGCTGCGGTGCACATGCCCGTTCGACAACACGCGGAGACATTCGAACCCTGAAATCAATCCCTCTTTAGAGTTAAACAAGCAGATTGTGATCTTCTCGAACTGAACTATTCAAACCACCCCCCTCTACCCCCCTTTGATGCTCCCTGCTTTAATTTCCCATCACTTTGAGAGCTTTTCTCACTGTATATTTTATCACTTTCTCTTAAGACTTGTGTTCAGCTATTCCTCGGTTCCCTGTTATAGCGGGAGCCAAAAGAAAAACAAGAAGACGCGCTCTGCAGAAATTCAGTAGCGCAGGCATTTTGGAGGGGACCGGCTTAACGGAAGAATTTCACACTGTATCAATAATGATGTATTTTTCACACCTATAAATATCTCATTCAGTGCTCCGAGGAGCCAGTTCCTGAAAAGAAGGGTCCACCGTGTATGCGAGCCGGCGCTCGAGCGTAACGTTTCAAAGCTCGAAAAGGTCACATGACCACATTGGTTTAGACGTTCGTGCGGTTTGAGAATTGCCCACTATGTCAGCACTTAAAACAGGAACAATTTTTGAGGAAGTTTTGCCTCTATGAAAAAGCGATTTCCACTACGCTCCGTGCCCTGCTTTAAAGGAGATACAGCTATGGAAGGCCTTTGTTAGTCTCATCGTTTCTTTATATTCACAGCACTGATAGAGACTGGGGTTCGAGAGACAAAGTGTTCATTATTGGTGTGATTCATTATTACTGTATCAGTGAGTTAGACAAGTGGTGTGTTTAGAGCTCATTGTCTAAGTTAAAATAACTGATTGTGTACACACACACACAGACACACACACAGACACACACACACACACAAACACACACACAGTGCCAAATGCAGCTGGAGACTCAAAACTACTTGTGCACATAGCTGCAGCAAACATCTCACTGAATAATTAATTTGTGTTTGATTAATGAAGTTGTTGAGTGCGATCATGGCTGCGCCTGTTGTGTAAGGAGAGGGTAACAGGGAGACTCTGCTCAGCCTCTTTCCCAAGAGCAGAACACCTGAGATGAGCGCAGGCGCACTTCTCCTGTGTGGGTGCACCATTTCGCCTTTTACCGCGGTGCATCTCAGCATGGCAGCAGGATCACCTTGTGTAGACCGTGTGAACGCTGACAGGTTCAGCTCTTGGTAATTGTTTCCTTTCTTAAATAAGTACACAAAGAGTGTCAAGGCTTGTGCTTTGCATATAAAATAGGACATTTGTTTTGAAATAAAAGTTTTTTTCTCTTCTTTCTCACTTTCTGAAGGTTGGCAGAAGACGGTTTACTGTTGGGCTCCTTTATTCTGAAGCCTGACCATGCGTGCTGTGTGGGGTGTGTGTCTCAGAGTGTGTATCAGTGTGTGAGTGTTCTCCTTCATAACAAACAAGCCTGGGCAGAGGGGGAATATTGATCGTGGGTTTGAGCAGGTAGGACACATTGATTGACCCGCGGGTCAATGTGAGGGCTGTTAATGAGGCTGGGGGGGGGGGGGGGGCTCTGCCTGTTGGAGCGTGTGCCGCTCCATGAGCCCCTGTCCCCCTCTGAACCATCACCTGTGGTCTTCCAAATCCCCTAACACTACAGCACCCCCACAGCGCCCGCCTCCTGAGCTTCAGCTCTAGACACACACACACACACACACACACACACACACACACACACACACACACATACACACACACACATCCTCCTCCCCACCCCAAGGCTGACATGGCCCTCGCGGCGGTCCGATGGGCTCGGGAGACAGGCTTGAGGCCCAGCCCCCTCAGTCACACCCCAGCCGATGTGTTAATAGATCCTATGCCATCTTATTTTCTCACTTTGGTAAGATGGAGAAGGGCGGCCAGGCGGGAGTGTCAGCCACGTGGCAAGGGGCCGTGCCGATCCGCGGAGGGGTCAGCTAGGAGGCAAGGGGCACAAGTTCACCAGCATACACGGGCCAACAGGCACCGGCATGCAGTGGGCCAGGGCGGGGTGGCAGGGGTGCAGGATAAGCTGAGATTGTTTTTTTTGGTTTTACTTGGGGGTCCCCAAGAGGCTGGTGGGGTAGCCAAAACTGCGCTGTCTGTGATTGGTGGAGTCTCTGGAGGTCACCATGACTGAGGGAACCGTGACTTTGAGGGTGACTCTGCTAGGTGTAACCCTGGAAGACCATACCCTATGGTCAGTACGGTTTACTCTTGAGCCTCACTGAACCATCACCCATTGGCTTGAGAAGGAGCAGGTTAAGAACCCGGCAACAAGCTACCCTTACAGCTAAATTCAAAGTGCAAACAAATGTCCTGTTTGCATCATCCTTCACTAAACATGGCGACATGAAACTTTGTGGATTCCAACTGCGCTGCAAGCTTTGGGAGTTGATATAAAAAAATTTAGTTAGCACAGTTGCATTATAAATATGGCTGAAGAGCTGTGAACTGATAGGGTCTCCACTGACAAGAGCAGAGGGTCCATAAGGACCAAGTGTTGAGGGAATCGATTGCTATAACACTGGACATAGAAATGGACTGCCAATGAACCCCGCATGAGCTGGAAAATCTTTTATTAGTGACAATTTATCTGTAATACTGAGAAAACCGAAACTGTAAAATTAACTGTAAAATACACAAACACACACATAAAATCTTAAATCTCCCTCTCACCCCTACATGGGGTGGTATGTGTGACTTCCTCAAGCTCAGGTCCTCTACCAGAGGCCTTGGAGTTTGAGGGTTCTGTGCAGTATCTTAGCTGTTCCTAGGACTGCAGTCTTCTTGAGAGGGACTTCAGATGTTGTTCCCAGAATCTGCTGGAGCCACTCTCCCAGTTTGGGGGTCACATCCCCAAGTGCTCCTATTACTACTGGGATCACTGTGGACTTCACCTTCCGTATCCGTTCTAATTCTTCCTTCAGTCCTTGGTTTTTCTCGAGATTCTCATGCTCCTTCCTTCTGATATTGCTATCACCTGGGATTGTTACATCTATCACAATTGCCTTCTTCTCCTCCTTGTCGACCCCCACTACGTCTGGTTGGTTGGGCATCAACTGCTTGTCAGTATGGAACTTGAAGTCCCACAAGACTTGGAGACTTCCAGTCTGTATTCTGCACAGATGTTCCTGTACACTATCCCAGCCACTTGGTTATGCCTCTCTATGTACATACATACAGTATATATATATATATTTAGTATGGGTTCCATTTTGTGGGTTGGCAGTTGGCAGAGATGTTTTATTTTGGTAGAGAAACAGAAGTTGGTTGAAAGAGGGTAATAATTTTAACTTGGTATCTGGTTACAGAAACACCAAAGTGTGTAAGTTCCTGAAAGTGTGAATTTAGTCCCCTATTTTGAGCAAGGTTTTGTAAGGTAACTTTGTAAAACATAACACTTAAAAGATTTTAGTACAGATTTACATTGCCAACATGCAGTATCTGTAGCTATACGTTTTTGCATCAGTGCACATATTGCAAGAATAATATAGCAAATGAGTAGCTTTTTGGTGGAGGGGTGTCTTATTTTATGTTTTACTGGACTGGAGAAGAAAAGTAATATATCCATGAGGCAAAGTCAGGGAAATAAGAAAAGTATGAAAGTAAAAGATTAAAATGCAGAAATCAGGTGGTTTGTTGGAGTACATAGGAACATGTGTGTCAGATGTACCTCTTGGACCTCTGGACCTGCAGTTTTAGGATTGTTGCTTTCTGACCTTCTCCCCAGACTTGCTTGAAGAAAGCGCAGAATTTTTATTGCTATAGAGGCAGTTTGTGAGAATTGCACACAGGAACATGTGCGTCAGATGAGCGCTCTCATGGAAGTTCACACCAGAGAGCTCTGTGTCAGTCACAGGCATTTGCCGCTAAACATGAGAGAGCACTTGGAGCTTATTTTGAGCGGGGCTGTAGAATGGATGGGACAGGCTGGTCACCATGAACACATTGGAGCCGACCAGAGAAGGCTCAATTATCATAGCAATGCATGATGCTTACATGGGTAAAAAAGGCTGAACTCCCACAGGATCTCCCGGATCTCTGGACCTGCAGTTTAAGGACTTCTGTTGCTTTCTGACCTTCGCCCTACACATTCTCTAAAAAATATAGATTTTTAATGGTAGTTACTGATGCTTTTTGATTCTTGTGACTTGTTGCTGTACACTTTGGCCAACCTTACAGTCAGTAGCCTGGAAGTGCCTGCTGGAAGGGAGGGGTTGTGATGCACCAGTGGACCAAATTGAATTCATCTGAAACTGAGCTGGACAATAGCATCCATGGGTCAGTAGAGCCACAAGTGTATGGTGATCTCTGAACAAATGGCCTTGTAATGTGAACTTGACCAGGATGAGACTTACATTTACATTTGCATTTATTCGTTTAGCAGACGCTTTTCTCCAAAGCAACGAACATCTCAGAGAAAATACAATTTGTACATACATTACAGGAGTAGTGGTTGTGTAAAGGCTTATTTGGGCGTGATCGTAAAGCTACGGTGCATGAACATTTACACCATACATGAGCTTGAGAGATCATGGGCGAAGTGAGTCTGGAAAAGGTGAGTTTTAAGACCCTTCTTGAATTTAGACAGAGTTTCAGCAGTTCTGAGTGAGAGGGGGTGGTCATTCCACCACAACAGAGCCAGACCATTCATAACTTTATTTTAATACACTTCTGCTATTTCATAGCCAGGTAGAATAACAGTGATCTGCTGACTCCGGCTGTAGCACTTTGAGCAAGATACTTACTCTAAAATTGCTTCAGTAAAAATAACCCAACAGTATAAATGGGTAAGTAATTGTAAGCACCTTAACATTGTAAGTCGCTTTGGAGAACAGCAATAGCTAAATGAATAAATGTAAATGTAACACTAAATGCAGCATAACAGATGCAGTGAATGCCCTTCTTCGGAACAGTTGACATAAGTCTCTTTTGAACCTGCAGGAGCAGCTATTTCTGAGATATTGTCTGTGGATCACCACGTTCCACACTGTGACACTTATGTCCACCTGGAATCGATACATCATGATGCTCTTCTGAATTTTTTTCCATTGTGACAGTCGCCAGACTTGACAGGTTGAGTCCTGCTTGAAAACTCTGGGAAATCATTTCTCTAATGCCTTTCTGCAAAACTCAGCAATAAATATACCTTCATGTTTGAGTGACAGAGAGAGTGTGTTCCAGTGATGTATGGATGAGTGACTGATTGTAAGTAGTGTATCTAGCAGTGTAAACAAGGTGTGTGGGCTCATAACACTATGTAATATCCATTGGAAGCTGCTTTGGAGAAAAATGTCTGCTAAATAAATAAATGAAAACGTAAATGTCTTATGTAATGGGCTCCCATTATCAAAAAAAAACCGCTGCAATAGTTTGTGTAAATACACACACACACACACACATTTTCAGAACCGCTCATCCCTTACGGGGTCCCGGAGCCTACCCGGCAACACAGGGCGTAAGGCCAGAGGGGGAAGGGGACGCACCCAGGACGGGACGCCAGTCCGTCACAAGGCACCCCAAGCGGGACTCGAACCCCAGACCCACCGGAGAGTAGGACTGCGGTCCAACCCACTGCACCACCGCACCCCAGTTTGTGTAAATAGTTTCAAGTTTATTGTCATAGGTACAAGTACTGTGTACAAGTATCATGAAATTCTGCTTGAATGCTTCTCCACACAGGGGGTGCGGTGGCGCGGTGGCGCAGTGGGTTGGACCGCAGTCCTACTCTCCGGTGCGTCTGGGGTTCGAGTCCTGCTTGGGGTGCCTTGCGACAGACTGGCGTCCCGTCCTGGGTGTGTCCCCTCCCCCTCCGGCCTTACGCCCTGTGTTGCCGGGTTAGGCTCCGGTTCCCCGTGACCCTGTATGGGACAAGCGGTTCTGAAAATGTGTGTGTGTGTGTGTGTGTGTGTGTGTGTGTGTGCGCTTCTCCACAGACTATGGACAAGGCCAAAGACAATAGAAATACTGTCGAAAACAAAACAATGACAATGAAAGTGAGTAATGCAATAGCAATAACAATAAATAACAGTAACAATAATACCAGTAATACCAGCAGAGAACTCAGAACATGAGAAAGAGAATGCTTAAAGTGACAGTGTAATTTCCCAGTGTGCTTGGGTGGTGCAGCCCAACTCTAGTTACTAAAGGAGGCACATTGGTGAGTGTTGTATACTCTTACAGCACTGGGGTAAAAACTGGTCCTGTACCTAGCAGTGCAGGTTCGAATAGACCTGAGCCACTTTGCAGATGACAGAGAAGAGAAGAGTGCTCGTGTGGGATGACTATGATCTTTGATGATGTGCATCATCTTTCTGAGGCAGCATGTGGTGTAGGTGTCCTGGACTGCTGGTAGCTGTGTGCCGATGATTTCCTGAGCTGTTTTGACCACCCTCTGTAGGGCTGTCTTGTCCTGTATGGAGCAGCTGCCACACCAGGATGTAAATATATACCCTTTATTGAGAAAATGGGATTATTATTCAGCACACTGACATTTTCCCCATTACACAGCCTGACCCGGCAACACAGGGCTCAAGGCCGGATGGGGAGGAAGCACACCCAGGAAGGGATGCCATTCCATCGCAAGTCACCCCTTGCAGGAATCGAACCACAGAGCCGCCAGAGAATGGGACCCGGCCAAGCCCTCTGCACCACCATGCCCCCGCTATTAATAATGAATTAATGAAAATGCGACATAAATGGGGGCGCGGTGGTGCAGTGGGTTGGACCGGGTCTTCCTCTCTGGTGAGTCTGGGGTTCGAGTCCTGCTTGGGGTGCCTTGCAATGGACTGGTGTCCCATCCTGGGTGTGTCCCCTCCTGTGTTGCCGGGTAGGCTCCAGTTCCCCGCGACCCTGTATGGGACAAGCGGTTCAGAAAGTGTGTGTGTGTGACATTAAATGTTATAAATAAATATTTTTCTTACAAATACTGCAAACCCTTCCTGGATCAGGGCCTTGTTGGGGTGGAAGGACTTGCGTGATCTTGGGATTTCCAGAGCTATATCATTGGGAGCATTATGCTCTTGGTAGGATCTCCCATGGTGACCAGGTCTAGAGCGAAGATCCAGACTAACATGATCCAAAATACCTCTATGGCAGATGGGAACAAGAGAACATTTATCCTGCCCAAAATAGGGTCACCGGGACCTACCCCTGGAGCCAGGCCTGGGGTAGTGTTCCTTGACGAGCGCCTGGTGGCCGGGCAGCCATGGAACCCAGCTGGGCTCAGTCCGAAAAGGCAACGTGGGGGGGTTATGTGGGCCCACCACCCGCAAGGTCCAACATGGAGGTCGAGTGCAATGTCTTTCAGGCAGCAGGAGGGGGGCAGGGTGGCGCATGACGTCGTGGCCCCTTACAAGCAGAAACTATATCTTGCAGATGGAACGTAACCTCAATGGTGGGGAAGGAGCTGGAACTGGTGCGGGCGGTTAAGAGATACCAACTTGGTATAGTTGGGCTCACCTCCATTCACAATGTTGACTCTGGAACCAAATTCCTCGATAGTGTGTGGTCTCTCTCCTACTCAGGAGTTGCACAGGGTGAGAAGCGCCAGGCGGGTGTGGGGATGCTCACCAGCACCTTGCTGGCCATCATACAGTTGGAGTTGTCCCGATGGAGGACAGGGTCAACTCCATGCGACTTAAGGTCGGAGAAAGGAAAACTTTGACTGTTGTGTATGCTTATGCACCAAACAGCAGCTCAGAGTATTCAACCTTCTTGGAGAGAGTGGGTGGGGTTCTGGACAGGACCCCACCTACAGACTCCATAATCCTGCTGGGGGATTTCAACACTCACACTAGCAATGACTGGGACATCTGGAGTGAGGTGAATGGGAAGAACAGTTTTCCCGATCTAAACCCGAATGGTGAAATGTTATTGGACTTCTGTGCTAGTCATGATTTGTCCACAACAAACATCATGTTGGAACACAAGGATACTTATAAGTGTACTTGATAACAGAGCTCCTTGGGTCAGAGGTCAATGATCGACTTTGTAGTCATTCCACCTGACTTGAGGCCACATGTTCTGAACACTCGGGTAAAGAGAGGTGCTGAGCTGTCAACCGATCACCATCTGGTGGTGAGCTGGATCAGATGGCAGGGAAAACTGGCAAACAGACCCGGCAGACCCAAGCATATAGTGGCAGTGTGCTGGGAACAACTGTCAGAGGACCCTGTCCAGAATGATTTTAACTCCCACCTCTGTGAGAACTTCTCCCATGTCCTGGAGGAGGTAGGGTACATGAAGTCTGAATGGACCCTGTTCAAAACTTCCATTGTGGAAGCAGCCAGGCACAGCTGTGGCCAAAAGCTTGTTGGTGCCAGTCACGGTGGCAACCCAAGAACCCACTGGTGGACACCAGTGGAGGGAAACCATCAAGCTGAAGAAGGAGGCCTTTAGGTCCTGGTTGGTTCTGGGGACTCCTGACTCAGCAGATAGGTACCAGCAGGCAAAAAAGATGGCAGCAGCTGCTGGTGCAGAAGCAAAATCCAGAGTATTGGGAGGAGTTTAGACAGATCATGGAAAATGACTTTTGGTTGGCCTCAAAGCAGTCCTGGAGAACCATCTGGCAGCTCAGGAGGGGTTGAAGGAGCTTCGCTCAGCTGTGTTCAGCAAAGGTGGAGAAACTACTCCCTCCCTGCACTGGACCAGTCTTCACACCCTCTTTGTCACCCTCTTATGCCTTGCATCGTATCCACTCCCACCCCCCACTGTGTACGTCTGACCATAACCCCCCAACTCCAACCCCCATGACTGTGACCATTGGCCAGGTGAGAAGACAGTTGGAGAGACTCCACCAAGGGAAGGCTGCAGGCCCGGATCGCATCAGCCCCCGGGTCCTGAGGTCCTGTGCGGCCCAGCTGTCTGGCATCCTGCAACACATCTTCAACCTGAGTCTGTTGCAGGAAAGGATTCCGGTGCTATGGAAGACATCTTGTTTAGTACCAGTGCCAAAGACAGCCATCCCATCTGGCCCCAGTGACTTCAGACCAGTTGCCCTAACATCATATGTTATGAAGGTACTGGAGAGACTGGTGATGAAGCAGCTGAGACCACAGGTGAAATCTAGTCTGGACCCCCTTCAGTTTCCCTATCAGCCTCATGTGGGTGTGGATGATGCCGTCACCTATCTGCTGCAGCGAGCTCATTCTCACTTGGATGGTAGTGGCAGCACTGTGAGGATCATGTTTTTTGACTGCTCCAGTGCCTTTAATACCATCCAACCTCTTTTGTTGAGTGAGAAGTTGCTGAGGATGGGTGTCGGTGCATCTATGGTCTCCTGGATCTCTGACTATCTGTCAGACAGGCCTCAGTTTGTACGGCTGGGGAGCTTCCTGTCTGATGTGTTGGTTAGTAACACAGGAGCGCCACAGGGAACTGTGCTGTCACCATTCCTGTTCACTCTGTACACCTCTGATTTTTAGTATGATACTGAATCATGCCACTTGCAGAAGTTCTCTGATGACTCTGCAGTGGTGGGGTGTATTAGAGATGGACAGGAGTTGGAGTATAGGCACCTGGTGGATAACTTTGTGGAGTGGTGCAGCAGTAATCATCTGCTCCTAAATGTCAGGAAGACCAAGGAGATGGTCGTCGATTTCAGGAAGACAAGAACTGCACAGTCAGACCCATAAAGATCCTGGGGGAGGAGGTTGAGACTGTTCAGAACTACAAGTACTTAGGTGTCCACTTGAGCAGCAGTCTGGACTGGAAGGACCACACTGATGCTGTGTACAAGAAGGGAATGAGCAGACTCTATTTTCTGAGAATGCTCAGATCTTTCAATGTGTGCAGCAAGATGCTGGAGATCTTCTACCAGTTTGTTGTTGCGAGTGCTATCTACTGTGCTGTGGTCTGCTGGGGGAGCAGCATCAGTGCCAGAGATGCCGGCAGGATGAACAAACTCATCTGTAAGGCTGGTAGCATCATTGGACAGAACATGGAGACGTTTGAGTCAGTGAGGAAAAGGAGGTCACTGAACAAACTACTCTCCATCATGGACACTACATCCCACCCACTTCACAGCACACTACAGAGAAAGCGAAGCTCATTCTCTAATAGACTCATTCAACTCTGCTGTCGTAAAGAACGGTTCAGGAAATCATTCCTACCATTCGCAATAACACTGTTCAACAGCTCACCTCTGTGTGACAGATGAACTATCTAGCACTATTGTTAGTTCATTTTGTTACTACTTCATAATGATTTTATTACCATTCTCCACAACTATACTGTTGCACTACTTGCACTACATACTGTTTGATTTATTTATTTAAATATACTTATTTACTATTCCTCCAACTGTATATATAATTGTACATATTTTTATCTTGTATTTTTCCACTTGTTTTTATATTTTTTATATTGCAAGTATTTTCAGACTTGTATTCTGCTGCTGTAACAAAATAATTTCCCTTGTGGGATCTATCTATCTATCTATCTATCTATCTATCTATCTATCTATCTATCTATCTATCTATCTATCCATCTATCTATCTAAAATCTGATCTCAAATGAGGACATTGTCAGGAGGTGGAAAGAGCACTTTGAGGAACTCCTAAACCTGAGAGATGTGCCTCCCTTACAGGAGTCAGGGCCAGAGGCTTCCGTGGTATCAGAGTTCATTTCCCTGGTGGAAGTCACTGAGGTAGCTTGAAAGCTTCACAGTGCCAAAGCACTGGGGGTGGATGAGATTCACCCAGAACTGCTTAAGGCCCTGAATGTTGTAGGGCTGTCATGGCTGACACACTTCTGCAATGTTGTATGGACCTCGGGGACAGTGTCTTTGGATTAGCAAACTGGATTGTTGGTCCCTACCTTTAAGAAAGGGGACCAGAGAGCGTGTGCCAACTATTGGGGTATCACACTTTTCAGCCTACCTTGGAAAATCTATGCCAGGGTGCTGGAAAAGAGGCTCCAGCCAATAGTTGAACCTCAGATTCCATCCTGGCTGTGGAACATTAAACAAACTTTTTACCCTCTCACAGATAATAGAGGGGGCACTGGAGTTCACTAATCCAATCTACGTGTGTTTTGCAGATTTGGAGAACGCCTACAACGGTGTTTCCCAAGAAATTCTGTGGGAGGTGCTTCAGGAGTATAGGGTGCTGGGGCCACTATCACAGGCCATTCAGTTTCTGTACATATGGAGCGAAAGCTGTGTCTACATACTTGGCATTAAATCAAGCTCATTCATTGTGGGTGTTGGACTCCGCTAAGGTTATGCTTTGTCCCCACTCCTGTTTGTGGTTTTCATGGACAGGATATCAAAGCGCAGCCGAGGTCAGGAGAGTATTCTATGTGGGGGCTGGAAGGTGACGTCTCTGCTTTTTTGCAGATGATGTCCTTTTGGCACTGTCACATGGAGTCCTCCAGCATGCACCCGAATGGTTTGCAGCCGAGTGGATCAGCACCTCCAAGTGTGAGTCTACAGTTATCTCACAAAAAAGTGCGGCATTCCCCTTTCAGGAAAGGGAAGAGAATTTGCCCCAGGTGGAGGAGTTTAAGTGTCTTGGGGTCTTGTTCACGAGTGAGAGGAGAAGGGAACGTGAGATCGGTTGCAGACTGGGAGCAGCAGCAGCAGTAATACAGTTGCTGTACTGGACTGTAGTGGTGAAGGGGGAGAAGAGCCATAAGGCAAAGCTCTCTATTTACCAGTTGGTCTACAACCCTACCCTCACCTATGGTATGAACTCTGGGTAATGACCAAAAGAATAACATTGCAGATTCTCACACACACACACACACACACACACACACACACACACATTTTCAGAACCGCTTGTCCCATACGGGGTGACGGGGAACCGGAGCCTACCCGGTAACACAGGGCGTAAGGCCGGAGGGGGAGGGGACACACCCAGGACAGGACACCAGTCCATCACAAGGCACCCCAAGCGGGTCTCAAACCGCAGACTCACTGAAGAGCAGGACCCGGTCCAACCCACTGCGCCACCGCGCCCCCACATTGCAGATTCAAGCGGCTGAAATGAGTTCTCTCTACAGGGTGCTGAGATTCACTCTCTGTGACAGGGTGAGGAAGTCGGACATCCAAGAGGAACTCAGAATTGAGCCACTACTCCTCCACATTAAGAGGAGCCAGTTGAGATGGTTTGGGCATCTGGTAAGGATGGCCCCTGGATGCCTCCCTTTGGAGGTATACCAGGCACAGCCAACTGGATGGATGGATGGATGGATGGACAAGTACTGTATTATAAAACATGTAGGTTTTGTTCTCATGCATTTATAATATTCTTTATTTTGGTATTTTAATTAATTTTAGCTGACATATATATTGTTCATGGAACCTATTAATCCTATTATGTGAGGGAAGGGTGTACAAGTATACCTCTAAATTCATGAGTCCTTAGACACCGAAAATTATTCCAATATTTCATAAAAATGTGGCAGAACTTGTGAATACACATTTTGTCCATTTGGTCTGAAAGTTCTAACAATGTTAGAAGCTACAGTGGTTTCAGCTACAGTAGTACATTTTTGGATTCTTAGAATAAAACTCTATTTTGAGTTGTATTGAAAGAAGAAATTCTGTCAAAGATAATATAGAAACTTTTTTCTTTAAGAGAGAATCTCCATGAGTGGTGTTTGAGATGATCCTCTGAGCACAGCCTGACATCAGCCAGCGTGAGGAGAAAGAGCAAGGAACCCGGCTGTACCCCTTCGACTGCACAGGCTACAGATTTGGATTTCCTTCCTTGCGCTTTCCGTCACCTGCCGTCTTTCTCTCTTTCTGCTCAGCCAGCACTGGAACCACAAGAGAGACTCTTAGCACAACAAACCATCAGTAAGGACGGTGAGGCTGATGCTGGTCCATATTAGTCTCACCTTCCCCTGATACACGGAGCAGGACCTCTTGTTGAGTAAAACTGCTTGTGTGAACCACTGGTGCTCCGCTCACATTCACTTTGGCCTGAAAGTGCCCATGTTTGCATAATTGTCGTCATTTAATAAATAAATGTTGACCTGAAAGGGATTTCAGCATCTCGTTTGGAGGTCAGCATTTCAGATGGACAGGCAGAATGTCTTTGACTGATACCTCCACCCCTCTCACTGGCCCAAAGGCTGTTTACTGAGGCAGTCGGCCCGTCTGATAAGTTTATAGTCTGGATTTAAAGGTTAGAGGGATCAAAAAGTATAACGGTTCACATAATGGTGCCGATCTGACTGCAGCCGAGGCCAAGCGTGCTCCGCCAGGGCACTTTTCAGTGTTTACTCTCATTATCTTTGTTGGTTAAATGAGTCATCTTCTTCGGCACTCACAGACGGGAGGCGACAGAGAGGATGGCCCCGGACTGCAGGGTGACACAAGGTTGTCCCAAACCCAACATGACTAGGGGACCCTGTGGGTTTGGGATGGGCTGAGCTGCCACCCCACCCCTTCCCCATGATCCACCGGATGATGTCAGCCAGAGGTAATGTGACACCCCTTTCCTGAAATGTGTGAAAACCTTCATAACAAGCCGGCAGAGGAGCTGGCGACACTGGGGACTAAAATCTTTGGTGCGACAGGACTCACCTTCTTGGGGCAGTTGGGATTCAAGGGTGTCAGTGTCAGGAGCTGAGCAGAGAGTCTAACCCTTATACATCTGTGCGCACACATACACGCACACACCTTCACATAGGCACCCTTCCCCCGCCTTAACCGACATCTGATTACTGTAAAGACAAAGGGAAAATATCAAGGCCTTGAACTGTGCTTGAGTTCAGAAGTCAGATGGTAGAGAAGATAGTTGGGGCCCACACATGACAAGGTAAGTACCTTGAAGATCCCTCACGGTCACACCTTCCACCCACCTCTAATTCAGTTGCTTTTCTCTTTTCGAAGCAGGTGCTGTCCTTTTCTTGTGGCTTGATATACCAGCACGGGCAGAGGCAGGGGGCTGTACAAGTAGATAGATAGATAGATAGATGGAAAAGCATCATCTAAATAAATTAATTTTAATGCATCACACAGTTTGCTCTCTCAGGTTTTTCACCTCAAATCAGATATGACAATAAAATACACACTGTGACGGACATAGGGAGGCCTTTGAATATGGAAATCGGTTTATCCCTGGCTCCTCCTCCTGATCACGCCATGACACGTGGGACTGGCAGGTGACGCATGATGGCAGGAACTCCCTTAAGAGCTTCATGTGCATCAGAATTTCAAGCGTGGCAGAGTATCTTGGGAAGGCACCTGCGGCCCAAGTGTGGGACCAAGAACCTGGCCTCTTGAGGACACATTCACACACACTCATCCCTAGCAGGTTGGCCCCCAACCCGGTGCCCTGCTAGTAATTAATACAAAGAGCGAGTGCTGGCAGAGCAACATCAGGGCTATTAAAGAATTGGCTATTTGGGTATTTGAATAAATGTAAATGTAAATCTAGCCTTTGGCCTTGACCCTTCTCCCATCCCCTGAGATGGAGCTGTGATTCATACAAGGCAAAGACTACCAGTATGGGTCAGAAGGTCAAAGCACTCAACCCCAACACCCACCTCAACATACATAAGTTGAAATGGATGAGAAATTGCTACGGAGGTCATTCTACAGACCCAAGATAAAGGCACCCAGCACCCTGTGGACAGAGGCACAGGAACTGCAAAAATTTGACATACAAACTCTAAGCATTTGGCTCTTCTTCAAGTGACCCATCTCATCAAAATAAAGTATGGACAAAAATATAAATACTGCCAATCCACTTGAATGAACATAATGGTAGTCATTGGTGTGGGCGATTTTGAAGTTTCACAGTTACTCGGGTTTTTACTTTTTGTGGTCATGCTGTTTTTTTGTTTGATGCTTTCTTTTCTTCCTTAAGTGGGGATTACCTTGCTCTGTTTACTTTGAATTCTAGAAATAAAACCGTCTCTTCCTACAAGAATGTTATCAGCACCTAAATGCATTTATTACACAGTATATAAAGAATATACTGAAAGTATAGAGTCTCTGTGAGTTAAATTTTAATATATGAAAATTCAGCAATCCCCAATTTCCTACCTATATTGTTTTGGAAGATAACTCAAACGTTAAGTATGCAAAGCATGGAGTCAGGGTAAAGAGGTCCAGTTACTGTTGGAAAGAATGTTCAAATGGACACGACGCATGATCTAAGAGACTCTGATCGTAGGATGAAAATTGGTACAAGGCCTGCTGGTTCCAGCTTCTCAAAAACGGTCATCTTCTCGGGATCTTTACATAGCTCACAGAAAATGATATGATGCACACATCAAAACCCAGTCAGTGGTAGTACTGTGGATGGAAAAGTCTCACTGATGGAAGAGACCAGAGGAGAACAACAACACTCGTGGAAGCGAACATACCACAAATAAAAAAAATATCGACTGGGTTCAACAGCAATGTACAGAATCAAAATGCAGAAGTTGTCAAGTCTTGAAGAGGATGGGCTACAGCAGCAGGAGGCCCTGCAAGGTTAATCTCCTGTGAGCTCAGAACATAAAGATAATAGAAAATATAGTCACCAAAATGGGACAATGGAAAGTAGAAAAATGCTAGTCTGTCAAGTTGCAGTTTCTGCTGCAACCTGCTGAGGGAAAGTTCAGAAATAGGCATCCAAAGAATGAATTCATGGACCCATCATGCCTGGTGCCTATGACACAGACTGGTGGTGGGGGTGTACTGCCGTGGGGCACGTTTTCTTGGCACGCATTAAGTTTGTAGCACCAACTGAACATGCTGCAACGTACCAAAACATTGCTGCTGAACACATGCATCCCTTCATGGCTCCTCAGTATCAGTCTAGTGTACCTACTAGAATGGCTGCTGAGTGCATGTTGTACATGTGTAACAATTGTAGGTTGAAATGTAGGTTTATGTCTTATGCACTGACATGGACTAAAGCTAATTGCTGAAGTTTTCAGCTGAAATGAATTGAAGTGATTAAACTGACCCAAAATGAATTGGTGGATCTAAAAAACAGATGAATAAAACCATGACATATTGATAATAACTCTAAAGCTTAAAGTACTGTTGTACAGGATTATAGTTTCAACACTCTAGAACCCTACAGGGACTGAAGGCCCTTTTCTCTTGGACCCCAGAAACTCTTGGATTGCTATCTTCCTTGTCCCTACTTCTGTTACTAGGCACAACACACCCTGGCTCCTCACATGGCAAAGTGTCACATGTGCCCTACAACACAAAAATTCTCACATGTCAACTGCGTGGCCTGACACTTTCAAACGACGAGTGGAGAAAGATCTGAGCAGCAGGAAGGTCTCCTTGTGGTTCATGTGCTCGGCTGCATGACTCCTGTCAGCTCCTTCTGCTCTCCAGCAGTTTTTTTGCACCCGTCGTCTCTCATGCCACAGGATATGGATGCTGTTCTTTTTTTCTTGGGCATTGGGATGGCAGTGCACCCCCATCATCAGTGCCCTCACCCCTGAGGGACATGTGTCGCCTTCACTCTCAAGCTGTCACCTCCCGCACCCCCCAAGGCTTGCCTGTCACCCCCACAGCCTCTCTTGGTCCAGCCCTGCCATGAAGCACCATTACGGGCCGCTTCATGCCTGCATGCATTAGTGTGTTAGGCAATTAGGGCTCCGGGTAAATGATACGCATTTAAAGAGTGGGGCTGGCGGGCGAGTTCACGGCGGGGTCAGTGCAGCCCCTGGACAGATGCCCGTGCCAAACGAACGTACGTTTGCGTTCACACTCATCCCTGGACTTCCACTGCTCCTTCTCAGTGGCTCATCGTGACAAATCAATCTAGTGTTCAGAGCATCACCATGTCAAAAAGGCCCAGTAGGATAAGAGCGAAACTCCTTATAAGGAATTTTATTACTTTTATTTTTTTTATACTTTTATTACAATGGTTTCTGTTTTTGGATGTGAACAACATGCATTTCTATTCTCGTTCACCATCAAGCTTATCAGCATCCATTGTTTTTGAAAGTGATACCTTGAAAATTATTTTTAAAAGTATAAATACATAAATTTCATTTTTATATTCAAAATATTTAAAAAATTGAATATTTCCCGAATCTCAAGTCTGTGACAATATTCCCTGTCAGTTTACAATATTTTAACTTGAGAAAAATGTTCCCCTGAACCAGAACAGAAAGTACAAGTACATTTCTCTCTACTTTTGATGTCATAAATCACTGTAGGATCGTCACGACGGCACTGAGATATTAGTTTTTTTGAGAATAAAAATGCTTTGAATGGTTAAATTATCATTTTAAAATAACGTTTCTTGTTTCAGGATCTTTAAAAACAAGTATCGGAATTTAACATTGCAGTGAAAAGGTGTTGCACTGACTGAACTGTTAGATAGCGCTTGTGTACAAGGAGAACACTGCATCTCTTCAGTTGTCTGTTAGGAACATACAGCATGAGGACATGAAACGTAAGTGAAAGTTGCACCAACAGGTCAGTGAACCTTTTATGCGTGGAACAGAACCACTCATCTGGGGCATTTCAAACACCTCTTTTGTTTTGTTATGAAGTCACGTTATGCAAAGCATTTCTACCAAAATCTCAGCTATTACACATTGTGATACTAAAGGAACTGAAACAAAATGAGCTCATGCACAAATGAAGTTCTTTAAGGAAGAATTTAAATCTATTCATTTAGCTGATGCTTTTCATCACTGCAACTTACAATGTTAAGGTACTTACAATTATTTACCCCGTTATGCAGATGGGTCATTTTATTAGAACAATTTAGAGGAAGTACCTTCGGATCTAAAGCGAGCAGCTCCTGCTGCACCCATCATTGTTTCAAATGTGACAAAAATCATCAGTGTTTGAAGGTAGAAAACTGAGAATATTATCCTTACACAGTGTCGGTTCACAGTGTTTTACCTGGAGACAAAGGCTGTTCCGCTGAACACAAACAGAAAGAACAAGCAGCTTTTATACCCGCAAATTGTGATCACAGGCGATCTGAGACGACTGATGTTTATAAATGATTGCTTTATTTCAGTGACACATATGGTTTTTAAAAATAGTGTATACTGATGTCATTGCTTTATGATACAGAAAAGCAGCTGCAGTTTTTATACAATGGAAATGGTTTAATACATAAATCATGGTGCTATTTTAACACACTGGCTTTTCTATTTGCATTTCAAGGCAAAAAATTTAATACCATAGTAATAAATAGTGCTGTGAGGTTAAAACCATTAGAAAGCACTTGTGACAAATTCAGTGAACCTAGTTGTTGGAGAGACACACCACAAAGGTAACTAACACACCAGCGCACCTTCTCTTCAAGCCTCAGGAACACTCATTTGGGACATTTCAGACACCTCCTCTGTTTTTCATGAAGTCACATTATGCAGAGCATTTCCATCCGAGTTTGAGCTGCTACACATTGTGAGACTAAAGAAAGTGAAAGAAGCCGAACTCACGCACGCAAATGGTGAGTCTATGCAATGTGCTGCGATGTTTGACAACATCCCCCTAATTGAGCCTCATCCAGCCTTAATGACAAACAACTGCGGAAATGTGTGTTATGAGACAATTCTTATTAAAGTATTTTTTTAATTCCCACTTGATGAGGGCTTCTGTTTTGACAGTAGGATACCACCAACTGGGTTTTAATTCTAGCTCTCAGTATGTCGACAGGAACTTTCAGGATTCCACGCTACAGCTTGGGAGTTTATCGAGAGGCAGCTGAGTAGCAATTAACTGCACAGATCATTAAACTGGTTGCATTCCATATCTATAGGGAAATATGGTCATAAAAGAAAGGCAGACACATGCAATGAGCAGGGCCAGGATTCTCCAAGACAGTTAAGAGTGTTTATGAGTGCTACACTCCTACTACACACCAGCAGTTGTGGACAGTACATATAATCAGCCTTCCGCACCCGGGCTTGCAGCAGAAGGGTTTGCGTCTCTTATAGTTTTGCATTTATGATTTTCATTACAGTTTTCACAGCCGTTTTCCTTGGTAATTCTCCACTGGTGAGCAGTAGCACAAAACTGTGAGACATAGACGGATGGAGCACAGAGGCGTGGCTAAATACCTGTGGGGCGCTGCTACACTGAGCATCACTACGAGTGCTGACCTTTCCTTGGTTCCCCTTTAATTATCACGCACCATGTTGCACATGCCTGAGCCGTGTGGACACGCTTGCTAATGGCTCGCTCTGACGGCTTTAACCCATTCACCACTGCCGCCCCGTCAGTCCCTTCCATGTGCTGCACCCGGTTCACGGACTGCGAGGCTGAGATCATGATTGCATTGAACAGATCGTCAAAAGTTCTAAGGCGTCATAAATGTGTGTTAAACGTGGCTATGTTTGTATTAAAACACTACTATGATTTTAATTCTTGACCAGTGTTGTCATCATTTTCCTCTTGATCATTCTTACTGAAATAACCTTTTATGAAGCTGGGCTTAAGAAAAACTGTATGAATTATTAAAATTTCACTTAATCGTTTATATATGTGTGTGTGCGTGTGTGTGTATTTTTATGGTTTTAAGGACTGTTAAAAGTAAAAATCGGTTTAATTAATAATTGAAATAATTATTTCTTTACTTCTTTAAAAAATCACAGTGCTGCTCATTAAAGAATTTGCCGGTCTGGAAGCTACAGTGTGTAAGATTATGAGACAATGTTTTAGAACATTGTGTATCACATGGATTCTGATGAACATGTGATTGCTCACTTGGTGCCTTTTGTTTAATTTGCTGAGGTGACAGTGTGTGTGTGTGTGTGTGTGTGTGTGTGTGTGTGTGTGTGTGTGTGTGTGTGTGTGTGTGTGGGTATCTGTGTGTGTGAGACCTGTTTATAGAGACCAGGCTCCAGGAAATCCTGCCTCCTGCTGCAGTACCCTTGACCAAGGTACTTACCCTGAATTCATCCAGTAAAAACTCCCCAGCCCTATAAATAGGTAAATCAGTGCAAGTAGCTTAACACTGTAAGTCACTTTGGAGAAAAGTGACAGATAAAAAATGTATGCTGTTTGTCAAGCATTGTGCCCCCTTGCAGTGATTCTGACATCTGTCCTCATCCTCTTGCCCAGTTGTTGGGGAACAGAGCTGCTACCCCCCATCTCTAGGTGCTGACAAACTGGGACAAGAGAGGAAGAGAGCACCAATCAATCCTGCAGTAATGCAGGGCTGGCGACTGGGCTTCCTGTACAGGCGAGTGTGCAGCCCCCCCATGCCAACCCCCGTCCCCACACCACAACCCGGGGTTCCACAAGCTGGCCCGCGCTGCGCCTGCCAGCACATCTTTAGCAAGTTGGCAGCCGTCGCGTCCGTCACAGGTTGCAATGAAGCCCCCCTTGTAGGCCCCCCCATTCTGACTGCCTACCCCCCGCCCCCTTCCGGCTGATTAATCATAATGTAATTTTAATTAAAAACCACAGTGTCAAAGGGTTTAGCTGCTTGAAAAGTGAGCCCAGATTGCGGCGCAGTGGCAGCCCTCAGTTGCTCGGAGGAAACGCGTCCTGACAATCCGCACCGCCCCGGCCAAGATAAACAAAGGGCAGCCATCATCAGGAGGCTGGGGGAGGGGCCTGCTGTCGCCATGGGCAAGGTGCAGAAGAAAGAATGGGCGTCCGAGGTGCTCAGGGGCACTCGCTCAGCAAAACGGGTAACACCACGGCGGAACGCAGAGCATACAGGTCTGACGAGGCCTTGTCGCCGTGTCCCGCAGGCCTGGGGAGCAGACAGAGCCGTGTTCTCACACAGTGTGGGAAAAGTGACACAAATCAGGACGTTTCATTCAGCAGAAAGCCTGCAGCTGCAAGACAATAACGCACTCACTCACTCACTCACTCACTCACTCACTCACTATCCATAACTGCCCTGTCAAAGGCAGCGTAGCAGTGATCCAGACCCTATCCCTAGGCTAATCAACGTTAAACCCTGCACAGGGCACAAGTCCCTTGCTTGGGATAATTATAGGATAAGATACTTTATTGTCATTGTATGCAGTACAACGAAATTTTGTGAAATTTTGTGAAATTGTAAAGGTGATTAAAAATAAAAAGATGCTATTCCATGCTAGATTCCACAATAGAAAGCCCAGGAGCAGTGAATCACTACCGCCACTCAAATCCTCATAGGTTTATTTTTAAGCTCTATAAACATAAACTGAACTGAACTGTGTGAGTGATATGGCTGCAATTTCCAAACTATTGGTTTGCCGTCATTATATATATATGGGGGTTCCGTGCAGCCGGTGGAACATTAAATGGCTTTTCTTACCAGATGCCTTTAGTCACCTCATTCATACCTGCATGTGAGAGAGCAAACAGAGCTGTTCTGACCACTGGCGTTCCGCTTGAGGCTATGACCAGTGCTTTACAGCGCGACCTGGAGGCAAATGGCCTCATGGGGTGGTGCCTTACTGGGGGGTTCGCGGGGATAATGGGGCTGCTTCGGGGTGGGCAGTGGGGCTGGCACCCTGGGGCCAGGGCATGCACAGCAAGGCCTGGACATCACCCCTGGAAACAATTAGAGTACACACACCCCTAATGCTTTTTGGGAGTACGGCATGCACCACGGGATAGCAAGGGCTCAAAGCAGCCCCCATTGGCTGACCTTCCGCAGCCAGCAGGCCTGGAGCTCTTCCCCCGCTCAGCTCCCGAGCCGGTGAACGGAGGCGCGAGACCGTGAAGGCCTGCGAGGCTCACAACACGGATTTGATGCACTGAGCAGGTGCTCTCCGTCCAGGCTTTGGCCACCGGCAGACGACCAAGAACCGGGACATCGGGGCAGAGGGGTTTACTGCAGGCCAGATGTGCGAAAGTGAGCAAGCAGAGCGCGTCCTTCGGAAAAGGGTGAAATGAAATAGCCTGGACTGGAGAAGAGAGTGTAAAGAGCTCCTCTGGTAGTGTGAGTTACACACCCGGGGCCAATCTCCTCCAGTAGGTGGTTGCTGGGGCTGCTATAAAAACTTCTACAAAAAAATCTGAAAAGTCGCAGCTCATCCCCTCTTTTTCACTTCCGATGTACATAATGCCTGGAATGAAGCTGACAAATCTGTGAAATGAAAGACTAAAAAAAGCATTGTTGAATTAAATTAATTACCCTTACCAACAGTTAGTCTTATCGCCACTTTGTAGAAACTGCTTTAAGGGTGAATTACTAAAGTCATTATTCATCGTTGCTCTTTATTAGCAGCTCGCAGGTGCCGCTTTCCCTGAACTGTCCAAAACTAGTCCAGTATGAAACTCCAGTTGTCCTTCGTGGTCCACATGGTCCATTCAGATAAATATACTTTATACAGCACTAGACATGGGATAAGTTGAGTGAACTTTGTAAAACTGGGTCTCTTTTTGGTCTAGTAGAAAGGGCTCTCTGAGCTCCCGCTCTCTGCACTGCACCCCTTTGGGCTCTTTTATTTGTATATTTGTGTTTCCTTAGTATATTTATTAGGCCTTTATATTGTTGTCACCCTGTTTCGTTTTCTGTTTTCGTGCTAATACAAAAAGTTATAATATAGCTGAATGTCAGTACCTACATCAATATTTACGTTTATTCATTTAACAGACACTTTTCTCCAAAGCAACATCCAATGAACTCTATGTAGTGTTACCAGCCCACACCTGATTCACCAAGGTGACTTACACTGCTAGATACACTACTTAAAATGGGTCACTCATCCATACATCAGTGGAACACACTCTCTCTGTGACACTCACATACTATGGGGGAACCTGAACAGCATGTCTTTGGACTGTGAGAGGAAACAGGAGCATCAGGAGGAAACCCACACAGACACAGCGAGAACACGCAAACTTGACACCGACTGAGCAGGGACTGAACCAATGCTCACTCAAACCACCCAGGCACTGTGAGACAGAAATGCTACTCACTGTGCTACCGTGCCACCCATACTGTCATAGATGATACAAAACACTGTAGATGTTATATGTATTACATGTATATTTTATGGTAGTAAATGATAAAACAGACAAGTATCTAAGCATATTTTATGCATTCACGACATACCTAACTTTACCTTAATTTTTTCAATATTTCTAAGCTACACGGTTTGTCTGCGAGCTTTTTTCAAATTGTCGTAAATCTCCAAAAAATTTTCCAATGTATTTACCGAAAAAAATCAGCGTAAAAGTGGACCCGCGCAGTTCAAACCCGTGTTGTTCAAGGATCAACTGTATATCTTTTCCTATACATACAGTGACCCTCTGTTTGATGGATTGGAAAAAATGAGTTTGAACCAATTTTTCACTTTCAGGATGACTTTTCACTTATCCGAAGGAGCGATATGATGGGTTTTGCGAGTGCTTGGTTGGACACACATGCGTTCGCAATGTGTTGAGAAGTAACATTTCTAGTAAGAAGATCTCTGTGTCTCAGCACGGGTCCCACTCCTCCCCCACCCCCTTCTGCACATTCAGACACCCCCACCCCCCACTAGAGCTTTTCAGTACCGGTCTGTGTCTCAACTGTGTGCCGTGCTTGAGTGCAAAACTCCGGATTTTTTGCAGCGTTAACTCTGACTCTTTCTCTTGTGTGTATGTGTGTGTGTGTGTGTGTGAAACGCTTTTCATTTTCATTATTATAATTGCAGTGGGAGGTATGGGAAGGGCTGTGAGGGATGTCACACCGTTGAAGGATTCTGAAGAGAATGAAACAAATTTATACTTATTTTCATTTCTGAGACCATCAACACTCAAGTTATCTCTGTATTTTTATGTTTGGTGTGAAAAAAGGAAAATCTCTGTGCTTGTTTGGGGTTGCATTCTAATTTTCCCTTTTAAACTGAAGCCAAAGTGTTTTATTTAGCAGGCTTTTCACCTTGGACACAGATTTTGTGGCACAGGTGTGTGTGAATGCAAAACAAAGCAGCAACATGAAAAAGAAAATCAAAACGTTCATTTTGCTATTTTATAAGAAAACACATAATGTAATAATGAACCTTAGACATATTCTTTGCCATGGTTGTTTTGCTGCTGTTCATTTGCAATGTGAACAGCAGAGCTTGGGGAAGAAACCACTGACATGCTGGGAGAGTTAAAGAATTGTAGAATGTGGTGGGGGGGTGGGGGTCCAGAGGAATAGAATACGGTCATGTATGATGTAGTACACAGGTAAAAAACTGCTGCACGCATTTGCATGAAAAAGGACACAAAGAGGCTGTGACAACAAAGAGAGTGCCCTTGCAGGCCAGTGGAAGGCGGTGGCGAATTTCCCTTATCCCTGTTCACCCTGAGCTGGGGCTATTCTGCTCTTGCTTGCCCCACAGAAACCTCCTGCTGCTCCCCTTAACCGCTTTCTAAAAACCCATCTGTTAAGCCACCATTGTGCTCGCAGGCTGTGTGGAGCAAGAGAGGGAGCCCAGGCCAGGGAGGGACTCGGGGTACGCTGCTCACGGGACAAGGGCAGAGTCGCGGTGCTCGAGCGCACCGTTGGCAGGGCCTAGCATCGCCGCTCCAGGCCTCTGGAAGACATCGTGCTCAGCAGGTAGCGCCGGTACCTTGGCTCCTGGGCTCACGCATGGGATTTTTAAAAATATTTCTATGATTGGCAGCAGGTCACAGCAGCATAGAGACAGAAACAGCACACTGAGAAATTATAAACATACCCACATACATGTAACAAGGGCAAAAGGTGGAAAGGCTACAATACTTTGCAGGTGTGATCACATGGTACTATGTAGCATGTTCCAGAAGGCTGTCCAGACATCCCAGAATTCCTATGAATGCACATCAAATGTCAGCTTTTCTGGTGGATAGGGGTTTACCTTGGCTTAGTCTGTGTGCAGTTTGTATGGATTACCTTCCACAGTCCAAAGACATTGTGTGTGTCTGTCTGTGTGTGCGTACAGGTGTGTGAATGACAGTTGAACACAATGTATCTATCATTGTAAATCACCATGGATTGAGGTGTCAGTTAAATAGTAGTTAACAATCAGTGTAAATCACTTTATACAAACAAGTCTAATGAAAACAATGCCTTTGGCTTGCATGTGGCATTTTAGCAGTGATCCAACTTGAGGTGCATGTTAAATAATAAATAATAATAATAAGAATAATAATAATAAACACACACATTTTCAGAACCGCTTGTCCCAAACGGGGTCGCGGGGAACCGGAGCCTACCCGGCAACACAGGGCGTAAGGCCGGAGGGGGAGGGGACACACCCAGGACAGGACGCCAGTCCGCCGCAAGGCACCCCAAGCGGGACTCGAACCCCAGACCCACCGGAGAGCAGGACCAGGTCCAACCCACTGCGCCACCGCATCATTATTATTATTATTATTATTATTATTATTATTTTTTATACTCTAGAAAAGTGTGAAGTCACCACAGTCAATTCTCAGTGCATGACACAGGTTATAACTTTGTTGCAGCAAGTGAGGATTTTTATTTCTACTAGTAGGACCCCAGGTTCAAGTCCCCAGTCCTGCTGTTGTACCCTCGATCAAAGTGCAAACCCTGAATTGATTCAGTACAAATTACTGTGCTGTGTAAATGAATAAATGTAAATGAGTAAATCAGTGTACGTAACAATGTACAAACCTCACACTGTAAGTTGCCTTGGAAAAAGTGTTAGCTAAATAATAATAATAATAATAATAATAATAATAATAATCATCATCATCATCATCATCATCATCCCAGGGTAATTTGGTTATAAGCAGTCTCGTGAAGAGAGTATGATTACTGCACAGGGAATCTCTGTCTTCTGCGTCTCTGTGCCTAACTTTGCTGTGTTCTTATACCGTGGATCTTCACAGCTAAAGCGAAACACAAAGACTCGGCTTTGACGCAGCGCTAGTTCAGGGAGGGCTGTGTCCTCTTCAGCGCGTGGTGACAGAGGCCCTGTGTCACGTTTGGCCGCAGATGGTCTCGCCTGGCCCAGAGCTCCTGCAGTTGGCTTTGCCCCTAGGCATGGCTGAAGAGCCCACAACGTCGCTCAGCGCTTGCACGGAACAGGCAGCCCTGCGTCTCTGGCAGCCTCCACGGCCTACCGCTGGGGCTTGGGGTTTGGGCTGAAGGGAGAACTCCATCGCCCCACCCCATCCTCGGATGCCCCCCGCAGACTGGCCGTTATTACATTTCCCTCCTCAGACGCAGGGACCCTGGATGCCCACTGCTGTTACTGCCAGCCTTGGCCAATCACTGCAGCTGATGGAAGGGGCTCCATAGGCTACTTTGCGTAGGGGGCACATGTCCACGTTTCCCACCACAGCGGGCACTTGACCTGAGGAGAGATGGGTCATCGCCTTGAAGGGCTGCTTCATTACCTTTCCATTAAAATTCACTGTGATTGCATGTGCGCTCGCGTGCACGCGCACACACGCACGCGCACACACACACACACACACACACACACTGCCTTTGATTCATATCTTATGAGGCTTAAGATAAAGGCAGCTCATTAAGGAACAAAAAATAGTGATGCTTCTGTCAGTTATTTCATGTGATCAGAATACACTAGAACCTAGCAATAAAACGAAGATATGAATGAATAGTTGGCGAGAAAACAAACAAGGCCATAAGGCATTATTGTGTGACATAAATGCTGCTAAACCTGGACACACTGCAGTGGTTAAGGACTCAGAGTTGAAGAGAGATCCTGCCACTTCAGGCCTGCACTGCATCAGGAGAAACATGCAGTTATACACACAGGTAGTGCATAAACTGTATGAAAATCTGTCCCAAGAGCAGAACTTAACAACGATGTTGAGATAGGCAAGTGCACACTCTCGGGGACACGGGATGCTTTGCTTCCGAGTTCCTGAGATAAGCACGAAGCACTGACTCAAGCCAAGCCGGGAGGTGCTCATGGCGGTCCTGCGAGGCTCAAAGTCATCCGCCCCGCTGGGAGGTGACAATTAGCCGCAAGACAGGCTGCCCGGGATGGCGACGGGACGTGACCTCGTCCGCTTGGGCATGGGGACCCTCACAGGGCCAGGCTTGGCAGCAGGCAATGTGGTCTAGCGCACTGGGCAGGATGGGCGTGGCCAGGAAGGGGTGTTGTGCCATCTGCTGCCAGGGACACTGGACAGGGGTCACTGTGGTCTTCTGAAGAGGTCGTGAGCCTCAAAACGCAGTCGTGTGTAGATATAATTTTTAACACAGGAAAAGTGTTATTATATAATCACACAACCTGTTATATTATGCTGGTAACAACGTGATAAATTCCAGCTCTAAAATGTTCTTAATATACATTTTTACCTACACAGAATTAAAATTTTTCTAGAAGTCTGCATCTTTAGAAAAGCTTAACAGCACAAATCTCATTTTGCAAATAAACTGGAGACAGTAGTTTCTGATTAATGTGTAAATAGACCAATGATGCAAATATAATCTGATTCTAAAAGGAATAATAAAAGAACAACCATCAAACGCAGCATGATGCTGTGGCTAAACAATCATTCCCTCTGCATATTATTATTATTATTATTATTATTAAGGGTGGTAATCATTCTGTTTTCATCATTCAGTGATATGTCTGTAATTGTTTTGTTTCACTCCTGCTAACCGGAATCCTTCAGATCTCACGTATATTTTGTACGAATGATTCCCATATTAAAAAACACAGAAACTACAATAAAATAATAAAAAATCTTTCATGAAATCTCAGTTTTGCCGAGGTTTACAAATACAAACTCATATATTCCTCACGGCTGAAGGAGCAATTGAGCCCCACGCCTTTAGTGCTCTTCTCTGTCAGGGATGTTGGGCACGGTAAGTGCCGTTATGTCCTTTGAAAACACAGTATGGTTTCAACATCCCGCTCAATACATCTCCATCTCCACAGAGGGCTGCGGCTGCAGCTGGAGCGCCCTGTTCTCCCAGAGGTCCCGCTCTGAGCACCAGTAATGTCCACTCTGTGAGACAGGGCCTGTTAGCCGGACACCGCGGAGGATTGGACCCTCGTTCGCCACTGACCCCATGCTGCGGCTTTATTAGAGGTGTTATCATCACGTTTCCTTTTTCATATCCGAGCTCAGGAATAACAGCACAGGACAGGAAAAAGTAACACATCCAGTCAATAGTTCCTTCAGAGACTTTTAAGTTACCATGCTTATTCTAAAACTCAGAAAAGGGCAGTAAGAGAACAGTGAGTGCAGCTGCTCACTGGAAGGAGACGATGGTGTTGGGTTACTACTGCAAGCTTTGATACAACCGGACACGATGTCTGTGTTTAATTATTTATGTTTATGTTTAGATACTTTACAATATTCTCCTTCTGTAATCAAAGACTCTAAGAATGGTGGAACGATGTAAAAAAACAATTTACCCGACATGTGAGCGGGCCTCAAATTCTACACTCCAGTGATGTTGTTGCTCCTCCGACAGCTTTATCTCAGTGCTACAGTGCAGGAAAAACTTCACTGACTAAATATTCCTCGTTCTCCCGTGCAGAGGAAGAATAGGAAAACTGGGAAACTGATGAGGTGCCACTCAGAGTCCATGCACGAAACCTTTCTGGGGCAGCAGGTAGCATAGTGGCTGCCTGAAGGGTCCCGGGCCAAACCGCTGATGCCTGCTGTGATGCTGAAGAGAGAGGATGCAGTGAACAGTGATGCTGAACAGTCAGGATGTGGTGGACAGTGATGGTGAACAGAGAAGATGCAGTGAACAGTGATGATTAACAGGGAGAATACAGTATAATGAAATGATGCTGAACGGTTGGAATGCAGGGAACAGTGATGATGAACACCGAGGATGCGGTGAACAGTGATTCTGAAGAGAGGATTCAGCGAACAGTGATGGTTAACTTGGAGGATATAATGAAGTGATGCTGAATGGTTAGGATGCAGTGACGCTTAACACTGAGGATGTGGTGAACAGTGATGATTAACGGGGAAAATATAATGAAGTGATGCTGAACGGTCGGGATATGACCCGTGATGTGAACAGTGACGCCAAAGCAGGAAGACGCAGTGAACAGTGCTGTTGAAAAGTCATGATGAGCAGGGAGGATACCAGGAAAAGTGATGCTGAACGGTCAGGATGTATTGAGCAGTGATGCTAAGCAGAGAAGATGATGTGAACAGTGATGCCGAACAAGGAGAAGGCAGTAAAGAGTGATGCTGAAGAGAGAGGATTCGGTGAACAGTGATGCTGAGCAGAGAGGACTTTGTGGCAACTGCTTTTCTCTCAGAGGATGAGTGAGGCTTTGAAGATAAAGGTGAGGGGCTGCACGTGGAGGGCGCGCGCCCTCCCTCTTCACCGCTCGCGAGCGCCTCCCCTCCAGAAAGCCGCCACTGTCACACACCTCGCGCGTTCTGCCTCAGGGCTTCTCACAGGTTCGATTTCTTACCCTTAAAATCTGGGAGCCGAAAATGAGAAGCTCCAAATTAGACGCGCAGTCGTGCTCGAGCCTGACCGCGGCTTTCGCACCTCGCGCTCTCGGGGACGTGCGAAGGCTGAGGCGGAGACGCAGACGCAAGAGCCCGCGCGCGCTTTGCTCTCCGTCCGTCAGCGCAGCTGCAACGCAACACGACACAACCAATACGCCGGGGGACTACCGTGCATTTTAAATTGTTTCAGGGTTTGTGTGAAGAAAATGATAATCCACATTTACAATTCAAATCTTATAGACGTTTACTTTTGTATAAATTGTATTCACTGTTTCTGAAAAAAGACAAAAAGCCTTCAGTTTTTTGCAGTCTTTATGAGCTCCATTGAAATTTAGCTTTTGGATTTGACATAGCACATCAGAATAAAAAGATCAACGGGACGGTAACACGGTGTTTTCTAATTAAATATCATATTCCGTAATGTCCAGTGCTTAATGTTTACAATTATTAACTCTTGGCTGTCTTTACAGTGTCTAATACAATTTTTGTGTTGTATTTTGGCGTTAAGTCAGGTTTCTGTACTGTATTCAATCCATTTCCCAAAGCTTTAACTCAGACCGCGACTTCTGTAAACACCACCTTGACTCGTTTCACGAACAGTGGTGAAACACGACATCTGTGCAGTTGTCAGATTTGACTACCTTTCCCAGAATGCTTAACATCACTTCCACATCACGTGGGTATACCCAATCGTTACCGAGGTCAGGATACACATCCGAGGTCAACCGCCACCACAACACAGCCTGCGCAATGTTCTTTTTCTGATCCTCAGAAAACGAGCATCCACAGTTATGGAGTCACCAAAGGAAGGTACAGGTCTTTCTTTGGTCATAAATTAAAATCAGAAAAGTTCGTCATGTTTTTATTATCCTCAAGCTAGCAGTGCTAAAAACCTGGTAGAAACTGAGCAAAGCGCATGCGCATAGTACCGACGGAGGGTGTCCGACACAAGGGCAGATGAAATAGTATGAATTAAATTGTTAACTTTAAATTAATTAAGATTGATTACATCCGCCGATATCGGTCACCGATGTGGTGTCTGTCCGGGACGCTGCACTGACACTGTTTCTCACACGTGAACTCTAGTTGTATCGCGGTGCTCAGCCAGCAGGTGCACTACTAGTATATTTGGCGTTTTTGGATGTTTAGGAATGAACTAAATTTCACTGCCGGATGTGTCATAAAAATGAGTGAATGTCCAGCTCTGCGGGGCTGTGGACTGCTGCCCTGAAGGAATCTGTCAATGCAGCGGACATGGAGATTGGGGGAAGAATGGAAATAAATTGTAATTTTAATAATAATAATAATAATAAAACAGCTGCAGGTTTCCCACTCTGCCAAAAGCATAATAAAGCCATTCCTCACTATGTGAAGATTTTGACAGGACATTGGCCATGCCATGGCCAAAGAGAGATGCTGAGGATGAGGATTATGACAGTTTGTTAATTGATCTATTTTCTGCAGGCAGTTATTCAGTGCAGGGTCACGGTGGGCTGGGGCCTATCTTGGGGAGCACAGTGCATGAAGGTTAACGCCAGTCCATCGTAGGGCAATCTCTTTCTCGCTCTCTGTCTTTCTCTCTCTCTCACACACACACACACACACACACACACACACACACACAGAATGCGGGCAGGTTAGAGTCACTAGTTCACCTGAAACACATCTTTGGACTGTTGTATGAAACCCATGCTGTCAGAGGGATTAACTGTGTTTATTTAAATCTTTAGATACAGAAGGAAGTATATAAGCTCCTCTTATCCAGAAACTGCAGCATCGTAGCAGAAGTCGTGCCTGTTTTACTGTACATTTCAGTGATGCTTGTTCGAGTAACTCCTTTTCTCGATAAGTGGAACTCCTGTTCTGCAGTTGTACCATTTGGGTGACTGAATTGTTTATTTCCCCAAAGTGAGCTGATAAAGAGAGACTTCTGTAACTGAAATGTTTGTGAAAAGTAGAGAGAGTAATCTTGACTCAGGCAGCCTGCATGCTGACCTCTGTTTTGAAGGCTGTGCACTTGGGATGACATTGGACAGCAGGCACACCTTATAATGGCCTTCTTGTCTGTTGGTGCAGGTCAAGTGCTGTGTCTGCTGGTGGTTGCTTTGGAAAGCAGAGATGGTCGGTAGTCATTTAATGGCAGTTGGGTGCCTTTCTAGAGGGTGCGGTGGCGCAGTGGGTTGGACCACAGTCCTGCTTTCCGGTGGGTCTGGGGTTCGAGTCCCGCTTGGGGTGCCTTGCGACGGACTGGCGTCCCGTCCTGGGTGTGTTCCCTCCCCCTCCGGCCTTACGCCCTGTGTTACCGGGTAGGCTCCGGTTCCCCGTGACCCTGTATGGGACAAGCGGTTCTGACAATGTGTGTGTGTGTGTGTGTGTGTGTGTGTGTGGGTGACTTTCTCAGGAACTCCAGTGCCAAAAAACTGAAAGGAGGGGAGCAGAGCCCAAGGCCCTGTATGCTTAAAGATGTTTTGCTCCAACCGTATAAGCTATAGATTGGGAGTCTGGTGCTAACCTGAAATTTTCCCAAATTCTTTGTCCAGCGGAGCCAGTTCTGCGACATGTGGAGCTGGACGTCTTGATCCCAAAGAAAATGAGGGAGAAGGCCAAAGAGCGCTGTCAGGAGCATGTCCAAGGTACACCCCCGTACACATGCACGCACACACACCATCCTAGAGTGGCCAGAGCCACAGCCTCAACCCCAGAGTCCCCAAACTCTGCAGAGCACAAACTAATAGATGTATTTGTGGTTAAAACATTTGTTCGAGGGTCCAAAGTGTGGAGATCTTGAGTCATATCTGTTCTGCATATCTGGCAGACAAGAATAGTTTTAACCTTTAATTTTTTTCCCCATAAGCCCTAGAATCCTTTAAAGTAAATGTAACAAGATGTAATGTGCACTTGGGAGCATGATAAAATACTGATCTGAACATTCCTGCATGCAGAAATTGACTCAGAGGTTGATGCATTTTCTGCATGCTGCAAAACTACACTAAGTGCCCTTGTTAAGAAAGCAAGAAAGGGGGTAAATGGCAGACGAAAAGTGTAGTCAAATCAATTGATAGGTCTGTATTTTCGGCCTGAAGAGAACCATACCACAATGCATCTGCCCCAGTGCATGCTGGGAGGGTTCACAGAAATAATTGTCATTAACACCTCAATCAGTGTGAGCCTGTGCCACTTTTTAATTAAACCAAACTAATGCAACGCAGGAAATCAATATTCATCTACTGTTTTGTTCCTCATTAGAATTTAAAATTGAAGCAGTAGTTTTGAATGATGTCGCTGAGCCTCTTACATTGGCGCTCATGACTCACAACATTACACTGGCGCTTAGTGTATGTGCAGGCTGGAGCCCAACTTGATGAAAGCTATAGCACAAATGAATTTCTTCACAATTAGTCAGTAAACAACGGAAAGGAGGGCAGCTTTTTAAAAATGTTTTTATTTTTACTTTTGAGAAATGCGGTTTTACCACAGCCTTCGCGCCTCGAATGTTGCAACTGATCGACTTGTGATAACCACCCAGTCTTTCATTGATGCAAACAAGGCGGGCTTCACTCCTCCAAGCTGCTTGTGGAGCTCAGCACTGCCCACTGCTTTTTTCAAGAATAACCTTCCTGTGCATTTTTTAAGGTAACGTCAGTGTTTTCGTCAATCCTGATATAGTTAGCTTATTTATTAAAATTAAACGTTGAAATAGCACCAATCAGTCATCGCTGTGCTTCTAAATAAATGCTGAAGGGGACTGTTGCAGTGCATAAACAAGTAGTAAATAGTAGTATAATTAAGCATTTAGTTAATTATAGGTATAATCTTTTTTTGTAAGGTAGTATCTCCCTAGTTATTCTCAATTGTTAGTCATCTGGGCATTATATAATGCTTAAAATGATTGTGTCTAAATACAGCATGTTAAATATTCAAAATTAATTTTTGTGTTCAGCAAAATGAGAGCATGCACTTTGCAGCTGGTGTTAGCAAGTGTTAGACACACAGGCACACTATTAAGGGAGTAAATTAAATAATTAAAATTTTTTCTTGATGAGAAGGGAGTTTTTAACACACTGTCTCCTTTAATATGCACATAATATATGGCTGGGATTTTCGTCTGAAACCCATGTTCAGATTTTAAGGGCACAATGTAAAAATTAATTCGGCAAAGTAAAAATGCAGCTGTGGAAAAGTTTGAGGGGGTGAGGATTTTTAGCAAAATAAAACTGTCAGTATCGGTGATTCCCAGGAAAATTCTCGGGATGTGCAGCTGTTGAAGGTGAAGCCGAGTGAGCTGCGCAGTGCAGAAAGTGAAACGTATGACGTGCAAACGACTGACAGAGAGTGTGAAGGAGACGGAGTCGCCTTCACGGGTGAGGAGGACACCATAGTGGTGCCCCTGGCCTGGCAGGAGCCCTTAACCGCCTGCCCCCGGGTCGCTGCTGTTGGCCTGCTCCTGTACTGTTAATGAGCTTGTTAGGTATGTGTGTGTGTGTGTGTGTGTGTGTGTGTGTGTGTGTGTGCGCGCGCACTTGGTGCTCCCCGGCTTGAGCTCATTGCCACACACACCCCCGCAGATGCACTATGGCCTGTCTCTCCCGCTCTCTGCACCATCTGTACTGTACATACATGTTCATTGGCCAGTTCAGCAGGTTTTCTACGCATTTTTGTGTTCCATCCACCACCCCGAGGATCTCGCAACGCGTCTCCCGGCTGCCGGACTTTTACTGAGCTCCCTTTAAGAAACAGAGCAGCTAGTGTTTGTTCACCCCTTCAACACCTCTGATTTTACATATGCACAAAAAAATAAATTTGTTTTTGCATGTGCTTGGTTGTGGTGCTCTGAGTTGGTATGTCTGTGATTGTGTTTATGTGTGTTTTTGTGCTTGGACTGGTAATTTTCTGTGTGTGTGTGTGTGTGTGAGAGAGAGCGAGAGAGAGACCTTGGTCTATTTCCAAAATAAACGCAGACAGTTGCTGAAGGGATGTAATCAACACTTTTCCTTCCAAAACCAGAAGTTTAAGTACATTTTTATCTTGACCGAAACTTCAAGTAAAAGTAAAGAAAGCGAAATTACACGACCCCTCTTACCTAAACGAGTAAATGCAGATTATGGACTTCCTCTTTCACAGACAGCTTCTCTTTTTCATCAGCGTGCACATAGAAGAGGTAGAAAGCATCTTGACACCAAAGGCACAGCAGTGCATAGCCTCTGCGTGCAAAGTAGCGCAGGGTTATGGGTTCAGAACAACTGATGATCCAGTCATTTCTGACATATGCAAAGAATCTCTATTACATATTTGCAGAACAGAACACCCCTGGAACTGGCAGAGGGAAAAACTCATTTGCATCCTAATTTTTTCTATTTCTCTCAAAGATTATGGGATTCTCGTACTGTCCGTATGTCCTTAATTTATCTGTCAACACTTTCAGTAGCCTTCTGGTGATCAGTTGGAGTAAAACAGCATGTGTTTCAATATTTGAGTTCCGTTTTACTCGTTGTTTCGCATGGGTTCTTGGGGTATCTAAAACATGGCTGTTATCCTTTCTGGTGCAGTGCATTCTGGGATTTGTGCTGATTTGCTGATGAGAAACTGTGTTCCACTGTGAGGAATACAACCTGAAGGTGACTTATTGCATTGTTTACAAAAAAAAAAATTATTAATTTTATTCGCCAAAGGTTTTCCCCAACATCCCATGCAGTGTTAGGTTTACCAGGCTAAGCTACTTATGGTGATTTACCCGTTTATGCAGCCGGGTCATTTTTATTGCAGAAATTCAGTTTAAGGAATTTGCTTGTGTATGTTATACTGGTAACACAGATTCCAACCTGGAGCCTTCAGTTACAAAACTATGGTTCTATCTGCTACACCACCTGTTGCCTCTCGTGGATGCCCTGTTTAGTGCAGACGCTGCCACAGTGAACATGGAGCAAAACAGCAATAGTGTATAAATGTCATATTGTGGGTTGAATTTCCTCCTTAAGGTAAATTGCAGTTCTGTTTCTGTTATTGATTATTGTTGGGCACAACAGTTTATTGAAATGATACTTGCACCGCATATACCTCGTTAAATATGCAACTGTTACAAGGCTTTTCTCTTTAATTTATGGTAAATCACTCTCAGTTCTTCAGTCTCCATGCTGACCCTGTAAATAGTACTGTATTGTTCTGTAATACTGTATGAGATATTATCGCCACCTGTACTTTAAGTGGCGTCTGTGTTTCTGCACATAGGATTCCACAGCCAACACTTTTTTTTTTTCCTTTTTTTCACAACACAAAGGATTTGCTATTTTAGAGGCAAGGTCGACTCCTGCTTCTGGCCCTGCGTGCCCCCCACCCACGCTGCCCGCAGGCCCCCCACAACGGTTCAGGACCATCTGAGATGGCAGGCGCTGGCGTGGAAACCCCCCGCTCCTTTACACCCTCCCACACCGAGACGCTCCTGTCCTTTGGTTTGTTCTCGCATTGCTGCTCACTGCGAGTGCAAGTGTGAGCTCAGCCACTACAAAGTATTGAACGCTCCTTTTCGATAAACACCTTTAATTTGCTCGGCACGCTTTCTTAAAACTGCGTTTTCCAGTTCCGTGTGGTCCCTCCTCGTGAAATGAGGATTTCGCTGTTTCTCAGTGTACTTGCACCACATCGCATTATGGAAATGAGCCTCTGTGTGTACACGGCAACAGCGTCACCCTGCTCTCCCCATCCGCCCGCTTGTGCCCTTCGCCATCCAAGATGGAGAGGATGGTGTTTCATAAATCCTTTGAGATGCAATTTAGATTTTGATTTAGATTTTCCATTGTATTCCACATCGCAGCTCCAATGAATCTACACCAGAAATTCTTAATTAGTTTGACATTGACTGCTGTGGACCTTGAATGTTCCGTTTTTTACATATCAGCTGAAAGGTATTTAAAGCTTGAGAGCTATGAATTTTAATATTTTCTGAATATTTACCAAATACTTGGTATTTTTGCAGCAGTCCGAAAGAACAGCACAGGAGTGAGTGCCGTCTGTTTGTTTCTGTCTAAATTATTCCTTGCAGTTGTATTTGCATGCAATACTGTAAATACTTTATGAAACACAGTTTAACTTGTATATAAAACATAGCTGTCAAAGGTCTTTAGAATCAGCTCCCTGGTAAGTTAGGCAGCTCATGAAGCCCTGGCAAAGAGCGGAGCTTGAACCAGCAACCTTCTGGCACACATCTTTCAGTGAGCTGTGCATGTCGCTGCATTGCACTGTACTTTCTGCCGTGTATACAGAAGGTGGTTTTTATTGTTGGCCTCGGACGCTTATTACCATGCTGGTGGTGACAGCAGCAGAGTCCTGTCGCTCGGTAATTGTCCTGCTTTTTTCATTCTTACATTGATTATAAACCAAACAACTCATCACTGTACAGCCTAGACAGAGCATACAAGGGCTCCTCCTTTAGAGATTAATAGTCTGAACCATGGTGTAAAATGGATTATGTTGCAGTATAATCATAGTCGCACAGTTCTGTGCGTCATTATCGTTCCTGAGGGTCAAGCTGATCGGCCATTTGGTATTTTATCCACGTTGCATCTATTCCACATGACCATCCAGAGGCTCCTTATCTGATCTGCAAAAAAGGTTACGATGAAGACACACGCAGCTCCTGTACACTGTGAGACACCGATTGTTTCTTTGGGTGCGATGCAAGTAAAATCTCACCTGATGCATCCTGAAATATGCAGATGATGGTTATTTTCTCTTACCAGAAAATGTGCCTGAAATGCTGCTTCGAGCTGCTCTGTGGACGTTACGCTGTTGAGTAACAATGGCCAGAAGTGGCGTTCAAAATGTGCAGCAGTCATACTCGGCATGCTACAAATCACAACAATGTACAGTTTTTTTATGATATTCTGATTAGGTGAAACATTGCGGTGACTGGTGAAGCCTGGGTGCAACCATGAGTCTGGGCCACCTCGAGTCGCGAATCGCAGCAGCGTGTTTTCACGGTAGTGGGATTCATGTGTGTGTACAGCTCTCTGTGTGTGTGATGATTAGGTCCCGTGCAGGTGAAAAATAGAGCGATCTGAGGTCACCAAAGGGTTTTGCGGGCTGATTGATAGCGTTACTCCTTTCTCAAAAAAAGCTGCTCGAACTGTTGTCGTGAGGAACGGAGGCTGTGTTTTTCATACCTACAAGGGTTCCTCCAAACACATATAACAGGTGTCACTTTTGGCCCTGTATTGCTAAAAAATGACACGCGATGCTGCGTTCCCCTTCGCACAGCACGTGGGTGAGTAAGAGCAGGCCTCTCGGGCGTCTGCCATGCCTCTGTGTGAACCTGAACTTTCGGGCTCGTTCTTGATGATCGGACCTTGGTCACGCCTCTCTCAGGGTATCATCCGACACTCGGTGAGCACCGATTGCAAGCATGCACCCAGACTCCTGCGATGACTCGCTTCCCTCTTCCTTCGCCCAGTGGCCCGCCGGGCTATATGAGCGTGGACCATCTGGCTAAGCGGTCATTCTGACAAGTGTTTGTACACTGAGGACATTTTGAATGTGACTGTGGTCCTCTAAAGCAGGGCTGTGTCTGACTGACAGGTTTTTCTTCTCCATTGCGAGGAGGTGCAAAATGCACTGAATGCATCATTCTGTGCGTTCATTGTCATCGCAAGTGGTTGCGGTTGTGTACATTATGCTGCACGTGGAGCATCCTGGAGGTGCAGAGCCTGCAGCAAACGGCTGATGGCATTTGATGTCTGATTGGCCGATTCAAGAACATGCTCCTGTCTGGCAGGTCTAAGCGTATGGAACGGACTCAATACCGCGGAATTACATCGGAGCACACGGTTATATTGCAGTCATGAACTGGCACAGAGCCACTGGAACAGACTGTTGTCACACTGCTGTGAGACTGTGTTCCACGCAGTAGGAAGACCCACTTTGCAGACAAGGGTGTGGAGCCTCCCAGCCGAAAAAGTCCTTCGTCTGATGTTTGTTCTCATTGTGCGGCTCCAAAGCCTTGTCCTTGAAGGACGGCCGAGAGCGCACAGCCTGTTGCCGTCACAGAATGCATGGCATGGATCGCATCTCTGCGAGGGGCCCTTGGCACCTGATAGCAAGGACAGAGGTGAAGCTGGAAGGACTCGCACCCGTGTAGTGATTCACAGGAGGTAGCGGGGCGTGTTGTCCTGCCGTGAAAGCCTGTCTCTGTCCCCCACCCATCCCCTTGGCCACAACAGGGACGTAGTCTACGTGAGCTTGAAATACATTCATCCGCATTTCTACTAGTAGTGTCATCCTCAGGTGCACGATGCCCCGTGTGTGTTACAGATCTGTCCAGGTGTCATTGGTCATTGTTTTGTCGCCTGTGTGTTGTAGAAGTGTCAGAGCACAGCGGAAAAGGGATGCAAATGGTAGTGGAAGACGTAGCGGCGAGATGCCGCCCACCCGTACCCTGGTCTCTTTTGCATTCATTCACTTAACTGAACACTTTTCTCCAGAGTTTCGGTACTTACACCAATTTACACATTTATACAGCAGGGTAGTTTTCACTCTATCAATTCAGCATTAGCAATAAATGCCTTGCTGAAGGGTACTACAGCAGGGGGTGGGATTTGAACCTGCCACCTTCAAGTGCGGAGGCAGTAGCTCTAACCATTGTGCCACTAGTTTCGAGAAGCTGGAAAAATCCCAGCAAGAGTTCTTGATGGGGAAAAATGAACGGTGTTGAAGGTAATTTTACGTTTCCCGAGGGGCACGTGGAGAGCTCCGTGGTGGGGTCCCCTCGGCGCGCTCAAATGAAAAAGAGCATGTTAAACAAAGCACACAAAAGTGGCGAGGGCAGGCAGTGTGTGAGCGAGGCCTTTCCACTAACCTCTTGAAGGTGAAGCGTGTGCCTTCGCTGAGCGCCAGTTGGTCATTTACATAGCGGAGTGGGCAGATGGATGCGTCTTGCGCTGACCGAGCCTCAGAGCAGCACGCCGCGCCCACAACAGGGGCATCCCACTGAGACCCTGGCGCCGGCTCATGGGCCTGGCCCTCACCCACATGCGCGCTGACCGGGCCCTGGGATGGGCTGCTCCCCCAGGGCTGGTCCACGGGCCACTTGTGCCAACATGGATGCCAGGGAGGGGAGTGGCCCCAGAGCCTTCACCTCCACTTGTCAGCTCGCAATTCCTCTTTCCTTGACTCGCCGGCTGCACAGCAGCGCTACGTTCCCACCTCCGAGAGTCGGGAAGAGGTGTGGCCAGACCATGATGCGCCTCTCTGTATTTTATTCATTTTCTCAGTTAATTGAGCCCCTACATTGTGGGGGACGTGATCTTGATGTGAAGGTTTCATCACAGACCTCATGAACCAAGACCCCCACAGCGAGGAGCAGACAAGAGTTGCGGTCAGCGGTCTGTCGTACGGTTTGCCTGGGGAGCGTCCCTGAGAACGTTAACGTGGAGCAGTGCGGTAGCACTGTACCTGTATATGGTATTGTGGGTTGCAGTTATGTTTCCGTTATTGGTGGATTCAGCTGTTTAATTGATACACTGATTGGATTTTGCTAATATGCCACTGTTATAAGGCTTTTCTCTTTAGTTTATGGTGAATAACTGCCTCAATAACTGCCTTTTCCTGTGCTGGTCCTGTAATATAGTGTTACCGCACTGTATAATAATACTCTGCGGCACTATAATATTTCCACCCGTCCTTCAGCATGCGGGATTCCAGTCGACACTGTGGAGGACGTGGTTTTCCTACGACAGTTTCAACGTGAGCTGAGACACGGCACCCATGTGAGGAGAAGAGCTGCGTTTTCTCTCCGTCCGCTCCGCTTGCGTCCCCCGCTGAGCCATCAGTTGGCTTCTGATGGGAGCCGAGACGACGGCGCGCCTGTGGCCCCCCCCCAGGAACGATTGCGGCCTGGTGCTTCAGGAAGACGTGTGCCGCGACGCGGGTGCGGGTGTTCACTCGCTCGATCGCAGTCCCGCAACAATGAACTCATCTGTTCCTCACACTCCTGGCGTGCCCCAGCAGGGCCCCCGCTGCGCGCCTCATTAAAAAAGGCCTGGCTGAGGGGGAGGGGGGTGGACAACACACACACACGCACACACACACACACATGCACACACACACACACACACACACACACACACACACGCACACACACACACACACACACACACACCCCTCCACCACATGGCCCTGAACGTGTGCAGGTGGGATGGCCTGAGGAGTCTTGAGTTTTCAGAGTGGCCATCCCAACATCACGAAAGGGAAGTTTCCTCATGTGTTTCAGCGTCGTAGCATCACCGTGTCTCTTCAACCGTGTGGGTGTCTGGCGTGTCACTGGAGAACGGCCTCAGTGCTTGGAGATGGCAGATTGATGAGGGAAGTTACCAGTGGAGCTCAGTTGCTGAGTTGCCCTTAACAGAGTGTGGCGTTGCGACCGAGGGCCTCCCCGACTGCTCTCCTTCACATTTGCAGTGTGTGTCTGTAGCGTCTGCGCTAGAGATACTTTGCACGCCTGTGGGGTTGGCGGTAGTGTGTTCGCCTTGATCAGCCTGATTGAAATACAGGTCCCTGAGGGCTTAGGTTCAATCAGATGGATGGGATCCACCGCCGTCATCCTAATAACTGGGTAATAATCCGGTGGAGCAGCAGCTTCCTGGCATACTGAAGGGCCGCAGGTTCCTCCTCCGTTCATTTGAAATTGAGATGAGGGATATTCGCTTCTACTCCACTGGACAGGAGATGCAGCCTGAATATTCTGCGAGTCCCTAATCAGAAAGCAACGAATTGACTTTGATGCGTAAGATGTTGTTTTGTTTTATCGCCGCTGCGGCGCCGTCGCCTTTCGTCTGCAAGAACACCGAGACGGGCGGCACTCGGACCTCTGCGTGGTCCTTCCACTGTGAATGAGGCGCTTGGCAACGGAGGGCGAATGCTTCCGACAAGGACCGAGAAACAAATCAGCTCATTTGTTTATTGGGGGGTAGCAGCACTTGTAGAACCCCCCAGCGTGGCCTTTTCTCCACACAATCATTCCGTGCATGTACTCTTTTCCTCTGTGTATGTGTGTATGTGTGTGTGTGTGTGTGTGTGTGTGTGTGAGAGAAGAGAGAGAGATTGTATGGGGAAGATGTGGGGGTTCTTCAGACATGATTTCACCTCTTTAAAGTCACTGGTTGTGTTTTGTATGATGTTTTTTCGTGTTTGTTTCAGCTGCTCAAGTTCTCAGTTCATCTCGTATTGTACGTCGGTGTCTTTTAGCCGCATTCGGATTTCGCTCAAAGGTACGGAATCATTTCCGACTTCCCCGGTTCTCCCACTGGCTTCCCGGTAGCATTATTTATGATGTTCTCGAACCTTGGACCCCGTGCAAATCCTGCACGAGCCATTCTGAGATGGCTCATTTTTCAGCCTTAACTGTCGTCGTTCATTTACATATTGTAAACGATATGTGGCATTGTCGGAACAGTACAGCCGCACATTTCTTGATTGGTTTTCACTTTTTTGGAGTGCATTAAACATTATCGGAATGAATAATTTTCAAGAGAAACATCCCGCAGTTTACTGATGAGTCACGTGGCCAGTTAACACTCTGCGGCCGGGTTGGAGTCGATTGGTTTGCTAACTTGTTCTTGTTCATGTTGATTGGACGCGGGTTCAGGGCCACCCCTGGGGTTTAGGAGGATCATCAAACCACACTGAACCGCTGTGTGGACCGTGTGTATTGCGCAGAGTGACTCGCTCACACGCATTTGCACCGGGTTCACCGAGGAGTCCTCTGTGATCAAGCCGGGCCGGCAGTGGTGTGCCACGGCAGCGAGACGGTCACAATGCAGAGCTCCTGTACGCGGCCCCAGCGAGGGCGAGAGGGCCGCGGGTATGAGGGAACGATAACCTGACATGTGGCGTTTTTGTGGGCTGGACCCAAGTCTTCCAGTTGCTGATTTCCATTCGTTAATGAGCACGCGGGTTTATCCCTTTCTCTTTCCCCGCTCCTTTTTCTCCTAGGCTGCTTTATGCCGGCCCACGTCTGAGGAGTGAAGGTGTGCCATTAATGGAGGGATGCACGCAACAGTAATTAAAGCAGCAGGGGGCCCGCGTGCACCCCGGCCGGACACCCCTCTCAGCCCACCCCTTTTGCGCCCCGGTCCCCCATTCATCAGCCATGTGGGCTTCTTGCCGGGGGCGGTTTTGTCACTTTCTAATGACGCCTTTCAGAGGCAGGGCTCAGCTCCCGGCAGCCTGGGACCTCTGGAGCCAAGCAGTGTTGGCTTTTGTCGCACGTCACCCCCCTCAGACACGGACACCATTGCCACCAGTTCTTTGGGCTGGACCAGGGTAACTGGCATCTCCGTCTACCCCATGGGGTTTGTCTCCTGTTCCGTTTTGTGATCCCAGTTCCAGGGATGGAAGGGAAAAGGGAGGAAAGAACTCTGTCACCGAGGCCTTCAAGGAGGGGAAGAGCGTAACTATAAATGCGTGTATATGTATATATATATTATGTTGAGTACTGTGGTGCCTTCTGGGTTCTAGTGCTGTAGACACTGTTGAGCAGGTTTGGTCTGACTCGGTGCTGACTCAGCGCTAACTTCTCATCCCCTATCGGAAATGGATGGTTTACGAGACATATGGGGAAATTGTAGGTTTTTCTTTGAACCAGCTGCTGTAAATGATGCTTGACCTCTGACCCTCTTTGTGTTCTGCTGCAGCTTTCACCCAGTGCTGTAAGGAGACGGGCTTCATGATGGTGATCAAGTGCCAGGAGCAGAACACTGCGCTCAAGGAGTGCCTGACCCTGCAGTGAGTGCAGCCGCCTGTGTGTACCCTACTGTGATTGCAGCCAGCAGCTGTCCATCAAGACCCTTGACTGTGGTCTGCTGGAAGGAAGTGAAGCCCACATAGAAAAAACATTCTCTCGATTCCCATGTGTTTGCATTTGCTCGGGACAGCAGCCGTGAAACTGGGGTAGATTGGGACATCTAGATCAAAATATGATTTTGAAATGAGGATGTCTCCTTCTTTTTAGAGGCTGTCAGCGTGATAGGAAGTACGAAGTAGCTCTCCCGTGTTGCCATGCGCTCTGTCCTCCTGTACATGATATCAACTTTCAGCAATGATGCACCGTCTATTCACAGCAACGCATTGACCTCTGTTGTTTTCTCCTTCCTCTTGGCAGCTACAAGGATCCAGCTTTTTTTGAAGAATGCAAGCAGGAGTACATAAAGGAGAAGGAGGAGTATCAGAGGACTGGGATTCCTAATAAGAACAGGAAACAGAAGCTGCCCAGCAGCATGTAGCCTGGTGGCATGTGGCCCTGCAGCGGAGGCCCTTCTCCGCACTCTTGTCTCTGCTTTTCTCTTCCAGGACCACAATAGGAACGGTCCTTCCCATTTGGAGAGACTCTCTGTAATGACAGCTGATCCATGCACTGAGTTTTCTTTTTTGCGAACAAAGAATGTATTCAGTCTAGTTATTTAATTTCGTCCTACAGCGTGAAATTAAATAAATGATTAAACAAAGTGAGTCCGAAATGCAGATAGAGTGAAACGCAGTGATCCTCCTCAGGTGTTGTGTTAGTAGGTGGTCTTCTGTGTTGAGAGGTGTGTGTTCACTTCCTTGCCCTCCTTTGTTTGCTGTGACAGAACACACTCGGGGGACGGTCAGCAATTAACCTCCGACACGTGCTTAATCACTTAAATAAATGTGTTTGCTGTGTGGAACACAAGATGAATTCCACTGAAGTAAATGTGATAATTGAAGAAGCAATTGACTGAATATTTTTGGGAACTTAAACAGCTTTTTCACTCTTTTTACTAATTACATGAGTAAGAAAGAAGTGCAATTCAATTTCGTCTTTGAATAAACAGTCACCAAAGGGCACTTCATGTGTCTTTTGATAACACGTGAAATGTGCTGTGTTTATTGAGGTGTCCGCTAGCGGACGGTCCAACACGGTTCTCGCAGAGCCTTACGGGGACTTGAACGACACACACTCTCTCGTCTCCATGAGTACAGAAACCGGGACTCGGGGAAGCACATCAGCTTGATGTACGAAATAAAGGAAAATGACAGGACTATGTGCAGAGTGTTTTCATATTTACTCTTTAATAACATAATTAAACATTTATTTGTGTTTTTATTCTATGCTTCAATTTGTATGCACAGTAAACATAAGTATCTGGTTTAATCCTGTTCAGATTAACGTAAAACATAATAAATGGCCCTTTTCAGTTAGTTTTATCTATGCGTTGGTGGAAAATGTTGACTGTATTTGGTCTGGCTACAGCAGAATGGTTTTTGGGAACGGCTACGATGATCCTGAACATGAACTTTGAACGTAAGTGAACATGTCAGGAGCTGGGGTCACGGTTGTCTACATCAGTTCCTGATGCCCATTTTTGGAATCGACCGTGCATCCAGACGATTTTGTTTTTCGTTACGGACAAACCGCCAGGCAACCAGGCGGAATGCCATACTTGGGGGCGACCTCAGGATGTGGAGGTTGTTGGCTGTTACCGCTTCCTGTTGAGAAGGTTTCCCTTCTCGGAAACCCCTAGGCTTTGGTGTTGCCATTCCTGTTAGTACAGCACACATATTTCAAACTTTGTTAATGTTTTATTTATGACTGGCAGAGACGTGGAGGGCGTTGACGGATATTTTGAACACCTTTACAGCGCTGCAGTCACGTGAGGGTTTTGGATACACTTGACCAGATGTTTGCTTTTCTGTAGCACACTTACAGTTTCTTGTCTTACATTGTCATGGTTCTTTCTACTGTCTTCATTTTGGTGTTTAGCTGTTGGGTTTCTGGTCACATTTCTTATTGTTCACTTCTAGTTCTACTTCTGGAGTTAGAAGCAGAAAAGTTTGAGTGCTAAAAGTCCAGTAGTAATGACCTGTGCTGCAGTGTGAATTCACCGCATTCCTGTCCCTCCAGGTAAAAACATGGTCAGTGTGATTGAGCTGTCACGTCAGGCCTGTGGGAGGGTTCCTTCTCGCTGCATTCTGTCCATCTTAATGTAGTATGTGACATTTTTTCAGATTTGCTGATGTCCTGCACTTGGTTTAATGACTTGTGACCAGTAAAATTTTGACACATTCTTATATTTTCCACCACCTTGCATTTTCCCAGAAAGAACAGTTAATTTAGAAAAATGCCTTTCACACGTTTTCTCCACTGCAGTCACATGGCACATGCTGTGGTTTTAACTTAAGTCTTCAGCATTTTGTCACGAGTTATGTTTGCAAGGTGTGTTTTATAAAGCGCAACTGAGCAGAGTGAAGAGCAGGACGGAAGGTGTGCAGTTCTCTTTAGTTCTGCGCATGTACTTTTGTTGAACTTTTGTTGAACCTTTTAGTAATGTTGACAGCCCTGGTATTAGTACTGTGTGCAATTGTACAGAATGGAATAAGAGGTAAAAAAATGAATCTATCAATAAATATAAGCTAAAGGTTTTCATCTGTGCCTCCGCTCTCTTGGGGTGCGTCTCCTCGCTCATTTCGCCCGTGTGCTGGCCAATGGACGTTCATGGCCTTTATTTACATTTACATTTACATTGATTAATTTAGCAGACGCTTTTCTCCAAAGTGACATAGATATCATAGAAAATACAATGTGTGCATTACATTAGCAGAAATAGAGACGTAGATGCAGACGTATGATTAAGTGCAGTTAGTTTCCACCATATGAACCAATGTTCATCACACGAGTAGCTGCATAAAACTCAGAATATCGACGATTCCTGATAACGTTCCTAGTAAGTTTTTTTTTTGGAGATACGTGTAAACATTTATGTTACATCATAGGAGTAGTTGTGTAAAGGTTTGATCCGGGCATGATCTTAAGGTTATGGAGCATGATCATTTACACCTTACTTGAACTTAAGAGATCATGGGCGAAGTGAGTCCGGAAGAGATGAGTTATAAGACCCTTTTTAAATGTGGACAGATGTTCACCAGTTCTGAGTAAGAGGGGGAGGTCGTTCCACCACAATGGAGCCAAAATCGAGAACCTTGGTGTTTTACCTTTCTTGCGTGGGACCACCAAGCGGGCACATGTGGAAGAGCATAGCAGTCTGGTTGGGGTGTAGCGAATGATCAAGTTTTGATCATCCTTACAGCACGGTTTCGTTCTAAAAGTTCCACATGAACACAGTAATTGTCACTTTTGCTTAAAAACAATTGGACCCTGGTAAGGATGGGAAATAAGATGTCATTCACTGTCAGTCAGCTGAGGGAATGTTTTATTATGGAAGTACACAGCAGGCACAGCACCATCGCCTTCCAGTGTGAAGGTTCGAGTCCCATTCCTGCTGTAGTTCCCTTGGTCTGTATGCACCTTGAACCCTCAGTAAAAGTACCGTGGCTTGCAGCACCGTGAGTTTGGATGGGGCGAAGAAGGATACAGAGACAGCATTCATAACTAACAATTTATTTGAACACCGGAACAAGGGAAATGATGTTCTTGGTCCGAGGACCCCGTTTCCTCTGAGATCTGTGCCCACAGGCTCTCTCAACAGACTGGTAAACACAGCCAACCCATTATTTTCTCTGTAAGTGCCCCCAGTGGTTACACACACATTTAACATTATTTCCCATAATGCAACTATTTACATTAAGCACACACTCCCTCCTAAAACAGTAACGCGGGGTCGTTACAATACTATCATGCAGTATTATGAAATCCATTACGTGACGTGTAAGTTGCTGTAGATGAGAAGATGGGCCAAATAAAGGTTAATAAAAAAAGTGGCTGTAACGTAGAACATAATTCATTTAAAGCGAACAAATGGTCGTTCCGGTGAATTTAGTCCTAATAATGTACCGAGGTACCTGCTGATGCCGCTTATTATGCAGGAATCTCATCTATTCTGAGAATATTGCATTGCTGCACGCCGTACTTTGCAGCGGCATTTCATATGAGATGTTAATTAGGTGGAAGACTCCCGAAGGTTTTCAAATTAATTGGCTTCTTCTGAAGGAGAGCCGAATTTTGTGTGAAACTGACACCTCGCTTTTTTTGCACATAAGTGCTGTCATTTCTTGAATCAGATGCTGTGTACCTGGGCTCAGTGGTGGCTCGCTGTTTGCTTTTCCTTCGTGGATTTAAAAAGGAAAGATTGAAAATCTGGTAATTTGGTCCGGTTTCTGCCGCACCGCAGCGGTGCGGGGGCCACGGGGCCCCGACATCCCTGCCGCTGAACTTGAGGGAGTTTTCCACGCGGCTGTGGGCCGCCGCCGATTCAGATCACATATCCTACACAAAACACACCTCGCCACGCGCTTTTAATACAAACACAAGCCGTACACAAAGAAAGATTGAAAAAGGCTGTATGAATATAAATGACAGCAGACGCCCATGGCCATCTGGATTTCCTATGTAGAAAAATAAGCTTCGGCAGCCGCTGAAATATGTATTGTGCTGCGCCACATGGTTTTATTCTCTTTTTTTCTCATTTGCACCTCTGTTTTGCCGGCTGCGTTGTGGGAATAAGAGCACAATCCCTGCAGGATGAGCCGCGACGAGACAGGGCTTCATTATGTGGGACACTGTAATAATGTGTGTCACGCTGTCACCGCTCACCGTGCCCCTGATCAATACAACGCGATCAATCCCTTATAGGCAAATGGCTGTAAGAAATGTTACAGAAACTAAATGAAATTTTAAGGCAGTTTTTTTTTTTTTTTTTTTTTTAAATAGCGAACTTGCTGTGATGAAGTTTGTGTGTGAAAAGGATGCGAATGTGGACCATTTGGGTTAAGTGGCGAAGAGGAGCTCAGGCGACGCCAAGAGGGACGGACATCGGGAGGCGGTTTTTGGAAGAACGTTGACAATTAAACGCACAATCAGTGTATGGATTAAGAGTAAATACCCTCAAGGCGCAGGCTGCGCTACCGCTTCTGCTGCTGCTGCTCACCGAGCCTGACCGTGGGTTCGACAGAGCGGCCTCCGCAGTGCTGGTGTGAAGTCGCGGTGGCACGAACCGTAGTATCAGTAACACCTAGAGGCGTGGGAGAGGGCCTTCTAAAAGCCCGTGAAATCGTGAAAAGGAAAAGAAAAAAAAAAGAACGGGGGCCTTCTCGAACATCTGTTTGTGCTGCTGTTGCCGCTGCCTCGCCCCCGCCGCTCTTCGCACCACACACACCGGCTCCGGCGCAGCCGCAACCACACGCGGAGAGACCCCACGCACGTGCACTCGCTCGCACGCACACACACACGCGGGCTCCATCTCCACTTCCAACCTGCACACCTTCCAAATTTTAATAACTGCATTCAAGTGTTTGCTTTTGGAATCGAATGACCGGTGACTCGGTTACCCCCCGATACGGACCGTGTGGTACGAGTGCTGCCCGCATCGCTGCGTGTTTCTGTGTTTTCACCACCATTTTGTACAGTATGTGGCTCTTCACACAAGCAGCAAATATTCATGTACTCCTGTGAAATGGAGCGCCGTGAGGGCTGTAGAGACCGATCTCGACACATCGCCCTTTTCACACGCGCGATTCTGCATCGAGCAGCACTGCGACGATGAAGAGGAGTTGCTCAGCAATCAAATGACATAATTTAAATAGTTCACGTTCCTACATTTTTTCCCACAAAATTGTGATGGCTGAAGTGTGAAGTCTTGGCCTCGTGACCTCGTGACCCCTGTGGCTGTCCTCCCGGTCTCTCAGTTCCTCTGGAATGTTTATGCTCGAACCCGGCTCGGATACTGTATTTCGCACACAAAACGCTCTGCCCTGCTTGAGTGGCTGCTTTGAAGAAATAATCCACGTTATTAGTCTGACAGGTCCCATATACAGCGGTACTTGCCGTTAAACCCTGACATGTATATCGCAGAAAACGAAACTTTATATTGTAAATTTATGGTAATAAGGGATACATTGATATGACACATTTAATCCAAAGCAAATGGTTCAGCTGCTTAGACTCATTTACCTGCAAGCTCATTTTTACTGTGTCACTTCAGGGTAAATACTGTGAGCAAGTGTACTACAGCAGGAGGTCAGGACTCGAACTTTGAGTGCAAAGCAGCAGCTCTAACCACTACACCACCTGCTGCAATAATAATAGTAATAATAATAATAATAATAATAATGAAGAAGATGTTGATGATAATGATGGTAGTGGTTACAGCTGCAGCCTGTGGACCCAAAGGTCACAGGTTTGAATCCCACATCCACCTGTAGTACCCTTGAGCAAGGTACTTACCCTAAATTACTCCAGTCAAATTTCCCAGCTGTATAAATGGGTAAATAATTGTAAGTAGCTTAATACTCTAAGTCACTTTGGAGAGAAGCATCAGCTAAATGAGTAAATATAGTAAAATGATGGGAAAATGAACATTGTGAGCGCATCCTTTCTGAGGGCAGAAGGTCATCATGAAGGGCAATAATAAAAGACAAATAGTTTTGGACTGTAGCTCACAGATGAATTTAAGTGCAGCAGCCCTCTGTGTTTCACCTGCCACTTCTATTCTGTAAATGTCCCTTTGACACATGACGAGTGGAGTCACAGATGTAATTAACACGTCAGTGGATTCTGGGCTGCCGTGCCATGTGGGATGAGCGAAGGCGCCGAGAAGCGACACCCGAAATGTCAATGATCATTAAAGAGCTCGGAGCAGTGCGGAGAAGCGGGGGCCCGACGGCCTCCTCACCGCTACGCGCCGTGGTCTTTAATGACCGCCCTTCTTTCTGCTCATGTGCTCCGCACTGATTCACATAACTGGCAGCACTTGTGCCGCGAAGCCGTGGCGCAGCATCGGGTGGCATTCTGGGGGCTCTTGGTGTCGGCGCTATAAGGCAAACAGCAGTTCGGCGCACGGTACAACTGGAAAGGAGAGAGAGGAAAAAAACGGTTCTTCGTATGACTAATGTTTGATATTACTCGAGGTGTCAGAGGCCGTGTTGATGTGCAGATTCGGTCCTGGACTCCCTGTTTGATGTGTCCCTCGGTGGGCAGGTGGCACATGTGAGTCACGCGGTGGCTGCTGTCAGAGGGCAGGCGCACAGGGGCTGGGGGATCACGGCCTCTGCGCTCTGAATCACAGAGGGTCTCAACGGCCACCCGCCCCCACGACACCACAAAAACACAGAGAGGCTCTTTCTCGGGACGGGCTTCCCCACCGCCGCATGTGAGCCCCCGCACTGCACACTCAACGCTTACCTTTGCTCGAGGCTACACCGCAGGCATCCGAATGCAGGCACTCATTGTCCTGAAGAGCACCGAGGCTCACCTGTCCGGATCTCCTGACCGCTCCCTGAACTCGTGTCATGCCACTCGTCATGTCACCTCTCTATTTTCCCTACTGTCACTTCTATGTGCAGATACCTGAGTAAAAACAGTGATGTTGGACTAAGGCACTTTGGCGACTGCTTCTGTCTCTAAAGCTGTCTGTTGTCGATGCACTTTGTTTACTCTGAGTTGTCCATTGTTTTGGAGAAGAGTGTCTGATGAATGAATAATTGTAAATTTAGATATAAATACCATTGGAAGTTCTGTTGCTGAAGCTCGCTATATTTATATTTACATTTATTGATTGATCAGACCTTTTCCTCCAAAGTCACATACAGTGATCGTTATCTAGTACTTATGTGACACCTCTATCCAAGGTGACTCACAGTGTTAGATGCACTAGTTCAGTCATTTGCACATCTCTGCAGCAGAGCACTGCAACAAACACACACACTACAGGCAATTTAGGGTCTCCAGGTCACCTGAAATACATCTTTGGACTGTGGGAGGAAACCAGAGCACCCAGAGGAACCCACATGGGGGGAACATGCAGACTCCACGGACACACTGATTGGGGACCGAACCCACATCCACCTGCACTGTCGAGGTGCTGGAAGGAAGTTAAATCTGTAAGGGAATAAAATTGCGTTCATGATACACTTCAAAGGTAAAACAATGAAATGAGTACAATCTCTTGTGTTTATGGAAGGAAGAAAGGAGCATGGTCTACTTTGCATGTGGATGTTCCTCTTTGTCCCAGAGAGAGCTGTGAGAACAGGCCCTGCGTCACGATGCAGCGAATGCAGCACTGTGTCACTGAGTGGAGTATGTGTGTGTGTGTGTGTGTGTGTGTGTGTGTTGAACTATTTTCATGTCTTAATCAGGGTTGATTCCTATAATTAGAGCTCTTTTTCATCAACCCTCTAAGATGCAGTTTTATACCATGGCTGGTGGTTATGAACCGGAGACCCTCCTGCCGGCAGGCGCTGGTCAGGATGTCGGGTCTGCAGGTCGGCCCGTGGACCCCGGCTCCGAGCAAGACCCCTGACTTATTTCCTGCTGCTCCGGGTGCAGATTGCAGGCATGAACCCCCCCGGGGCCAATTCCGTTCATGCACTGGAAGGAGGGGGCCGGCCAGCCTGACCACACGCTGCAGCTCTCTGCCCCGATCACACTTCTCGTCTGAGCGCCAAGCGTCAGCCCTTCCTGCAGAGACAGACAGCATCTCGCACTGCGAACAGCACCATTTAAGGTAACTGAGTAAACAAGTTAACCACCATGTCAACAAATCTTCACCGGGTCTCTGCCTTGCATTGCAAGCAAAATTATTTGTGTGCGCGCGCAGTGCCGCAAGGTAATGATATCACCAGATCCATCTGATCAAGGGTTGGTTTTTGCGTGTTTAGAGGTTTGAATTCATTTCACACATCAAGCACATACTTATACTAGATGCAGCAGAGCCAGTTTTTCTAAACAAAAGCAAGTGTCCCTTAACCTTTTCTTAACTTTGCGTGGAAAATGTAATATTCCAAGATCCTCTTGGACAGGCTGTTAAATCCCGCTGTCTGGTCAGTCTCCACACAAAGGTACCCCCATCTCACACACCCTCAATCTGTTTCAGGCAGCCGTTCAACTACACTTTGTGTCCACACTTGTTCTATAAAGAGTGCAGAATAGGTCTATTGAAAGCCAACTGTTCATCAGCCAATCTGTAATTTCACAAGAAAGGGACACTGAATTATGGAAAAAAAAAAAAGGCCTTTTTTTATTTTCACAGTTCTTGTGCGCTTTCGTTTAAGTTTAAATATCTGGGAAGAAGAAATACTTAAAATATCTTTTGTGAGCCCAGGGTTTTGCGCAGGGTTTGAAATCCCCCTGCTGGTGAGAAGGTGCAGGTGCACCTGGACTCCACTGGGCCTCATTGTTCACCATCCTCAGCAGCAGCTCCTCCACCTTCCACCTCTCTCATGTAGCCTGTCCGCTCAATTCTTCCTTAAGCACTTCTTGCTCCGCTTGTAAAGACCGTTCTGACTGTTGCGCTGTAGAAGAAAATGAGCAGGAGGACGCAAGTGCATGCAAAGGTGTGTTAGTTGTCATATACTCAAGTGCATTTCATACATTTATTCATTTAGCAGATGCTTTTCTCTAAAGTGACTTGCAGTGTTAAGGTTATAATTATTGCAAGCATACAATTATTTACCCATTTATATAGGTGGGTTATTTTGAGGAGCAGTTTTAATGTAAGTACTTTGCTGAAAGGTACTACAGCCAGGAAGAGAGAATCAAACCTACAACCTTTAGATGAGAAGGCAGCAGCTTAACCAGTACTCTACCACCTCTCCCCTACTGCTTTAATGATGTACATTAATTGCTTAAAACATGTCTGCTATCATTTGACTCAATACACTCAACATTTTCCAGATATAGTCCAATAAAAGCCAGTGGGAGCAGCACCTGTCAGCAGTGCACTACAAATCTTCATACGCAGAAAGAGCAACATGGTAAACTGCCTCCAAACAGTTTTTTTTCCCATGGATCAGAATGTACGTACGAAGACAGCAAATATTTCTGGTATCTCACAGCTGCCCGGTTTATTTATTCATTTATGTATCTCACACTTTTCTTCAAAACAGCTTATGGTGTTCAGCTACTTACACCAGCTTTTACTGCACTCAGTCAGGGCAAGAACCTTGATCAATAGTACTACAGCAGGAGGTGGGACTCAAACATAGGTCTTTTTTACTCCAAGGGTGACAGCTCTAACCACTCCGCTACCTGCTGTCCCTCTATAATCTAATCTCCATTCATTATAGGTGCTTCAATTTAAAAACGATTTATTTAGTAAATATCCTAAAACCACTGCGCATAGTTTAAAATCACTGGTAGATACGCTTTGTCCTCGGCAGTTGTGAGAAGAGCGCAGCCACAATTGGCACATGCGACTCACTCTGATTTACTCTGGTAAAAGCTGGCCCTTCACAGGCCAAAACTGAGAAAAAGTGAATATCAAAGGTTTATTGGCAAAGCTCTCTATCCCTGTGCAGCGAAAATGGTGGAACTCACTGGACTGTACTCTCTTGTACTGTAGGCCTACTGCACTTTACTCTGTCTCTCCCTGAATGCTTCACTGCCCCCTAGCGGCCAGCTGCTGCCCGTCCCCTCTGAGGGGCAGAAGCCCTTCCCTGCAGCACAGGACGGGTGCAATTATGCTCTTTAATAAGGCCTGCGGTGATTTATGGAGATGTGCTAACGGAACCCATTTGACTGTACAAATCACCAAAGGGCCTCAGACGAAGGTGTTGATTATCAGCCTCTTTTCCAGCCCTGACGTTTCACACGTTATTAGGAAGGAAGCTGGATCTGGAATCGGGGAGTCTGGAGCAGTGCAAATGAAAATGTGTTCCTGTTCTGTACAAAACTTACAGCTGGCAAGATGGTGTCAGAAGTGTTATCCTTACTGCTGCGTTGCGCAAAGTCATTACTGCCATAATATTAGATCGAATTCGATGCAGAAACACTGCCGTTTCGTCGTAGGCAGCTATTTGACAGTCCAGGTCAGTGGGAGGTCTTTGGGTCGGAGATGGCTTCTGGACACGGAGGGTTCACGCCGTGCCTCTTGGAGCTCCACGCGTGGAGAACGGCTGGCGAGGATCTGCCTTGCATCCCTCCCGGTTCCAGCAACGGCTGGCTGGCCGCTTGGGATCCGACCGAACGCCTGCCACTCAAAATAAACCTGCTTCCCTTGGCGGCGCCGCCATCAACACAGACGTGGCCCCAAATGTCGGAACAGTTGGCCATGTGGGTAATGTGGGCCCCTTGGAGACGCCTCAAGCCTGCAGGCCGGTCCGGATTCAGGCATGGTAGACGCACGGTGCCTGAACGCACTGACAGAAGCTCTTATTCATCCCAAGGCATGTTTCCCCTTATTGTATTGACTGTGCGGCTGAGACAAACACGCCACAACAGTCGCTGGAAGGCCAAGCAAACTGACAGTGATCTGTCTGAGAATATGGTGCACGGGAACGAGCGTAAACAGAGCGTCGCAAAACCGTGTTCAGCAGAAGGGATCATTCGCACCCTGCGCCGCTCACTCTGACAGCTGCGGGTGGCTCTGACCTCTCGGACAAGGAGGGTGAGGTTCACAGTGACCATGTGGTAAAAATGGCTGCTGTAAGAAACACCACAGAGACTGATACCACAATATATTTGGACTGTAATAAGTTTTTCTGTGAAAGTTCAAGTTAACAGATATTTCTGATTGTAGCGCAGCCACAGACACCGTGACAGAAGTCAAAGTGTTTGCAGTTCCATGGCCTCTGCGTTCCTCAGTGTTTTTTTGTGGGATTTAGCATCACCCAGTGGTCAGAACGGGTATTTCCCTCAACCTTTGTTTCACTTCTCAAAGCCATTATTACCTTGTTTTTGCTGACTCCTTTGTCTAAGGTGTGTACAGAGGTATATGACTGCCTTTAAAATGATTTTCATCATGACCAATCTTTATTACATTCAATAAAATTAAAATACACTCCGGATATTAAACACTTGCCCCTGCATATACATCCACATCATGTGACAGTTAATGTTGTGCAATGTGTAATGGGCGGTGTGGTGCGAGAGGATGTGGGTTTGATCCCCGCTCAGTCTGTGTGGAGTCTGCATGTTCTCCATGTGTCTGTGTGGGTTTCCTCCGGGTGCTCTGGTTTCCTCCCACAGTCCAAAGACATGCTTATCAGGTTCACCCATAGTGAGTGACAGAGTGTGTTCCACTGATGTATGGATGAGTGACCCATTGTAAGTAGTGTATCTAGCAGTGTAAATCACCTTGGTAAATAAGGTGTGTAGGTTGATAACACTACATAGAGTTCATTGGAAGTTGCTTTGGAGAAAAGTGTCTGCTAAATTAAATATAAATGTTGTGGGACAGAGAGGGGGTGCGGTGGCGCAGTGGGTTGGACTGCAGTCCTACTCTCCGGTGGGTCTGGGGTTCGAGTCCCGCTTGGGGTGCCTTGTGACGGACTGGCGTCCCGTCCTGGGTGTGTCCCTTTCCCCCTCCGGCCTTACGCCCTGTGTTGCCGGGTAGGCTCCGGTTCCCCGTGACCCCGTAAGGGACAAGCGGTTCTGAAAATGTGTGTTGTGGGACAGCTGGTAGTTAGAGGTACTGTCTTAGGTTACAGGTTTCAATCCCACCTCCTGCTGTAGTACCCTTGAGCAACGTACTTGATGAGATACTAAACAGCTCCAGTAAAATTACCCAGCTGTATAAGTGAATAAATATTTGCAAGCAGCTTAACTTTCTAGAAAAGTGTCAGCTGAATGAATAAACACATATGACAAAAAGTTTCTCAGGTGTTACACCTGACAGAGATAAATCACTGAAACAGTAGCACCAGCACCCAGTGGTAGTTCAGGGCTCCAGGTGACGGTGCGAGACTGGCAGTTGATGGTCAACACAGGAAGAGAACTTAGGCTTTCAGTCATCGTCAGAGAGACACTTCTGATGTCAGATATACTTCTGCTGTATGAAAGTGCTAAAGACCTTCGAGTTCCTTGGGAAGAACAGATGGAAGATGAAATGAGAGGAAGAAAATGAAGCTGGAGGACCTGGTGGAGAGGAGTGCCGCAGTGTGGACAGCAAAGTCAGAAGCTTTAGTCAAGTGTTGACTGTTACTGTTACTTACTACTGTTACTTCAAAAAAAAAAAAAAACTCAAGTAAAAGTCAATCAGTAAAATGATTTCAAGCAAAACCAAAGAAACATCTTTAGAATGAAACACCTGAATAAAAATCATCAGGGACTAATTATAATGGTGTCCTTTCAGTTTAATATTTTAATGTCAATTTTTCCATATATATATATACATTTATATATATATATGCAAATCACTATGTCCAGCTGCAGTAATTTGCCATCTCCGAGGCTCCTGGATGAGGATCAAGGTGTTTCTCGTCTATTAAGTGAATCTGATTTAAAGGTCGAAACATATCCGCTGCTGCTGCTGGGTGGGAGAATAGCAGGTCTGCAGTAGATGGCACTGTGGGGGGCTGTTGGAGAGAACCTGTCTCACCTGGGACACTCCTGGGCTGTTGGGTTGGATTGAAGCACTGAGTGTCTTCATGGCCAGTCCTCATATAAGAAATACCTGAAATGTTGCAAGTATAATAAAGGGCGTAGTAAATGGCACACAGAGAGCAGTGCGCCCAGTCGTCAATAACCGACCCAAGTCATACACCGTGTTCCGGTGTTACACGCTCAGCTCGTCCCACAGTCTCTGCCCTCTGTTTTCTGAGCGGCTCCTTCTCCTCCAGCCCATAACCCTACGGGAGGCCGTTTTACATACAACTCGAGAAGAGTGAAGCAGTGAGTTTCTGGCTGCCTGTGTCCATACGTAACGTCTTCTTGTCTCGTAGAGCTTTGCACTGACAGTTACAGCACACGTCTGGAACAGTATGTCTGTCCATCACGCCAAATTACTTAATCTGAAATGCACATATTTTAGCATGACAGTGAGGAGTCATCTATGGCGAGCTATCATACTGTCAAGTACAGATTTCTCTGCCTAAAGTTATGTGAAAATTATCTGAAATAGCTGATTTAATCTCAATATTTATTTTTTAAGTATTTATATTGCTAAATGATATCTATCTATCTATCTATCTATCTATCTATCTATCTATCTATCATTACAGCTGCTGCCTTCAACCCGAAGGACTCAGGTTCCAATCCTACCTCTTGCTGTGGTACTGTTGATTAAGATACATAACCCTGACTTTAAACAATAAAAATTACCCCGCTGTACAAATGGGTAAACGGGTGGTGCGGTGGTGCAGTGAGTATTGCCACCATCTCACAGGGTGGTGTGACAGAATGTCTACTCAGTCTGTGTGGAATTTGCATGTTCTCCCTGGGTCCTTGTGGGATTCCTCCAGGTGCTCTGGTTTCCTCCCACAGTGCAAAGAAATGCAGTTCAGGTGAACCGGTGACTTTATGTTACACTTTGTGCCTGTGTGTGTGGCTATGCTGTGATGGAATGGTGTTCATCGAGGGTGTACCCCCCTCAGGCATGTGCCCGATGCTTCCGGGATAGGTGTCTGATCACTGACCCTGCTCCGGACAGGCGGTAATTGCAAATGGATGGGTAAATCAGTGTAATATGCTTTGGAGAAAAGTGTCAGATAAATAAATAAGTGTTACGTGCTGTAAAGTGCATGAAACTACTTTTTAACCTCAGGTGGGTGAATTCTGGAACATATAATGGGACTTTTCTTTACCTTTATGTACTCCATCTAAATTTTTGCCTAATTTATACATTCAGTGGAACAAAAAAATATCTTTTCTGTGTTTTGCCTTACCAATCCGTATGGAAACAGAAGTGTAGCTCAAAACATGTGGTTGAAACCTAACATCCATTTGTGACAATGGTCACGTGAGGCTCTACTAGGACATGAATGTTCACTGGCCCAAGCAGTGGGTAAAAACCTGGAGTAAATTCTGGACAAACTGGATTCTGTGGCTGTACTGGTTTCTGAGGGCCTATGAAACCCAGTTGGCCCAGCAGGAGACCCAGAGCAGGGAAGGTATTGAGGACACTTGCAGGCTGAGCGTTTTGTTGGAAGTACGTTGGTTCGGCACCCAGACACTGATGAGCTTGTGTTGTTCACAGGGACACAGTTCCTCAGAAAATGGAGTAAAAAAATGAACCACTCAGTGTTGCCTTGCTTGAGGAAGGGAGGAGATGGAGGAGTGGCTCTCCATCCTGCTGTGCATCACTTCTCTGTAATTAAGTGTCCTGGTAGCTCTGACAAGTTTCTCCTCATTTATTATGCAAATGAGTCCTTGCAGCAGCACCGTCCATGCAGTTCATCCCAGCTCAGCTCAGGTCCCATCGAATCCTATCACACCCTGAGTGTGCCGTGTCAGACAGGCTCTGCTTAGCTGCTCTCCCCATCGTATCCGGGCCCCCAGCAGAAAGATCCTACTCACAGGTATGATCTGAGAATCATGGGAAAGAAGCAGGGATCTCAATGCTGAGCTGTGTCTCCTAAAGTCCACCCACAAGAGCAGCTCAGCAACACTTTAACAGGAATAAAGAAAAAAAATGGTTTTAGAGCCTTTCAGCACAAACTATTGGGTTTATAGATCATTCTGTGATTAGAAGGACTTTCAAGATCTGATTTTTATATTCTTATTCTTCTTAAGTAGGCTTGAAATCATATGTTTCACACCATACTTTAGATAACTCGTATTATATAGACTGGAACTGTGTTGAAACTGGTCTAGGGTGAGCGGGACTCCAGGGCACTGTTACTCAAGTAAGGCATTCTCAGATGCATTTGGACCATCGCAGGCATTGCTTTAGTTTGAGTTCTGCCTACATCACCACATTGCCTTTGATTGAGAAGGTTTGGCCTCATGAACATATACCTCTGTTCCATTGTTGTGTGTTCTCCATGGACTTCCTCTGTTCCATTAGTGCTCCTCCTCTGATCCCTCACACTGCTCCTCCCCGCCTTTTGAACCAGACACGACACCTTTTCCTGGTGACCCTGAGGTGACCGCACCTCTTCATGCCTCTCTTTTACCGTGTTCTTCACATGTCCACCAGCTGGACACAAGACCCAAAATGATTACAGGAGTTCCAGCTGCTACACATGTAACTCATATGGTCCTGAATGGAAGCTGGATTAACAACAGCACAACACTTCAGTTTCTGTCCTCTCTTGTATATAAATGTGCCTGCTTATTTACATTTACGTTTATTTATTTAGCAGACACTTTTCTCCAAAGCGACTTCCAGTGACCCCTCCTTGAACTGCCACCTTAACATGGTAGAGGGGTTTGAGTGCCTGAATGATCTCAGGAGCGATGTTGCCTGGGGCTATATGCCCCTGGTAGGGTGTCCCATGGCAAACAGGTCCTGGATGACAGACGAGACAAAGTGCGGTTCAAAAGCCCCTTATGATGACTATTAAATCAAGGTTTTTGTTTACCCTGCCCAGTATGGAGCCACCAGGTCCCCACCCTGGAGCCAGGCCTGGGGGGGGCTCGCATGTGAGCACCTGGTGGACAGGTCTATGCCCACGGGGCCTGGCTGGGCTCAGCCCGAAGCCATGACGTGGAGCTGCTCTTCGGTGGGCTCACCACCTGCCGGAGAGACCGTAAGTGGCCGGTGCATTGTGATTTGGGCAGTGGTCGGGGGCCGAGTGCCCGGCCAACCCAAACCTCAGGTGCCAGCTCTGGTTTTTGGGACTTGGAATGTCACCTCACTGGCGGGGAAGGAGCCTGAGCTGGTGCAGGAGGTTGAGAGATACCGTCTAGATATAGTCGGGCTCACTTCCACTCACAGCTTGGGTTCTGGAACCACTCTTCTCGACCAGGGGTGGACTCTCCACTATTCTGGTGTTGCCCGGGGTGAGAGACGGCAGGCCAGTATGGGCTTGTTAATAGCCCCCCAGTTCAGCCGCCATGTGTTGGAGTCTACCCCGGTGAATGAGAGGGTCGTCTCCCTGTGCCTTCGGGTCAGGGAACTGTCTCTCACTGTCATTTGTGCTTATGCGCCTAATGGCAGTGCAGAGTACCCGGCCTTTTTAGAGTCCCTGGGGGCGTGCTGGAAAGTGCTCCCACTGTGGACTCTGTCGTTCTACTGGGGAACTTTAACGCCCACGTGGGCAGTGACAGTGAGGGGCATGATTGAGAGGAACGACCTCCTTGATCTGAACCCGAGTGGTGAGTTGTTACTGAATTTCTGTGCAAGTCACGGTTTGTCCATAACAAACACTATGTTCAAGCATAAGGGTGTCCATCAGTGCATGTGGCACCAGGACACCCTAGGTCGGAGGTCGATGATCAACTTTGTAGTCGTTTCTTCTGATCTTCGTCCATATGTCTTGGACACTCGGGTGAAGAGAGGGGCTGAGCTGTCAACTGATCACCACCTGGTGGTGAGTTGGATTCGATGGCGGGGGAAAAAGCTGGATAGACCTGGCAGGCCCAAACGCATAGTGAGGGTTTGTTGGGAACGTTTGACAGAGACCCCTGTCAGAGAGGTTTTCAACTCCAACCTCCGACAGAGCTTCAACCAGGTCTCGAGGGAGACTGGGGACATTGAGTCCGAATGGACTATGTTCCACACCTCCATTGTCGGTGCGGCAGTCCAGAGCTGCAGCCGCAAAGTCTCCGTCGCCTGCCGCAGCGGCAATCCCCGAACACGGTGGTGGACACCGGAGGTAAGGGATGCCGTCAAGCTGTAGAAGGAGTTCTATCAGGCCTGGCTGGCTCATGGGACTCCTGAGGCAGCTGACGGGTACCGGCAGGCCAAGCGGAACGCGGCTCTGGTCGTCGCCGCGGCAAAAACTTGGGCCTGGGAGGAGTTCGGCGAGGCCATAGAGGAAGACTTCTGGTCAGCCTCAAAGAGATTCTGGCAAACCGTCCGACGGCTCAGAAGGGGAAGCAGTGTTCCGCCAACACTGTTTACAGTGGAAGTGGTGCGCTGCTGACCTCAACTGAGGATGTCATCGGGCGGTGGAAGAAGTACTTTGAGGAAGCTCCCGTAGAGGAAGCTGAGGCTGGGGACTCAGAGGGGGACTCATCCATTACCCTGACTGAAGTTGCTGAGGTAGTCAAAAAACTCCTCGGTGGCAAGGCTCCGGGGGTGGATGAGATCCGCCCCGAGTTTCTCAGGTCTCTGGATGTTGTGGGGCTGTCTTGGCTGACACGCCTCTGCAGCATTGTGTGGAGTTCGGGAACGATGCCTCTGGACTGGCAGACCGGGGTGGTGATCCCTCTTTTTAAGAAGGGGGATCGGAGAGTGTGTTCCAACTATAGGGGGATCACACTCCTCAGCCTCCCTGGGAAAGTCTATGCCAGGGTACTGGAGAGGAGAATTCGACCGATAGTCGAACCTCGGATCCAGGAGGAGCAATGCCGTTTTCACCCTGGCCATGGAACACTGGACCAGCTCTATACTCTCACTAGGGTGTTGGAGGGTTCATGGGAGTTTGCCCAACCAGTCCATATGTGTTTTGTGGACCTGGAGAAGGCATTCAACCGTGTCCCTCGTGGCATCCTGTGGGAGGTACGTCGGGATTATGGGGTCCAGGGCTCGCTGCTACGGGCTGTTCGTTCCCTGTATGACCGGCGCAGGAGCTTGGTTCGCATTGCCGGCAGTAAGTCAGACCTGTTCCCGGTGCATGTTGGACTCCTCCAGGGCTGCCCTTTGTTACTGATTCTGTTCATTATTTTCATGGACAGAATTTCTAGGCGCAGCCAGGGAATGGAGGGTGTCTGTTTTGGTGGCCATAGGATCTCGTCTCTGCTTTTTGCGGACGATGTGGTCCTGTTGGCTTTATCAAATCAAGACTTACGGCGTGCACTGGAGAGGTTTGCAGCCGAATGTGAAGTGGCGGGGATGAGAATCAGCACCTCCAAATCCGAGGCCATGGTTCTCGGTCGGAAAAAGGTGGATTGCCTCCTCCAGGTTAGGGGGGAGTTGCTCCCTCAAATAGAGGAGTTTAAGTATCTCAGGGTCTTGTTCACGAGTGAGGGAAAAATGGAGCGGCAGGGTGACAGACGGATCGGTGCGGCGTCCGCAGTAGTGCGATCATTGTACCGGTCTGTTGTGGTGAAGAAGGAGCTGAGTCGTAAGGCGAAGCTCTCAATTTACTGGTCGATCTATGTTCCTACCCTCACCTATGGTCATGAACTCTGGATCATGACCGAAAGAATGAGATCGCGGATACAAGCAGCAGAAATGAGTTTCCTCCGCAGAGTGGCTGGGCGCACCCTTAGGGATAGGGTGAGGAGCTCAGTCACCCGGGAGGAGCTCGGAGTAGAGCCGCTGCTCCTCCGCATCGAGAGGAGCCAGTTGAGGTGGCTCGGGCATCTGTTCCGGATGCCTCCTGGACGCCTCCCTGGTGAGGTGTTCCGGGCATGTCCCACTGGGAGGAGGCCTCGGGGCAGACCCAGGACACGTTGGAGAGACTATGTCTCCCAGCTGTCCTGGGAATGCCTTGGAGTTTCCCCAGAGGAACTGGAGGAGGTGTGCGGGGAGAGGGAAGTCTGGGGGACTCTGCTTGGACTGCTGCCCCCGTGACCCGGCCCCGGATAAGCGGAGGAAGATGGATGGATGGACTTCCAGTGAACTTTATGTAGTGTTGTCAACCCACACACCTTATTTACCAAGGTGATTTACACTGCTAGATAGACTACTTACAAAGGATCACTCATCCATACATTAGTGTAACACACTCTCTGTCACTCACACACTATGGGTGAACCTGAACAGCATGTCTTTGGAGTGTGGGAAGAAACCAGAGCAGTCAGAGGATACCCTCGCAAACATGCAAACTCCACACACTTAATTTACTATACTTATTACTATATTTATTTCCTTTTGTCTGTACAGGTGGTCCTCAACGTCCGACATGAAAAACTTACAGGCATCCAGACTTACGACAGCTGCCCCATTAACCTCATTACATTATTTTTGAGTCCCAGTGCTTGGTCGTAATACCTACTACTGGTCACTCCATCTGCTGTACCATAACGACTGTTCATTTAAAGCCCCATATCTATTATTGTTTGTGTCTCAGTGTTTGTTTCACCAACAATGACTGTGTTTTCTTTGCAAAACTTTTCGTTTGTGAATCCCTTCAAGTTCCTTTTCATTTACAATGAATAACAAGCGAAAAAGTGAGTTTTCTGTAGAAAAGAAAAACTAAGAGAAGACAGATTTAGGAAAGAAAGTGAAAATAATAGTGCTGCGTGGAAATATAATTTTAATGCTGTACTTTTAAATATGAAGGGGGTGCTGTGGTGCAGTGGGTTGGTCCTGGTCCTGCTTTTCGGTGGGTCTGGGGTTGGAGTCCTGCTTGGGGTGCCTTACGACGGACTGGCACCCCACTGGTCCTGGGTGTGTCCCCCTCCCCCTCTGGCCTTACGCCCTGTGTGCCGGGTTAGGCTTCGGTTCTCCGTGCCCCGTATGGGGCGACCAGTTCGGACGGACGGACTTTTAAATATAAATTTAAAAAATATCATTTTAATAGTGTATATTATTTTTCTGTATTTGTACTGTTTTAACATGAATAATGTCTGAAATTAGTGAAAAATCAGCAAAGTTCTGTTATACACTGTAGAATTAATGCATGTTGATTCATTATACACACACTTATGGTCCATATAATACAGTACGGGGGAGTGTAGTTATAAGCAAAGTCGACTCAGAATGTAACCCTGGGGAAGTTGAGGAGCCCCTGTAATTAATTCTGTCAGCCTTGTGCCCTGTGTTGCAGGGTTCACTGCGACCCCACTTGGGACAAGTGGTTTCAGACAAACTTCTGCTCTGGAATTAATAAATTCATTCATTTGTAAGTATGTTCATTCATTCATTCATTCGCTCGCTTACTCACTATCTCATTGTTAGTGTGACAGTGGGTTTCTCACCATAGCCATGGTGTTGCTGTCAGTGCAGGTGAGCAGTGTATAGGTGCCCTGTAGAATCAGTTGTGATGCTGTGACCTCATGTGTCTCACCAGCGCAGTGTCCCCTTGGCGTTCGGTTGTCTTCACAGTCCCCACTATGTCTCGCTGAGGTCCTGCACTGAGGATGATGGGATAGAGTTGATGTCTTTCAACAGCAGTGGTGGTTATATTTTGAACCTTTTTTCGAGGAAGCTGTGAGCCCTGTGGACAAAAGTTAAAACTGGGATAAAGTGGCAGGGAAACAATTGTCTTCAACATCTTTTATGGAGCTTTAAAGGTCACTGTTGGCCTTCTGGGATGTCCCCGTATGGAAATGTGCTGAATTGCAGTTAAACAGTCGGGCCGCTCCAGTGAAATGGACCAGTGACCTTTACGCTGCTGCTTCTTGCTTTGGCAGCAAAACAGACACAGCAGGCAAAGGATACATGGTGGGACGGGACTGGATAGGACGGGATGGCAGAGTGTTCTCCAGTCATCTTGCACAAGTAGCTCTACAGCTTGGTTAATGCTGTGGCTCTGCCCTCATCACTACTTTTGTGTTATTACTCTGCTGCTTCTCTCTTACTTCATACAGAGGCCCCCTCCCTGAGTGTTCTGCTGCAGGACTACCAGGAGCACCTTTCAATCTGGGGTGCTATGTTTTGCCCAATGATCTCTGCCTGCCCCCTCTTTCTGAGAGCAGAAACTCCTGTCAGTTGGCACATTGTGGTTTCACCTAGTTTCGGCACTGACACTAAAAGGGACTGCTCATTGGACTGGTCCCTGAACTGCTCATCGGACTGGTCCCTGGACTGCTCATTGGACTGGCCTTTGGACTGCTCAATGGACTGGCCATTGGACTGCTCAATGGGCTGGTCCCTGGACTGCTCAGTGGACTGGTCTCTGAACTGCTCATTGGACTGGTCCCTGGACTGCTCATTAGACTGGTCTCTGGACTGGTCCTTGGACTGCTCATTGGACTGGTCCCTGGACTGCTCATTGGACTGGCCTTTGGACTGCTCAATGGACTGGCCATTGGACTGCTCAATGGGCTGGTCCCTGGACTGCTCATTGGACTGGTCCTTGGACTGCTCATTGGACTGGTCCCTGGATGACCCAATGGACTGGTCACTGGACTGCTCATTGTACTGGTCTCTGGATTGCTCATTGGACTAGCCATTGGTCTGCTCATTGGACTGGCCTTTGGACTGCTCAATGGACTGGCCATTGGACTGCTCAATGGGCTGGTCCCTGGACTGCTCATTGATGCCTGTGATCACATGACTCCTTTCCATTCAATTTATTTTTATAGGACTTTCTTATCACACAGTGACACAGAGTGCTGAACAAAGACATAAGACAAATAAACAAATGAGACAGCTGACTATATACTAGAGTAACTCTACATACTAGAGACTCCAGATTGTTGGATGGATGAGTTTCTGCTGGATGATCAATACGCCAACTCACTCACCCCTGGTTTGAACCTGTGCAATAATGGTGTGTGCCTTCCTTTTGGTTAGTGTTGAGGCACACAAACAGGCCTTACACACAATTCTTGCACACGTTAAAACAATAGGGAGATCGCTTAAACAAGCCCTTTGTTCCCAAACCCGCATTTGGAAGTGCACACTTATGGCTATTCCTTGATCCGATGCTTTTCTCCAAAGGGATTCACAGTAAGTGTTCATTAGTGTCTGCTGAGAGCGTAGGGTTTAGAGCTGTTGCTTATGCCTCACAGTATGGGGTGTGGTGGCACAGCAGGCTTGGCTGGGTCCCACTCTCTGGCGAGTGTGGGGTTTGCGTCCACCTTGGGGTGCTTTGTGATGCGCTGACGTCCTGTCCTGGGTGTGTCCCCTCCCCCTCCAGCCTTGCACCCTGTGTTGCCAGGTTAGGTTTTGGCTTGCTGCAACCCTGCCTGGGACAAGCAGTTTCAGACTCTCTGTGTGTGGGTGTGTGTATATATACGCATGAACATATTTATCCATCAGAGTGTTGTGGGATCAAATCTCACCTACTGCTGTAATAGCCTTGAGTAAGGTACTTACCTAAAATTGCCCATCCATGTAAATAATTGGAGGTAACTTAAGACTGTAAGTTCCTTTGGAATAAATGTCACCTAAATTAATATATATACAGTACTGTGCAAAAGTCTTAGGCACTTAGATGTTTTGCAAAGTTATTTGTTTTAGACAGTTATTTAATATCTTCTGCATTAGCGTCAATGGAAAAGAGCATATTTTAGATTTCCAAGCATTCCTTTAGCAAAAGTTACAGTATTACAGTAAGAGTTTTGCATGTTGTTAAAGAAAGAAAGTACACACACACACAGTCTGCAACCACTTATCCTAAATAGGGTCGCAACAAACCAGAGCCTAACCCAGCAAGACGGCGCAAGGTTGGAGGTGGAGGGGACACACCCCAGGCAGGACACCAATCCATCGCAAGGCACCCCAAGCAGTACTCGAACCCCAGACTCACCAGAGAGCGGGACCCGGCCAAGCCCGCAGTGACCCCGCTCAGGACAAGCGGTTGTTGACGATGGATGGTCACTAAGCTTTATAGGAAGTTTATTAATTAAGAGCATTTTTTTTGGAAGCATTCTTTTACACACACATATATATATATACACACACCTCTGTTCCTCTCTTGGAGGGGTGTGGTGGTGCAGCGGGCTTGGCTGGGTCCTGCTCTCTGGTGGGTCTAGGGTTCGAGTGTGTGTGTGTGTGTGTGTGTGTGTGTGTGTGTGTGTGTGTGTGTTCCCCTGTTGACTTGCCTTGAAAACTATGTGAGTGGTTGCTATGGGTCAGGTTTGACTCGGCACCTTGCATATTTATATATACACTGTCAGAAACTTGTGTCTGTGATGACTTACAATAAAGTGACGTATGCAACAGAACAACATAAGATACACACTCAGGGCAGTTTAGAGTGATTATTGCACTTGAAGCACATGTTGTTTGACTGTGGAAGGAAACTCAAACACAAAGAAAACATACAAAATCCATACAGACTGAGAGGTCATTGAACCCACTTCCGATGATGCCATCCAAGGCACCTATATCACCCATCGGTGACATTTATTCATTTAGTGACTCTTAATGTTCAGCTACTTACACTGATTTTCCTGTTGTATAGCAGGGTAATTTTTACTGTATCACTTGAGGATAAATACTTTGATCAGGTTCTGCAGCAGGAGGTGGGATTTGAACCTGCAATCATTGGTTGGTGCTCTAACCACTACACCATCTTGCTGTCAGAATGGGAACTTGAGCAGACCTTCACTGTACTGCACTCTTAGACAATTAAGAGACATATATGGGAACTTACATTGTCAAATGACTTATCTATAATAATATCCAAAAAATTCACAGTTCGAACAGGCACATTTTGCTTTAATGCATACGGCATGTGAAAAGGGTGTGCACGTGTGTGTGTGTGTGTGTGTCTAGTCAGTGGAAACAGCGGCTGTGTCAACAAACAGCAGGCTGAGTTACCATAGTAACATCGCGATAAGGGCATACATTTAGGCTAATTGCTAGCATTTGGTAATTTTATTACCAGAAATGATGTCCATATTACATTGGGACTAGTACATAAAGGGTAACACTAAACATAATGAAACACAACACAGAAATAATAGTCGTCAAATAAGGATGTTAACTTAGTTTAGATGAGCAGAAATGTCGTAAGGAGCCGCTGGAATATGTAACATGGAATCTATATCATACAGAGCCCATAAAAAGGCTTTTCCATAATTAAATTGATAGTGGTGTTTAATAGCACAGACTTTGAGGAGACACGATCAACATAGATGAGTGAAACTGAGAGCAGCTCAGGGTTAAAAAGCATGTGCTGGTTAGGGCTGTTTGGTATCATGGGACCTCATGGGGTGTCATGGGGTATCATGTTGTATCATGGGGTATCATGTCATTCTGAGTGAAAATCTCTTGGCAACCCAAACAGACAGACACACACACACACACAAACACAGAGAAAGCACACTGCCGACCTTATTAGCCGCTGTCATGATCCCTCTTGCTCTGGTGTGTGTTCAGGAAGGGCTCATGTTGCTCCCCTTGTTTATGACCCCACATGGTTCTCTGGGATGCGATGCGACACACTTTGCTGTCTCTTTCAATATGTTTCTTATTTCCCACTGATATATTGTGTCCCCCCCGTGTGCTCCTTTTATACATTTACAGTGGATAATTGAAACGTGGTTCTGAAGGAAATGGTTCTGTGCAGAGAATGTTAACGGTTCACTGAACGGTCAAATAACAGAGTGCTGTGTGATGAAAAATTGTTACATCAGCTTGTGGAAATATATTCCCTCTTTTCCACACATGGGGCTCATAAGTTCAGTACAACGGCATTTCTACCTGTTATGTTTTAGCTCCATAACCGTGCTGCCTGTGATGCTGACAAAGACACAGCGGACAGTTGAACGACACACATGTGCACTCAAACCCACACACTGCGGGTGATTCCCAACAGTGCAACTCCCATCCCTGGCTGTCGGTTTGGAGTGTCAATCAAGTACATTTTACATTTATTCATTTAGCAGACGCTTTTCTCCAACGTGACGTATATCTCAGAGAATTAATTAACAGAGTAGTAAATACAGAAAAAAAAAAAATGCTCTTGGGAACATTTCTGTATTACTATGTTTACCACCCAGCAGAGTGTGGTGGTGTGGTGGGTTTGGCTGGGTCTCGGGTTCAAGCCCTGCTTGGGGTGCCTTGTGATGGACTGGTGTCCTGTCCTGGGTGTGTCCGCTCTCCCTCCAGTTATATGCCCTGTGTTGCGGGGCTAGGCTCCGGCTTGCCGCAACCCTGCTCGGGACGAGTGGTTTCAGCTGGTTTGTGTATGTTCGCAAGCTTCTGCTCAGCATAGGCAGTCCAGGTGCTGCTGTATTGACAGTCTCGGCCACTCAAAGCCATCAATCTAAAATCACAGCACATTTCTTATAGAAAAGCTATTATTGTTTCCTTTAGCTGATCATTTTCTCCCAGTTGGCTGATGGTGTTAAGCTACTTATCACTATTCACCTGTTTATACTGCTGCGTAAATTTAACTGCAGCAGTTCAGTGTAAGTATTTTGATTGGAAGTGTATTGATCAGGAGGTGGGATCTGATCCTTGCTCCTTTGGGTCCACTGGCAGGAGCTCTAACCGCTACGGTCCCTGAGTAGCGTGAATTAAGAGCCTCTTCCTGGGCTCCATCTGTCCAGATGGGTATTTTCCCAGTCCAGCTACTCATTTCCAGCCCCCTGTCTTTCACTGCCCTCCATCGCTCAGAGCAGCACCTGTCTACCTCCAGCGATCGGCCTTTCTGGAAAACTATCATTTATTCTGCTGAAAACCACACAGCCACTGACAAAATGGGTGAGGAGGCCCTCGCTGCTGGAGCACCACCCATAGGAACCTGAGGAATGCACATCGCTGTGTTGTGCTCATCTGTACACTCAATGTTCTGCCCCAGGCGAAGGACGTAGCCCACATCTGCTCTCTGATCCAGGCTTTAGGGGTCAGTCTCCATGTGGGCTCTGGGTTTCAGCTTACTGAGCATCTCAGAAAAATAAAACCCAGAGAAATGGAAACAAACAAACCTTTAAAAATGTTGCGCAGCCCCAACCCCTTGCATTTTTCCCAATTTCAACATTTCTCAGATACACAGCTTTTGGTGGTCAGTGGTCAGGAACGTCACTGTGTTTTGGCCAACGGGAGGCTGCAGACGGGCACCTTTACTCTGTAGGGAGCTTGACCCAAACAGCTTCTGGTGGAGTTGTAAGACTCATGTCTGATTTATCCTTCTACGTTCACTGTGCCGCACAGCCACAAAAGTTTCAGTGGAAGCAGCTGGAGAAAAGCAGGTGTGAGGAATCCTCTCCAGGATGCGTCCGAATGAGCCCAGTGGAGCCAATGACAGACTGAATGTTCCTCAGTTTGAATCCTGAACCACAAACTCTGGAGAGTAACATGTTTATTGTTCATACTTTTTCTACTGACGTGAGGTTCTTACAGTGTTTTACCCATTTATATAGTAGGATAATTTTTACTGTAACAATTCACGGTCAGTACCTTAATCAAGAGCACTGCAGCAGGAGGTGGGACTTGAATCTGTGACCTGTGTTCTCACTGATTTGCGGTCCAATAATGAATCTTTAACGTACTGTAGATCTGCTTCCTCGTGCTGAATTACTGGCAGTACTATTATGTGCACCTAGAACAGGCCCGTGTGTGTGTGGTGTGTCGACCGCATCCACTGTGTGTCACAACACCGAATGGGATCCTCCTGGTCCTCATTTACTGTTGCTGTGTGACCAGGTGCTGCTGTCTAAGCTCTGTTTATAGTGGCTCCGGTCGGTGGGAGGTTCAGTTATAACATTAGGGCTATCGTCATTAGGTGGCAGGTTCATAGCCCCAGTAGTGCTAATGACATCATCACTTGGGCTTACAATTAAGTCCATTACAGGATAGTCACATAAACACACACACACAGACACTAAGTGCAATTTAAAGTCACTAGTTCATTGGTCCTCCATGTCTTTGGACTGTGAGAGGAAACCAGAGCACCTGAAGGAAACCCACACAGACAAAGGGAGAACATGGACACTCAACACAGACCAAACAGGGATTAAACCCATGTTCTGTCACACAACCCAGGTGCTATGAGGTGGCAGCACTACTCATTGCACCACTGTGCCACCCTTTTACCCATTTGTACAGCAGGGTAATTTTTATTGTATAAAGTCAGGGTGAGATATCTTAATCAACAGTACCATAGCAAGAGGTGGGATTCGAACCTGAGTCCATCAACTCTGATAGATAGATAGATAGATAGATAGATAGATAGATAGATAGATAGATAGATAGTAGAAATAGCAGTGCTTTTGCAGTAAGAGATCAGTAGCGCTGTGCTGAAGATACTCCCCAAGGGTAAAAACAACACAGGGGTAAATCTGCCCACAGACACCACCAAGTACTAGTTTGGAATATTTTGCGATGCTCTTGTAAACATATGCTGTTCAGTTATGATCCCTGATGGCTCCGAATTTTTCCCCGCAGCAGCCAGAGTTCTCTTGCTAAATGGAGCTAAGCTCTATGCTTCTATTTATTGCAGCTGGTACCTTTGTCCAGTAGGGAGCAGTATTTTCCCTGCACAGAAAAAGACAACATCTGTGTGGTGGGAGGTTGTGTCTATAAACAGAAGCCCTGTAAACCACTGCTGTCATGACAGATTAAATATTAAAGACTAGGTGTGCTCTGCGGAGTTGTGGCAAACAGCTGCCCTTTTGGTTACAACTTTCCCGGTGAAAAATGGCAGCCATGAATCAGCGGCACACAGGTGGCAGCTCCGCTCACATCTTGCTGTAAATCTGTTTTAACGGTACTGAGGAACGGTCCAGTGCGAGTGCCGGGATGCTGTTTTAACTGTTGTTAAGATGCTGCAGAGCACTCCCTTCCCATGCAGAGCCTTAATCAGACATCCTGGGATGGAGCACCGCTGCACACACATTTAACTGTGGACCCCATCACGACCCCACATAGTGGAAACGTGCAGCCAGGGGAGGATGAGCAGATCCAGATCTCTGTCCAGGCTGTGTGCAGGGCGGCCCAGAGAAGAGCCACAAGCCGTGAAAAACCAGAGGTACAGCAAGTAGTGCTGTTGTCTCACAGCACCTGGGTGGTGCGAGAGGATGTGTGTTTGATCCCTGCTCAGTCAGTGCGGAGTCTGCATGTTCTTCCCCTGCCTGTCTGGGTTTTCTTCCCACAGTGCAAAGACATGCTGTTCAGGTTCACCCATAATGTGAATGACAGAGAGAATGTGTTCCACTGATGTATGGATGAGTGACCCAGTGTAAGTTATGTATGTAGCAGTGTAAGTCACTGTGGGGAATAAGGTGTGTGGGCTGATAACACTGAGGGGTCTGGTGGGGCAATGGGTTTGACCAGGTCCTGCTCTCTGGCTGGCCTGGTGTTCAAGTCCTGCTTGGGGTGCCTTGCGGTGGACTGGTGTCCTGTCCTAGGTGTGTTCCCTCCCCCTCCTGCCTTGTGCCCTGTGTTGCTGGGCTAGGCTCCAGCTCACTGCAACCCTGCTCGGGACATGTGGTTGTAGACATTGCGTGTGTGTGCGTGTGTGTGTGTGTGTGTGTGAGTGGCTGTCTGATGATGGACTAGTTTACTCCCCTCAGAGACCTAATGACCAGTGATTCCAGAATAGGCTTTGGTTCATTGTAACCCTGTTCAGCAGAAGTGGTTATTGAAACTGAGTGGATGGATGGTTAGTCTGTGCTAATTTTAAAGGAAAAATAGATTTTTTTAAGTACAATCACCTGTGCAAATGTGATCCATGTCATTGAATGTATTCAAAAAGCTTTGTCAACAGTTTTTTTTAAGTCTGTATTTGGAAGAAAAAAAAGTATATTGTTTCTTTTCATTTCAGTATATTGTCTAACTTTTTTATTCTTCTGCTACTCAGATAAATACAGAAATTAAAGATTTACTGTTTTTCCTTCCTGTTTTTTCTTCTTTGCCCCATCACCGCTGCTGCTGATGATGGTGTCAGGACCCCCCGCAGAGCCTACATTCTGGGTCTCTAGAGTAACAATGAGTTATCCACAGAAATCTTATTCATGAAGAGTCTAGCAAACGTAAAATAAATGTTTTAGAAAATAATATCTACGGTGTATGTGGACTCACTTGAGGAAGACAAAGTCTACATGTTACATGAAAGTAAAGAAATAAGGAAATGAAAGCACAGCTCGCCTCTCCGCCTCTCACAGCCGCTTGGAGCAGTTTACGAATGTTTCTCAGTTTATTGCACTGGGCAGAATGCTGCAGCCAGACTGGATGTGTCAAACCATATTAACAACAAGTGGTATTAAGAGTCTTGGACGAATGTGTGAGAAGTCACATTTTGTGAAACAGAATAACAGGGAAAGAGCGTATAACTAATTATAATTATTTACTGTAATTATGAATAATGTAATGTGATGTCACTCAGCCCCCCTATAGTGTAGCATTGAACCCTAGAAAAAGTTTCCCAACGTTTTCCCTTCATCTCCACGGCAGCCCTGGCTCCTACCAGGCCCCTGACTCAGGGCCCTCGGACGGAGACCTCCCAGCCCGGAGCATTTAGATGTGCGAGAACCCGAATTCCTCCCTCCTGTCATTCTGATGACGTGTTTGGCAGCTGGACCAGAAGGAAAACAAAACCGTGGCACAACCGTCACGCAAGTGGATCGCTGTGATTTCAGCTGACAGGCAGAGAGGCCCTTTAACATCATCCGGAATGGAGCGTGGCTGAGCAGACAGTGCTATGTTGTGCTGTAACTGAAAAAAAAAGACCAACAAATGCCAAAAACTGCATGATGCCAACATGCTCCTATTATCGTTGCATTTATTTACTGTGAAATCCAATTTCCTCCTTCATACTAATACTTAATACTCCTATGATCTTATTTACATTTGAGCTTTCAGGGTGATCATTCAGGCCTCCTATAGACATAATTTAGGTATTACTTTTCTACTTTAAGACATCTGTAAGGACAACTCACTGCAAATAGAGAAACACACATTGTCATGCATTTCTATTTTCATATAAAAGACTGTGCATGTGATTAATATGCAGTTAAGCCAGACTGTGGTGCAGCTCAACCAGACTGCGGGTGTGGTTCAGCCCAGCAGTGAATGTGGTTCATTGGTCAACCACTCATTTCTCTTTTCTGTTTTTAATGTAGCATATTTTTAATGCTTATCTGTGTTTAAATACAGCCATTTTCTGCAGACAACACCTGTGCTGTACTTTAAGACTTTTATCAATTACAAGAAAAAGTAGTGAAAAAAATATCAGAATTTTTTAAAAGTATTTTTTCGATCTGGTGATGAGGAGGAAATGGCCCGCAGCTCAGGCTGTTTGTTTGATTGACACACGGAAGTGATGCCTTCAGCTGAGGAGGTGGCAGCTTTTTCGGCAGTTACCGTGGCGAAGAAGGGAGACGTCCCTCTGGACCCTGGTATGGGGATAAAGGGATTACATGCAAAGGGGAAGAAGAAGAGTGTGTGTCAACACCACTTAGGCGTCCTATTGAACCATTCAAAAGATTGTGTTTAATGATGCAGCCTGAACAATTAATCAAGAGGCATGTTAGAATCCCAAATGGAAAGGACAAGATTTATGCAAATGAGGTCATTAACATGCGGGTTTGCATTCAGTCCTTGAATTAAGAACTTATTAATGGCCCTGGCACTCTACTTGGCCTGTAGTTTCATTAATAGAAATTAGGAAATGATAATAACTTGAAAGCCATATTTATTTTCCATAGAGATAGAACTTTTTTTCTGGGAAGGGAGATTGCCAGAAGCTATTCAGAAACTCGGAGACACAGTTTAAGGTTCCTAATTCCGCCTCTGAAGACTTTGCTGAAGCAACAATCTCTCAATAGTAACTTGATCAATAGGAATTCTTAAATAGCGTTGATGGGCTTGAATGAATAATTTTCACTTCTAAACTAGACGATGTTACATAAATCTGGACTGAAAGGAAAGTTTGTGGATTTTGTGGATGTTTAAGGAGTATGTGGATATTCTAAAAAAAAGGCAGACATCCAAAGTGGATCCGGGGATCTCACTGCTGCTTCGATTTCTCTGTCTGTTGTGATGAGATCATGATATTGTCAGCTGGGACTCGGTCTTCTCTATGTCCCACTTGTCTGCTTCACACATTGTCCCTATTTCTTACTTTTAATTCTACCCACTTCGGAAAAAATACGATACAATTCCGCACTTCCTTATGGTCTCTGGGATGAAATCTGGTGATCATAACCACAGTCAAGAGGCTGTTATTTTGTGAGAGTATTTACACCTAGAAGGCTGCATCGGTGAACCATGCAAGGCTGTTCTGGAGGGAATGGGTTTGAAAGGAAGGGGCATCATTTGCCTAGGGCACTTTTTCTCACTTGTAATCAAAGCAAATCGTCCAGCATGACCAAAGCCAGGTGGCTGCGGCGACTACCACCCTCACCAAACATCCAATATAAGAAGAAAAGTTAAGCACCTCAGAGGCTAAAACAGCCATGGAATTCGACGGTGTCAGTTGTATTTATTTTTATTTATTTATCAGACACTTTTCTCCAAATTGACTTCCAAGCGACTCTATGTAGTGTTATGAGCCCACATACCTTATTCATCAAGGTGACTTACACTGCTAGATACACTGCTTGAAATGGGTCGGTCATTCATCCATACATCAGTGGAGCACACTCTCTCTGTCACTCACACACTATGGCTGAACCTGAACAGCATATCTTTGGCAGTGTGGGAGGAAACCAGAGCACCCAGAGGAAACTCACACAGACACAGTGGGAACACGCAAACTCCACACAGACTGAGCAGGGATCAATCCACCTCCTCTCACACCACCTACGTGCTGTGAGACAGTACTACTTGCTGTACCGCCATGCCACCAAGGTGGTAAATATATTTACATTTCATTTATCTGACACTTTTCTCCAAAGCAACTTACAATTATTGGCCCATACGTACTATACAGCTGGATAATTTTACTAAAGCAAGATAGGGGGAAATACATTACTCAAGGGTAATGTAGCTAGGATTCAGACCTACAACCTCTGGGTCCAAAGGCAGCAACTCTAGCAGTAGATTGCCAGCACACTCTCCTGTGGAGTCACGGAGCGCTTGTGCAGAGAACTAACCTCAAAACCGACAAAACGTCATATGAGCTGAGCTGCACCTGTGTAACTTCAGTCCCTTTTTGGGATGTCCAGATATCATCATTTGCAGTGTAATACTGAGAAAATTACAGCACCCAGGGTCTTTTTTTTTTTTTTTTTTAACAGGAAAGTTGGTCAGCAATGTGATCTCCACATTTGTGAGGGCAACCAAACACAATGGCAAAGCAGATGTGTACTTTCCAAATACTGTCCTTCCACATTATCAGCAATCAGTCTTTTATCACTGTTATTATTCCACCTCTTGGCTGATACTGTTTTGCAATGTTACACACACACTTTCAGAACCATTTGTCCCATACAGGGTCACAGGGAACCAGAGCCTACCCGGTAACACAGGGCATAAGGCCAGAGGGGGAGGGGACACACCCAGGACAGGACGCCAGTCCGTCGCAAGGCACCCCAAGCAGGACTCGAACCCCAGACCCACTGGGGAGCAGGACCCGGTCCAACCCACTGCGCCACCACACCCCCTGCAATGTTACCCGTTTAAGCAATTGGATTTTACATGGGAAATTTGAGTCGAAAACCAATTTCAAGGGCACAACAGCAAGGCTACTTCCAGAACTCGAACCGTAGACATTCATGTTACAAATCTGTATTGCTATGCTTTCACCTAGTTTTTTTCTATTTTTAACATTCTATCAATTTAATGAATTACTGAATATTTTAATCCTTCCCTCTAGAAACAGATCGTAGACTGTCCTGTAAAACAAGCTTCCGAGGTCTTGCTCGGACCAGCTTTGGACATCTGTTGGTTGTGATCATTGATGGTCAAATGTTTTTTTAAGTCCAAACATCCGTCAATATACAAACTGCGTGTTTTACCTTTTCCCATCTCACGCATCTGTTACTTGAAGTCTACTGTGTTTGCCAGTTTTCTTTTTCATTTCTTCCTGTTGTCCAAAATCTGTTTGCAGAATGTGTTGGATTTGTCCCCATATTATTTAGTACTGTAGATTGTAGCTGTTCTTCTTTAAAATGGTACAGAAATCTGCCAGCAGCATTATCTTGACAGGTCTTTGTCCTGTTCCAGAATGTGCTAGAATTTGCCGGAATGCGCCATTAGTCAATCTAACTATCAGAAAATGTTCTTCTTCTTGGTTTCTTTCACTTCCATGGGAAAAAGAGTGATCTAAATACAGACTGAAGTGTATTTAGTTGTGTATGGGTGGAACCGTTGCTGAGGAGTCTAGTGAAGAGCTACGCTTCCTGTGGCCACAAACTAGACAGCAGGGTTACATAAGGAGTAAGTGCATTGCTGCATTCTTTTTATATTTATTTGTCCTTCCATTTTCATGTGGGATTTCGACAGCTCATACAAGTGCCGAGAGGTTGCATGCTGCTCTACGTGAAGCCGATTTGCGAAGTGTACTGCATGTCAACTGTAAGCTGTTTATAAAAACGCACGAGTAGCAGGTTTCCGACAATCACTTTGTGGCAGAAACAAACCTGGCCAACCCCACCGTCTGCCTTGACTCATAGCCGCATTGCTGTGGGCTTGAGAGATGGATGTGAGCACTAGGTGCAGCCAACACAGAGATGGAGCACTTTAAGATTGACTGGAGAGTGACATTTTTCTTTTGGGGGAGAGAGTCTAAGAGAACACAGCTTTCATAAACCAAATATTTAATTTTTTTAATCTCAGTAGCTTGGATTTTATAGTCAGTTGTTGGAAGCTTTGTATTAAACTGTGTTTGTGACCTTTGATTTACATTGAGCCAACACTTTCCTCCAAAGCAACTTACAATGTTAAGGTTGCAGTTACTTAACTATTTAAACAGCAGGGTAATTTCACTGGAGGGTTAAGGTAAACACTTTACTTAATGGTATTACAACTGGAGGTAGGGAATCAAACCTGCAATCTTTGGAGCCAAGGGCAGCAGTACTAACCACTATGCTCCCAACTTTCCAGTTTGTACTAGCTGTTGGTTCGTATGGAAAATACCATTTTAGTTTAGTTAGTTAGAGGGGCCTTGGTGGTGCGGTGGCACGGTGGGCTTGCTGCTCTCTGGGGGGTCTGGGGTTTGAGTCCAGGGTTGTTATTGAATAATTTTGTGAAGGACGAACGAAATTTAGCATAAATTTACCTACTGCTACTCCGCACCTAGTCACTCTTTGAAAATAACACCCTGGATTGTCACACACTTAGGTGAATAACCATCACACAGAAAATGTATTGCTCCTGGACCCTACACACTACTTATGTTTTTGCTGTCTTATTTTACCCAGCTACAGTCTGTCTGAAGGTTATGCTGATGGCCGCCAATCCCACGCAAGCGTGGGCCCTTCCGATTCATGCCGCTGCCCATCTGCTTGTTTGTCCTGCTGTCACATGTTGTACGAATGCCATTCATCCCTTCACTGGCAACTTACAAGCCCCGCCCCCCCAAGTGAAAACTGCTTATGCTGTTATGACAGTATTGCAGTTTAAAAAAATCTTAAAACTGATTTAAAATTCTGAGAATTATAAAAAAAAAAAAGAACCTAACAAGCTAATTAATTATGAGTAAATGGTCATTCACAAATTAAGTTTTTAAATTGCTTTTTCTAGCCACAACAGCAAACAATAATCTGAAAAATCTGTCCAGTTAGTTACTTTTTAAATGAATATTACAGTCTAACCTTCACAGCATCACAGCAAAATATGAGACAGATAAGTGAGGTACAAAAATGTGACTCATGGTTAAAAAATATTCCTATATTTTACCACAAATATAAAATTTTATCTGTTGCAAACCCGGCTTCAGTGCCTCAAAGTGGCGCAACAGTGGCAATGACTGTCTGGTAGCTATGGCGGTTGGATATACTCTGTATATCCTGGCAAGTTCAACCATGCCGCATTGGTACCGGACTATCGGTCATGCAGGTGGATCGCCTTTGCAGAAGCGGGCGTATGGTCCATCCTGTAGAGGCTGGAAGCTAGCTAAACTGAAGAGGTGCAATGGCCTGCCCGCCTAGCCAGCGGGGTGGCGTCATTTTCTGGCTAAAACAGCACGAAGAAATGGGCCTCAGTACCCTGCACGTCAATCGGACCGTGCCACGGCGGCGGTACGCCATCCGAGCGACGAGAGGCCGCTAAGAATCTCAGGTTCCAAGAAGCCGCCGCGGAACAGGACTAACCTTGCCATTTGCACCTACAACTGCAGGTCTTTGGCAAGGGGGAACGGATTGAACCACCTGATGGAGGAGAAGATGAAGATCAGATGCGACGTGTTGGGTCTGTGCGAGACTCGGCAGAAGAAGGAGATGAGTGCGAGGTGGGAAGATGGATGCGCTGTAAGACTAGGAAAAGCGGATGGTAGCAGATCAGTTGGGGGTGTCGGGTTCATCATAAGCAAAGAATGGACTACGAAGATCGCCTCATGCCATTTTGTGTCATCGCGTATCGGAGTGCTCAACGTGAACCTCTCGGGAAAGGCCACCCTTAAGATCATCCAGACCTACGCTCCCACCAGTGCCAGCGACGACGATGAAGTGGAAGAGTTCTATCGCCAGCTAGACATGGTGCTAGCTCGGAAATCCACTTACTTATGGGAGACTTCAATGCAAAGGTCGGAAAAGGGAGGCAAGGTGAAAGGTATGTTGGAAAGTTTGGAACTGGAGAAAGAAATGAAAGAGGGGAACGTTTGGTCACTATGGTAGAGGCAAGAAAAATCTACATCGGGAACAGCCTGTTCAAGAAGAACAGCGAGAAAAGATGGACCTGGATAGCCCCTAACGCTGCACATCGCAATGAGATCGACTACATCCTGGTCGACAAGCGGCGCATTCTGCAAGACGTCTCTGTCGTAACGCCATTCAACACCGGCAGCGATCACCGCCTGCTCAGGGCCAAGATCGTCATCGACAGGACAAAGGAGAAGAAGACACTGCATCTGACGTCGAGGGAAGAACGTGTGAAGGTCTACGATGGAAAGCGACTGCAGGAAGCGATGGAGAGGAAATCCTGGTGCCGAATTGACGGAATTGACGATGATTATGACTCACTGATCGAGAAACTGAAGGAATGCTTGAGGGAGGCAAAGGAGGCGGGCCCAAGGGAGCAGAAGGGAAGAATCTCGGAAGAAACCAAAAAACTTCTCGAGAAGAGAAAGAACATGAAGAGGACTGCGGAAGATCACCTTGAATATTCCATTCTCAGCAGGGTGATACGACTGCAGCTGAAGAGAGACTTCGAAAAATACCGGATGGAAAAGCTCCTGAAGGCCGCCAAGGAAAGGAAGAGCCTCAAGAAATGTGAAAGGGGGATGGCACTCTATAAATCGGAAGTGACGAAGCTGAAGAACTTGGATGGTGCTACAGCCGATGAAAGAGGCGAGGTGGTAAAGATCTGTAAAGACTTTTACACTAAGCTTTTCAAATCTGCTGTGAAGATTGAACCACCACCGTCACTTCAAAGGAAGGAGAATGTGCCCCCCATTCTCGTAAGTGAGGTTGAAAGGGCCGTCAATTTGATGAAGAGGGAAAAAGCACCGGGGAAAGATGGCATAACATCTGAAATGCTGAAGTTGGGCGGAGAACAGCTCTGGAAAATCCTCGCTGAATGGTTCAGTCACTATCTGAACACGTGCAAGATACCATCGCAGTGGAAAGAGTCGAGAACCATCCTGCTGTATAAGAAGGGAGATAGAGAAGACCTGAAGAACTATTGTCCCATATGCCTCTTGTCCCACATCTACAAGCTGTTCAGGAAGATAATCCTAACACGATTATCAGAACACTTGGATGGACAACAACCAAGGGAACAAGCAGGCTTCCGAAGAACCTACAGCACGATGGATCACATCTTCACTCTGACCCAATTGCTGGAGCGAGCGAAAGAGTACAGGCTGCCACTATGCGTCGCGTTCGTGGACTACGAGAAGGCCTTCGACAGCGTCGAGATCAACGCAGTGCTAAAGTCGTTGGAGATGCAAGGAGTCGAGGCGCAATACATCGAACTCCTACGGGAGGCGAATTCCGGATGTACCACCGACATCGCTCTGCTGTCGTCGCCGATTAGAATACCAGTCGAGAAGGGCGTCAAACAAGGAGACACCATCTCTCCGAAGCTCTTCACCACATGTCTCAAGCAGATCTTCAGAGACATCGACTGGAAGGGCGGCGTAAACATCAACGGCGAGCTACTGACCCACCTCCGTTTCGCTGACGATATCGTCCTCGTCGCCGAAACCACAGATCTACTTCAGACCATGCTAACCGAGCTAGACATCAGAAGCTCGAGAGTAGGCCTCAAAATGAACCGCATGAAGACCAAGTTCATGCGGTCAGATTACGCAACAAGGGGCCGAATAGTGGTTCAAGGCGATGAAATAGAGGAGGTGGAGGAATACGTCTACCTTGCACAAGAAGTAAATATGCGTCGAGACATGGAGAAGGAAATCTCGCGGAGAATAAGGGCCGGATGGAAAGCGTTCAACTCCATCAAGGATGTGCTCAAAGGAAAGTTGGATAAGACCACCCGCGCGAACCTCTTCAATGGCACAGTTTTACCTGCAATGTTATACGGCAGTGAAACTTGGGCCACCACGAAGAGAGAAGAGCAAAGGTTGGTAACTGCTCAAAGGGCGATGGAGAGATCTATGCTGGGAATATCACTAAGAGAACATATCCAGAGTGAGACGATCAGAGAGAAATCCGGCGTGAGGGACGTCATCAACGAGTACGAGAAGCAAAAGTTGAGATGGGCCGGACACGTTGCTCGGTTCACCGACAATCGGTGGACTCGCGCAATTGTCGAGTGGTATCCGCGTGAGCGAAAAAGGCCACGCGGAAGGCCTCCAAAACGACGGATTGACGACATAAGAAAAACGTTTGGAGCTACGTGGATGAGGAAGGCGCGATCCAGAGAGGAATGGAAAGCGTGCTGTGACCAGCGGAGTCGATTCGACGCCCGATAGTCTGGTCGGTCAAGACAATCAAGACAATAAAATTTTATTTCATATTTTGTCACATTCAGTTTTAACTCACCATGTACTGTATATCTTACACCTCATACAATTTCAAATGTTTGGTTTGTCTAGGGCTGCTTTTCTAATTAAGGGGACATCGGTGACCATTTGGGTGTTCTAAATTCTGCTACTAAAATCAGAAAATTAAAATTAAAATCCATGCATCCATCCATCCACTCTCTTGCCCTGTAGCATTGCGGTGGCAAAAAAAAAAAATACCAAAAAAAATCTTGCTTCATAATTAACAATTTTATAAGAAAATAAAAGATTTGCTGCTTTATATGTCACGTAAACGTTTTATCACTTCCCCATGTCTTTCAAATGTTCTATTTTTGTTGGTGACATTTTCTATTAAATGAACTATGGCTCTAGGCAAGAAGTAGTGTATGTTTATTAACTCCCTTAACCAACTTCAGTCTTGAAAATAACTCTGTGTTCACTTGTCAAGGTATACATTTCGGTTCTGTGCTTATATAATCCTCACATACATGTTATCATAAGTTTGAAAATTGAAAGAATTGAAAATTTCCTTAATCATCTGCAAGTATGTCTACCTGAGATAAAAATATATTTTTTCATTTATGTGTAGTATGTGTAAATATGTGTGTGTGTACATACTGTACATATATTTATGTATAAAGTACGTATATCTGTGCATCTTCATTTAGCCAGAGATGAAGGCACTTCAAACCAGAGCACTGGTTCTAGGTTTATGTGAGCAGATCAGCTGTGTGCTTTGGCCTTCTGTGCACATTGTCTTGTCTCGGTTGAGATGCCGCTGCAGTGACGTCAGTGTGAACTAAAGCAGGGAGCTTTTCTTTTCAGACAGATGTTTGTTCTTATAGTAAACAGTGTTGATTTGCAGGAATTCCACATGTGTTAAGCCCTGTCATGGGTTTGATCTCAGTCATCCCAGCTGGGGCCCACATGGTACCCCTCTGCCCGACTCCCTCAGGGCCTCTAACCTGAAGCAACCTGTGGCCTCGAGACCGAGCAGCTGTACACTCCTCTGGTAACTCAACGGGCAGGAAGGGCCTTTGTCAAAGATGGGTTAGTTGGTGGCCCCTGGGAGCTGCAGACAGGGTTGCTCTCACCAGAGGCCTCAGAACACACACATTAGCACAAATGGGGAAGGTGAGGTACAAGTGTGCTCCCATTAAGTAAAGGACTATAGGAAAGGGCTCGGCCTTCGCTGACATCCTTGGGCAGCAGGACTCACCCACCCACTGAGACAGTGTTGGAAGTAATCTTTTTTTCACACACTTCTTGGTTCTTTAGAGTCTCTGTAATGAGGGACGATAAAGCTGAAAAATGGTTTCTTACTGTTTCTGTGGAATTTCGGCAGGTGAAATCCATCTCCAAAGCATGCAAACACTTGTGAAGAATGTTTGCCCGTGCTAATGTTAATGTGCCTGTGCATCTTGTGTCCCGTCGTTTACTAAATCCCAAAACTTGCTCCTCTGGTTGTACTTAAAATAAGAACCATCCCAGATCTTTTAGTCTGTTATCTCAGCTTGTTGAATTTTGCCAAGTTACATGGGTGCTTTCTTTCTAGAACAGTCAACAGCATGTCATTTGCAGTAATTTACTAATAGAATAAAAATACCAAAAAAAGAAAGAAATGCAATGAATGAATGAATGTATAAATATTTTTTTATTTATTTATGAATTAAGGCGGCATGGTGGTGCAGTAGGTTTGGCTTGTGCCCGCTGTGTGGCTGATCTGTGATTGGAGTGCCTTGTGATGGACTGGCATCCCATCCTGGGTGTGTCCCCTCCCCCTTTGCCATTGTGCCCTGTGTTGTTAGGTTAGGCTCTGGCTCACCACAACCCTGCTTAGGGCAAGCGGTTGTTGACGGTGGATATTTATAAATTCTTAATGAATTTTTAGAAACAGTGATTTTTAGTCAGTTTTTTTTTAACTAAAAAGAATACATAACAGGTAAATAAGAATAATAAAATGAGTACACTCCAATAGAATAAAGAAGAAATAAATGTCAGAATGAAGGTTGTCTGTTTTTAAAAATGATTATTGAATCATTTTTAAAAGAATTATGCTCTTCTTTTAGTGTGATGTACAAGGTAAGAGTCCTGAACTCTTGTGTTGTTTCCCCATTGGACAGCAAACAAATTGATAAAATACCCTGATACTGCTATTTAGCATTTGTCAAAGTAAAGCGATACAAAACAGATGTGTGTGTGAGTGTGTTGCTGTATGCGTCTTGGTGTCACGGATGGGAACGGGAGACCAAGGAGTTGGTTGTGGACCCAATCATTGGTTTATTTATTGTGTGAACAAGCAAGGAGCAAGCGAGGATTATAGTCGAGGACAGGCATGGGTCGTTGAAGGTGCAGACGTTGTTCTTGGGACGAGAGAGGAATCCAAATCGATCAGGCAAAGCAGGAGATCAAGAACCTAGAAGACAGAGACCAGGGAACGAAAGGCAAAGGACGGAGAGGGATTGGAGGACGAGGACGAAAGCAGGTATCGTTTGCTGTCGCAGGAGAAACGGGTGGACTCAATAAGGTTCCGCAAACAGGTGAGCCGGCACAGCTTCTTTTATGCTGTGCTGCTCTGATTCAGGGCAGGTGCGGTCATTTGGTGCCAGGGCGTGGGCATGACACCTGGCCTAAGAGTAGGAATGTGGGTTGCCAGTCATGCTCTTTCTGCTCTTTAAACAAACTCCCTCTGCTATAATGGCAGGACTGGCTGGTGATGTGTTGCCTTTGCTATTGGCCACCTGCTGCGGCCACAGTGTGACGGCCCATGAGATAGTTGCCGACAACCACTGTCCTACTCATGAGGCAGGGATAACGTCAGCTAGTACTGCGGTTTTCGGCGCCAGCAGACATCCTGACAGCTGGCTCTGCTGGGGGCTGCTAAGGTCTGCTAAGAGGGAGCTATCTGAGTTACTTCAATGGAAATGTAATGCGGTTAATTATTTTGGAATTTGGCTCCATGGACCCAAACCACCACGTGGGGGACACAAGCACAACTCATCTCTGGCTGTGTTGTAAAGGGGCCTCTTACACCAGGGTATTCATTTACTTGGCGAATGAATAATAACAAATAGGTTCTACAACGGATCTAATCTTCAGAAATATGCAAATTCTTTTTAATATCTTCTGCAAATTTGCTTTTACTGCTGTTCTGTACCATTTTGGTTAGGTTGCAGTTTTCAATGATGCATATTTAATGAAGTTTGGCATCCATGTCATCAGGATAGATTAATTGTTGTTTTGTTTTCATATGTGCTGTTCCCATTCAGCAGGATCATCTCTTCTCATAATCACTTGGGTCAAAGGTGTGCTTCAGAAATAAAAATCTGCATACATTTTAAAGATGACTATCCAGGTCAAAACGAATATATTAGTGTCTATGACAAAAATTTTTGTGGCAGAAATTAGGGTTGGAAGTTTTAAACATGTCACACTGCTGCATAGATAGCACAGTGTTTACCTTAAAGTCTGCAGGTGCTAAGTTTGAGCCCCACTCATGCTGTAGGACCCTTTACCCAGGCCGTTATCCACAGTTACTGCAGAAAGGACACCCTGCTGCATAAATGGGTAAATCACTGCAAAGCTGATTATCTAACAATGTACGCTGCTTTGGACAGAGGTATCAGTTGAGTAGAGGCTATCACAAATACTTTTGCTTAGTTTGGCACCAAACTGGCTCTCCAGCTGCATGCTGCTTTGCATGCTGGGAGTGCTTCCCAGGGAGACAAGGGGAGATGTCACAGCAGAGCACGCAGAATTGTCAGTCCTGAAGGTTCAGAGAGGAGGCCGTAACCTCTCACCTCTTACTTTCTAACTAGGGAGAAGATAATTCGTACCTGTGACCATGGACATGACCCTTAAACCTCTATCTTCTCTAATGAAGCTCAGTTTCCACTTGGTGGATAGTGAAGGCTACTGGGTGATTAAAATATTCCATGTGATATGGAATCTACAGCCTGGGGTTCAAAACCAAAAGACAAAATGAAACATGATGAAGTATAAAAATAGTTTGCCTGAGTATGAAAAGAGCACAGTTTCCTCCTTTGACAACACCTTGAATGCAATGTTAGACTGCAGGGCATTAGTGTGTGAGACAGGACCGAGTCGCACGACAGTAATCGCTGTGGATTCGAGCAAATGCGGCGATGCGCCTTCTTGGTCTGATGACATCTCTATGCTTCTGTGGGAGCTTGTGGACACGCCCTCTGGGACTTGCTCCTGCTTATTAAAATCCCTGTCCCTAAGTCTTGGGTGAGGTGAGCAATCCAGGGTCGGTAACCCCACAATTCCCCGTCTGACGAGAGGCGAGGCACACCTGGCAGGGTTAATACTTGGGAGAAAGACGAGGTAGGTGAGCTGGGGGGTATGGGGTCACAATTCAGTGGGCTGACACACTGAACACAGATCCGCTGAGCTCAGTGGTCAGGCTGGTTTACATGGAGGTGTGGGACAACTGGTACTCGACATTTCTGTGGATGGCTCTCTCAGCAAAGCTCCATGTCTGTGTACGGGATTTTCTGACTGGGGGAATTAAACTGTCCGTGGGGACAAAACTGAGTGCAGTGTGCTCAGCCAATGTGTGCTTGTCAGTCCAAGCCAACAAATTGAATATTTACATTTATCGTTTTAGCCAACACTGTTCTATAAAGTGACTTGCAGCTCAGAGTGAACAAAAGTGCATCAAAGGTGAAACCTGCTAGGACGTTGAAAGGGATTCAGCAGCTCTGAGGTACTGCGGGAGTTCATTCCACCACACTATAGACAAAACTGAGAACCTACAGACTTTAGATTTTGGACTCTTGTGAGTTGGATTACCAAGTAGCCAGAGGTGCAGGATCACAAGGCTCTTGTTGGGCTGTCAGGATAGGTCAGGTCCTATAGATACCAGGTGCAAATCCGTTGACTGTCTTGTAGCATCCCATTTATTCATTTAGATGATGCTTTTCTCCAAAGAAACTTACAATGTTGAGACACCACGGTTATTTACCCCTTTATACAGCAGGGTCATTTTGCTAGAGCACTTCAGGGTGTCATGCGGAGCAGGGGCATGGGGAAGGCTGGACCCAAGTGCGGGAGATGAGTCGGTTGATCGGCGGTCAGAGAGGGAGCGAAGATCCGTGGATGAAGTCAGGAGACGAGGTAAGCGGTCAGAAGCCAGAGAATGAAGAGGAGGAGATGGGGACGAAGGGAAACATTTACATTGCATTTACATTTAGCAGTGCTTTTCTCCAAAGCAACATACATCTCATAGAAAATACAATATGTGCATTACATTAGGATAAAGAGACATAGTTGGAGACATATGATTCTTAAGTAAAGTTAATTTGTTTCTTTCCACTATATGCACTATGAAACAGGACATGGGCCGTGGTGAAGGCTGTAGGCGCAAAGGGACGGTTGTCTCCATGAGATTCCACAATTGAGAGCGGGCTGGGGAGTGTCTTTTGAAGGTTGAGTGCTCCGATTGTTGCTAGGTGCTTTAATCTGAGTCAGGTGCTGCTGTCTGAGGTGCGGGCGTTGATGTGACACAGGGTAAGTACCTTGATCAATGGTACTACAGTTAGAGGTGGGATGTAAACTTGCAATCTTTGGCTCCAAAAGCAGCAGCTCTGCAGTATGATACCACCTGCACTGTGTAGATTGTAACCAGAGCGTTGAACAGTGACGTGAGCAGAAACAGGAAGCTAATGGAGAGAGATGAGGGGAATACATGGGAACACTTTGGCAGATCAAACACAACTCATACCATGATATTCTGTGTCAGCTGGATAGGAGTGATGGCAGAGGCTGTAAAATGTCACATGAGGGAACTACAAAAGTCCAGGGGGAAAGGTCAGCATGGCCTGGACCAGGAACTTGAAACAGAAAGATATTGACAGCTTTTGTGGATGTTATATGGGAGGTACACGGAGAAAAACAAATTTGTTACTTTAACAGGTTTAATTAATTTAAGGTCAGCTGATACAATAATCAATTGCACAGGCTTTTAAAACTACATATGTATAAATCCCTTTGGACAAAAGGCCATGTCAGAAAAGAGGCCTGCATTCTCTTTTTCAACATGTATGTTCATCTCTGGACATAATGCTGCATGGAATTTAGTGTTCATTTGTTCAGTAATTTTACAAGTTCATCCAGCATTTTTCAGAATGTATGTTCATATCCAAAGGGTATGTGAGCTGCACTGTGATATATCACACATAAATGCATTATGGTATATATTACATAGAGCTGCTGCCTTGGGCTCCACCCTGCATCTCTGTGTGGGAGTAAATTACAGGGCGTCTGCTGGCAGAGTGCTCACATACAGCAGACTTATTCTCTCCCTGTCACTGGTGTGGAATCGGGCAACAGACCAAAGTGGATGGGACAAATGTCTGGGTCTCTACTCAGAAATTACATTAGGCTATTCGCCATTGTGGTGGGGGAAGGGATACAAACAGGAGAAGGGCGGCTGCAATCAGAAGTGGCAGTGCTACCTACGGTGACAGCAACACCCTGGGATTAACTATAATCCACTGACTGCAGAGAAACATCCAGTCAGGAGTAACCAATGTAATAATTTCATATGTCTTTCTATTTTTCCAATTCAATTAGTTGCTACAATGCTGTGCAAGTCTCATTATTCAACAGTGCATTAAATCTTTTAATGCTGGTGTACAACATCTGCTGTTTCTGGTCCAGTTATCGCTCAATGTCTCAATCCATCAGTTCTCAATGAGAACTGACCAGAAGGTGCGGGCTGTGGTTTCAGGACGAAACTGGGCAGGATACCAAGGAGCACACCTGAATACAGAGAGAACATGCACATGCACACACAGACCCAGGGCCAGATCTTAATGCTGAGTCTAACAAAATGTATTCATCTAATAGATTTTTTTATTTTTTTTAAATTCATTAATATCATAGAGACAGGATCAGAATGTTAAAAAATTAAAAATATTTCCAAATCAATAAAGCAAGGTAGGTAAAAGACTGTGGTATTTGAAAAGTAAGCTCACAGCCCCTAGCAGACTAGGAGAGGTTTTTATCAAAGTGATGCACACTTGATGGTTTACAAGGGTGCAATAGATCAAGACCCCAAGCCAGATGCTTCAAATTAGCCGTGCAACAAATGGTTCAATGACACTAAATCAATAAATACTGCATTCTCAGTGTCAGTCTGACAGGTCTATTAAAGCTAAATGTTTATCTCAACTTTAAGCAAAAATGAATTGAATTAAATATTACATACAAATCTAAGTTGGCTACTGTACCCATTTTGTCAAATGTAGTTGTACCCAGTTAAGCATTTATTCTGTCTCCCCTTCATGGCACAGCAACACACCAGTTCAAGGAGGCTGGGCATGGTCAAACACCTTCATTGAGGTGTGTTTTGTGGGTTTTATGCTGCTCTCTCACTTTACAGGCTTTATTGGGGAAGGGGGTCCTACTCACCCTGTTCCAACCCGCAGCGTTGTAGGTGTCTGAAGAACCAGTTGTGTCACCTGAGCAACACAGAGAAGTCCAGCTGGTCTTTGGAGCTGCTTGGTTGCCCCTCATCTTCACCACAGAGAGCTTGTGTGGCACACTAAGGGTTCATTATTTATTCACTTTAGTGACGCTTTCCTTCAAAGCACTTTACACTGATTTACTCATTTACACTGTTCAAGGGCATTACAGCAGAACATGTGATTTGAACCTCCAACTTTGAACTTAAAAGGGAACAACTTTAACCACTATGTTGCCCCTGGTTCACTGTGGAATTGCATGCTGAATCACTTCCGTGCGGGGCACGGCAATTTCATCCTGGGGAGGCCTTGGGTGCTCTTTGTCTGCCGGAATAAAACTCCATTACTAGAAAGGACAACAAATTATTAATGTCAAAACAAGATCCCTCAAAGTTGTCGCCTCATTTTTAGTACTACTTTAGTTCTGAGTGGTTAGTTTACAAAGGAGCAAAGCTGTCACGCCCCCGGAATCAAGCCGAGTGACCGCACCTGCGGCTTGTTAACCCGGTCAGGTAAAACGGGAGCTCCGTAACCGCACAGAGGTGTGGATTCTTGCAAATATCTCCCTTTGTGGAGTTGCAGTATCAATGCTTACTCCTTGCCTTAGTCTCTGCTTCGCGTTCTGACCTCCTGGCTTCTGACCATCATGTGTTCGCCCAGCTACTGAAACTTGTTTCGCCCGTGTAGCGACGTCTGAGCCTCGAATGACCTTTGTCTATTCCTGACCACTGTGTTCGTCTGTCCCAGTGTTCCCCTCCTGAAATAAAGCCGACCCACACTTGGGTCCATCACCTTACCTCCTGTCTCCAGCCCACCTGTCTGACACAAGCGATGCAATCGATGGGCATGAGGCAACATAGTGGTAAAGGAAACAGATTTATGAGGTGAGATTGCTGGTTGAAGGGAAGCCAGCAGTACAGTTGAGTAACGTTCTTAATCCAAATTGTTTCTGTAGAAATATCTAGGACTGAACTCCAAATGGTAAAACTGTTAGTGACGTGTGATGAAACTGTTGGTTTGATGATTAATAATTGAAATACAAATGATCACAATATGCACATCAGTGTTTCAGACGATCACTATATTATTGTACTATATTGCAATAGGGAGCTAGTGGTACAAAAGCAAGGCAAAGTTCGAGATTTGTGTTCCAGATGGTGATGACACCATTCAACATTGCACTTATAGTGTTGCAGAAAATGATTCTTATATAATTAATAGCACTGTTTATAGATGGTCTGTACAAATGTCCTTGGGTGCTCAGAGAAAACACCCAAAAAAGATAAAAAATCCCAACCAGCGATGGAGATTCCAGCTATAATGATGAATTATTTTACAACCTGAGCTAATTGTCTCCAAAACTTTAGTTAACAGCCAATATGAGTCGGCCCCGGGCATTCTCTCAGTAATGAAGAATAATGAGGGGAGGAATTACTCCTGGCAGTTTTTTCTGGGGGATTTGTGGAGAAGCCGGAGCAGAGGCCAAGTGCGGCCTGCATTCTGTAAATAATGCACCATCTTCACAGAGCCACTTAGTGCAGTGGAATTATGGATGTTCAGTTTGTTTGTCACGGCGACGGCACCGATGGCATTTGATGAGGTTTGATATAAATCCGCTTGGATCGGAATATCAGGGTTCTTTGCAGGCGGTGCCAGTGTATGCAAATGACATCTCGGCATTTGCATTTTTATATAGGATCTCCTCTTTTAATTGTCATGGCTGTCTGCTGGATGGAGTTGCCATTCTGGCTGGACCCATCTGGAGCTGTGGATGTGGAAACCAGGCTTCCAGTGAACCCCAGCCCTGCATTCATTCGAACCTCTCCTGATCATGTTGCCACCCACCAGCAATGGCTCCTCCCACTGACCGGGCCCCCACCCTCAGTGTCTCCACCCATGAGCGTTCACTCCTCTGACTGCAACTCAACCCTATGGTCTAAACCCTCCCCTCTGTATATGATTCAACTGAATCCCAGGACTATTAAATGCATGAGACTCGTGGTCAGATTCTTAAACAGGAACGCTTTATGACTCTGTATCTTGAGCAATTTTTTATTGGGTCTGTTTACGGAATTTTATGTTTATGGCGGCATATTTGGTTCTTTACAGCATTTATGGCATAGCACTGGGTATCTTTAGCACTCCCTTACGGTGCTATATATCTTTAATAACCCTATTTGGATGCACAGCGTGCAGACTGATGCCGTACACACCGAGTTCATGTTTGTGTTGATGACCTCCATGTGAAATATGCACAAACTGCTCTTGCATTCACTGACTTTTAAGTCGCTTGCCAAAAAAAGCATCAACTAGACACGTAAATGTCAATTCGCTAAGCAGCCCTGTCCTGATCTCGGTGCCCAGCGTTGTGTTCCAGGACAATGGAAACCACTGAAGTGAACACAAGCGCTGTGCTGGGATGGCAGTGGGGCTTTCAGAGGATGTTCTGTTGATGTGTCTCAGCAAGGAAAAGTTGTTGTTTTACCCACTTTTCCCATGCGGAGCCACCATGTTGGCTCCATCTTGCTGTCAGAAATGTAAGGAGCAAAACTGACAGCTTCATCTTCATGTTACACAAAAACACCAGGAATGAAAGCCTTCTCATGGATACTAAGTCAGCCCGAGTGTGTAGCTTTGATTTTTGTTTTATCTAAAATGCTTTAAAGCCTTTTATTTCCATAGCTGGGCTTTAAGGACCTTTCTGAGGTGTACTGCTGATACTTCCTCCAACAAGTCTGCCTTTCACTGCTGTGCCACCTGCTGGCCCTCATGTCCCACATCCTTGGCGTGACGTTCTCACTGAATGCTGCGCAAGTTATTTAAAAGTTCCGCAGCTATACTTTATATTCCCACAACCTTTAATGACACACATTGCAGAAATGCAAGGGGCCCGCAGGTTAGAATGTTACCAAATGAACACTATGGGATGACTAATGGACAGTGTTTCCAGCTGTCGTCCATTTGTTGTTCTTTGAAAACAACCTTGTATAGTTTTAGTAGAAAAAAAACAAGCTGGTGTTTTACATAGTTTCAGACCACGGTCGAGAGGCATTTATGTCTCCTTTGTGTATTTGTGTGGGAGTCTGTTTGGAGGGCGAATGTTTTGTGAGTCTGCAGAACAGCACAGAGTTCCAAAGCTCAACAGGAGAATTTCCAGCTAGAGAGCCGTATCGCAAAGAGGGGCGGAAAGTGTCTTTGGTGCAAACAGAATGACCTTGAGAAGTAGTAAATACTCCACTTAGAAGCTGGTATTGATCTTTTTAGATGTAGATTTACATCCTTAAGGCAGTGGAGGCTCTAACTGTGAAGCATTATGTTAAATTTCTAATGCCCTCCAAGAGGGGTCACATAGGCTGCGGTTGGGAGTGTGCTCAGAAAGTGTGTGTTGGGGTCGTCTTGTAGAGTCCTCCCGGGAGGAAAAGGCTTCCTTTAAACATGAAATGGCGCACGAGTTGCACAAATAAAGCAGATATCTGGCATTCTATGACTTCTATAAAATTCCTGAAGGCTCTGGCCGTTGTCCTGTCATGGGCCAGTTGGAGCAGACCACATACAGGGCTGCGTGACTCAAAAGCTCTTCGCAACATAAAACAGGAGAACTTTTCATCATCGAGTGATAATTTTGCTTGCAGATTAATTAAGTATGTCATAATAATCCATCTAATGTTATTTGTTAATATCTTTTACAGCATCTCCTTCGGTTTGGGCTATGGATGCTATTAGTAAAATTGTTATGAAGCAGATAATTTATGGTAAGTGTAGGCATCGTTAAATGGCGTAACTGTTTCAAGCTTTTTTGTGATTTTTTTGATGGATGGACCTGCTTAGTAAAGTTTTTTTTTACTCTTCCCCCCCAGAAGGAACATAGTAGGAAATGAAAACACTCAGATCTTGTTCAGCTCAGAAAAGTCCCTGCCGTTTGAATAATGTTCAAGTCTCTTTTGTTCAAGGTCTTTTCAGCATCTTTGCCCTTTACCGCAGCTTCTTCACGTCGGTTGCTGATGTTGTTGCCATAACAGACAGGTAAGTCGAGGGCCAATCTGGGTGAGAGGTTGCGATGGCAGAGCCCGGCCCTCCATAGTGCCAGCCCTGCACGCGTTGCCAAGCACTGGCACTCAGGGGTTTAATTAGAGCACATCGTTTGTTGTCTGTTTTTTCAGCGTTGCCCCCGTGCCTGAGTCCTGATAATGAAACGGCCCTGATTCTCAATATGTTTGTTATGCCTTTGGTGCTCCCGAGCCTGGCTGCTCCTGTCGACATAGGAAGGCATCTGCAAAGCATCAATCAGTGTCGCAGGAACCGGAAGGGCAGTATACAGATAAAACACCATCAAGATGATTTCTGCTGATTGTCAGTGTAAAGCCTTCCCACAACAGTGATAAGGACTCTTTGTGAGCTCCTTTTTAATTGGTACAAAACTACTTTGTAAACTAATTTTCCGGCACCTCAAGACAAACTGCTTATTTACATTTATGCATTGGCAGATGATTTTCTCCAGAGTGACATACAGCTTTGTGCAAACAAATGTTCATCCCACAGCAGACAGAGGGTTTAGTGCACACGCACACGATTATTGAAGCACAACTGATTTATTTGATACAGTCATTGTCACAGCGCACATATTGCAATACCTACCTAAATTGCTGACTTAGGAACAGAAAAAGAGGTAGATAAGAACTAGCAGTAGGTGCTGAAAAACTAACTTATTATAAAGGTTCGGGATGGAAATGGGTCTGAAAGAGATCAGTTTTGAGATCTTTTTTGAAATGTTGAAAGTGATTCAGCAGCTCTGAGGGACATATGGCACTGGAGCCACAACTGACAGTGTGTCGATTTTGAACCTTTATGAGTGGGACCAACAAGCAGCCAGAGGTGGAGGAGCACAGTGTTCTTACTGGGCTGTAGGGAGAGACCAGGTCCTGTAGGGATCAGGAAGCAGATCCTTTGACTGCCTTGCAGGCTGTACCCAGAGTGCTGAAATGGTTGCTGGTAGAAACAGGAAGCCAATGAAGAGAGGAAGGGCAATACATGAGGACGCTTTAACAGGTCAAACACAACATTATCTCATGTTTAAATTATGTCATATACACTCAGGTGGCGTAAAGCTGAAAAAGTTAATGTTACTGACTTGTCGTCTCCTTAGCTCCCCTCCTCTATTGTGTTCTGGCTTCCTCTCCCACACTGGTGCTTGAATGTGTGTTTTGACTGTTATTACTTCATTGCAGTATATATCGCCGTACTATTTGCACTCATCTTGACATAATTCTGTGTGGGAAAGAACTCTATTAACGTTAAATGCAACTCCGTTGAACTGAATCAGGTTGGTCAGAAGCCTTTCAGAAGCACTGAAAATTACTCAGACATTTCTTGTACATAGAATGTCTTATCCTTTGTCTTTTAATGTGGAATATTTCATGCAGGTTATGTTTTCTACATTGTTGAGAGATATAGATAAAGGAAGCTGTCCTGTCAGCCAGTGGCAGCGCTGTGCTCCTCTCAGATATCCACTTCCTAAAGAAGTCGAAAAACATTTCTAAAGGAAGTTGCACCCTGTAAGCTTCTCCACCATTGGATGGTGGCACTTTGTTAAAAATACCGCGGCTCCCCTCTGTTTGGCTGGAAAAGCCCACTGACACGTTCAGCCTTTGTTGTTCTGACTTGGAATCTAGAAGGTATTTGTGTTTGAATGCTGGCGAAAGAGGATGGCAGACAAATGGCGCGGAGTCCTTCTGGGATTCTTGGCAGAGTCAATGGATGGAGCCGACGGATGGGGGGATGGGAGGAGGAAGGGGATGGCAACTCAGCCAAATGGTGAGGACAGTCGTAGCAGTGTGGTGGAAAGTGGGCAGGCAGCGGAGTAGCGCTTAGGGAAGCCAAGCAGAGAAGGTTTCTAAACTCTTTATAAACATCCAACTGTATACAAGAACAATTCTGTAATGTGAGGGAACTTGCCACATCTACAGTACAACGGAAGTAAATTAGAAATTTACGAGCTGCTGAAGATGAAATGGTTCCAGGAAATCCCAAGAGAGATGATCCAGTAAGATTAGAAGGACAATGAGGACTCGGAGGAGCACAGTGTTCGTCTGCTTCTCGTTTGCATTTGTCTCATATTTGCCGGGGAGGGCATGTGATAAGGAGGGTTATTTTTGGTGGGAACACTTGGGTCCTGTGGCTCTGTGGGCTGAATCCTGGCTCAGAGGAGCTGTTGCTTTCGTTTGGACAGGGGCTCCGGCATCAGCCACAGTCACGCACGGACACTTTCGATTTGGAACTGATCCACTGCTGCCTGCCAGCCTGCAATACCTGCTAATTAAAGTCACATTAGGCACTCCAGTTCACCGGAGGTTTCCATTGCCACGCAGGAGACTAATGGACTTGGCAGTGTGTCCTCACAAACATTCTTGAATCTGGGAACTATGGACTCCCTTGACCAGGGTCACACATACACGCACACACACACACGCACACACACACACACACACAGCACCTCCACCTTCAACAGCTGGTTGGGTTCAAATAACAGCCGAGCGACTTGAGTTGCTCTCGAAGACCTGCAGACTGAAATACACAGAGACTTTTTGATTAAAACCTGCAAAGTGGACTCAACTGTGTTATAGCGAATAAGAGAAGGGACATTATGAACTTTGAAAACATTTACAATATAGATATAACAGTGTAAGTAGTATATCCAGCAGTGTAAGTCAACTTGGTGAATAAGGTGTGTGGGCTGATAACATTACATAGAGTTCATTGGAAGTCACTTTGGAAAAAAGCGCCTGCTAAATAATAAATGTAAATGTAAATGTAATAGGGCTAATTTTATGGCTAAAAGCTCTCGGTTCCTGATATTGTACTTAGGTTCGGTAGGCAATAGCTTACGGGAGAAATAGGTACAAAGATGGAGCTTCGCCAGGGTCCCTGTCGCTACGAAAGCACGGCACCCACCCCAATGGCCGAGCGTAGGGTCCCGGTGCTCGGTGATGAACAACCGCTTGAGGTTCTGTAAGGCCTCCAGGGCCTTGGGAGACCAAATCAGTTTCGTGACCTTCCCCTTAAGCAGGGAAGTGAGAGGCACCACAATGGTGCTGAAGCCCAGAATACATATACAAGTCTACACACCCTTATTAATATTTCAGCTGTTGTTAGCGCAAAGGTTGAAATCATGTCCATTCATGTCAAACATGTATTGGTTTCCTCCTTCATGTTCAAAGAACAATATGAACAGTTGTGGCTTTCTTTATATTTTCATGTTACAGTCAATAGGTTCTAACAGGGGCTACATGGTTGCAAGCGACTGGTAATAGGTGCTCGGCAGCGTCATCCGGTGGCCAGTCTTAGAATGTTTTGAAAAATCATGTTTTTCCTTTTCAGCTTCAGATTCACCTTTCAGGCTTTGTCAAACATTTGCTTTGAATCCCCACACAATTATGACATCATTATTATCATAATAAACATCATTATTCTTTCTAGTCCTGAAAGTTGTTCAAAGATTACGTGGACCGTCTTAAGATACATTTCCAGTGATTCACTTCCCTCATGTGAGCCAAAGAAATCTGAATCTGCCTTCAGGAATGCTGAAAGTGGACAATTTTGAGCCTGTCAGCTTCATTTGTTGAAGCCGGAAGACGTTTCCAACTTACCGAATAACTTGGCCACACTACGTGCCATGACTTCTTACCTAGTAGGTAGCTTGAGATATTCTCTCTTGGTCCATCCCCCCTCCATCGTCTTCTCACAGTAACCAAAAACCTCATCCAATCAG